>NW_011889025.1:2397744-2736301 GCF_000151845.1 Pteropus vampyrus | reverse complement strand
TATCCAAAATATACAAAAAACTCATACAACTCAATAACAAATAAAAAACAAACGATTCAATCAAAAAATGGGCAGAGGACTTGAACAGACACTTTTCCCTAGAGGACATACAAATCATCAACAAATATATGAAAAGATGCTCAACATCGCTAGCTATTAAGATAATGCAAATGAAAACCACAATGAGATACCATCTCACACCTGTTAGAATGGCTATAATCAACAGGACAAGTAATAACAAATGCTGGATAGGCTGCGGAGAGAAAGGAACCCTCATACACTGCTGGTGGGACTGCGAATTGGTACAGCCACTATGGAAAACAGGATGGAGGTTCCTCAAAAAAACTAAGAATTGATCTACCATGTAATCCAGCATCCCTCAACTGGGTATTTACCCCAAAGTCTTGAAAACCCATATCTGAAAAGATATTTGCACACCGATGTTCATAGCAGCATTATTCACAGTGGCCAGCACATGGAAGCAACTGAAGTGTCCTATGATAGATGACTGGCTAAAGCAGCTGTGGTACATATATACAATGGAATATTCTTCAGCCATAAGAAGAGATGAAATACTGCCATTTGCGACAACATGGATGGACCTCAAAATAATTATGCTAAGTGAAATAAGCCAGACAGAAAAAGTTCAAAATCACATAACATCACTTATATGTGGGATATAAATCTAAAAGCAAAAAATGAGCAGGACAAACAAACAGAGACTCACGGGCATGGACTGTAGACTAGAAGTTACCAAAGAACTATAGACTAGTGGTTACTAGTGGGCTGGGGAAAGAGGGGGAGAGGTAGATGGGGTAAAGGGGGTCAAATATATGGTAGAAAAAATTAAAAAGGAAAGGAAAATTAAAAAAAATAAGGTGAGTAAAACAAACATTGATAGGAGCAGAAACAAAGAGAAAACAGAAAGAGTCACAGGACATGTCCCAGCAGATAGAAATCTTTATAATGTTATTAAGAAATGGGATAAATAAAATGGATATTGATGAGGTTAAAACAAAGGTTTTAATACAGCGCTATCAAATGTTAGGTGGGACAAAGGGACCCTGTACTGGTACCCCAACATTAAACAGCTCCATACAATTCCCCTCTATTTACCCCAGTTTGGAGAAATTTTTTAAAAAACTAGAAGGCAAAAATTACCATGAGAAACATGACCAGCAATCGCTTATGACAGTGGTTAAGCACATTAGTCAAATTAGGTTGACAAAATGGCCACGGTCCCTTGACTAAACCCCTGACTGGAGACCCAAAGCCTTTTGCACAAGAGTATATAAAATGGTCAGGGGATGGAAAAGAGAAGTTTCCAGGACTCATTAATATAGGGTCCCATTGGTGAAGCCCTGACTCTGGCTACAATTAGACTGAGAAAATATAAAAATGTAAGAGTTGATACAATTATGAAAGTTGGAATGTTTAAGTGGGTTTTATGTAAAGAAGTTGTGTCTCCTTTACCTGAATGTTTTATGAGAATGGATAGTATGTCTGGTGGTGGAATACTTCCCCTGCCTAGTATTATAAAACCAAAACTTGTTGGTAAAGTCCTAATAGAGGCAACAGTTACAAAAATAAGAGTTGAAGGAATTAAGGTGAACATTTGTAGAAGAATTGGTGTGCTTGAACAAGCTTTATGTGAAGTAGTTGCATCTCTTTTTTTTAATGTATTTATTTAAATTAGTTTCAAGTATACAGTACATTGGTTAGACATCTATTTAGTTCATAAAATGATTTTCCCCAATAGCTCCCTCCCTCTCCTGACCCTCCACCTAGCCAAGATATTAATGCTAACTGTATTCCCTCTGCCATGCTCCCCATCCCCATGACCAACTATCAACTACTAATTTGTACTTCTTTAACCTTTCACCCCATTCTCCCAGCCCTCCAAACCTCCCTCCTCTCTGTCCATCTTTTACCTGATTGTATTATGGGGATGGACATTGTATCTGACTGGAGAATGTTTCTGCTACTTAGGATTATAAAACAGAAGGCACACAACTCCATCCTTCAAGCAATGTTAATTGGACATGCTAAATGGGAATCAGTAAGATTACCTGAGCCCATTAAGTTTAGAATAGACTCTGGAGTGCTGGTAAGGGCAAATGCTCTGTGCCATAGTCCTATGTGGAACATAGACTGGGTTTATGGCAAAAGCCTGTGAGCACCTCCCAGTAACAACTGTACCCTTTTCCACAGAAGTATACTAGAGAGAGGGGACAAGCTGAAGGCAAGATTAAAATCAGCTCACCTTCTGGGATTAATTTAAGATTTCAGGTGACCCAAAGTGCTTGGTTTCAACCCAGCTGATTGAAAATGTTTCCCATTCCCACTTGGGATATAGGAGACAGCTCATAACTCTGTCTATGAGTACACTGCCTTCAGACAATCGAACTCCTATGCCTTTTCTTTGTAAATTCAACGTCTGCTTCTTTAGGACCTTCAAGGCTTAAAAATGGCTTTTATTTTTTGACAAACTATTATCAAAGATATAGATAAGAGAAAGAAAACAAGCACACATTAGGTTCCAGAAGTGGTCCTGGGATAACCCGGTCTCAGTGTCCTATACCTTGTCCATCTCTACCCCTAGTTTTGGAGAGTGCCACACATCACTGATATCACAGCAATGACTCCAAGTTTGTGAGATATTCTTAATTATGATACTAAGATACAATTTTTTCCCTTTAACTCTGTAAACTGAGGTATTTGATAGACTCAGACATTCTAGAAATGTGTTCACTAACAAAGGTCAGGAAAAAAGAAGTGTTTCTGCTTAACTTCAAGTTGCACAAATAGAGGAGAAAAAACAATGCTATCTATTCCACTCCTATTATTTGCTTCCAGCAGCATTTCCTAAGATGGGTTACAAATAACCACAGTTCAAGGGAATGTTAAGAGGCATGAAAATGGGATCTAGTTTGAATGAGTTTTGGAAATGTTAGGACAAATTTTAAAAGGTTTTTTTCACTGCAGGACTTCTCAGAGACTATGTATTGTAAATGTGCAATATAGGGAGAGGTTTTCCCAAATGTGTTGGCCAATGAACAGAGTTTGAAAAACACTGGCTTACTTTGTCACCCATTTTGCAGCACCCACTCTCCTCCACTAGGCCACACCCCTTGCTTCTCCTTCCAGAACTCAAGGCAAATTTTTGAATGGGAAAACCAGACTCATGTGAAAGGAAAGAGAGGCCAAAATGAGTTGACCAAGAAATAGTGCTATTTTGGTTAAGCCAACCCGAGTATTTAATGACAACTGGTCACCTTGCTAGGGCCTCTGTACCAGGAACTGCTTCCGTTCCTGCATTACTCTAGAGATAGAATTCACATCAACCTGTTTTCAATATAAATACCAATTTTGTAGTGGCTTAAGCACCAGGAGACTGCTTTTGTTCCCATCAAATCATTGGACAGAATTGAACACCTGAATGCAAAGTGACTTCCAAGAGGAGAGGTCCCTGCCAATTACCCTTTTATGTGAACTCTGCTCAGGAAGTTTATGAAATACTTCCTTGCAAGTTTGTAGTGATTATTAACATCCCTTTTGCCAACCGATATTTTCCTCTCACTTGCCCAGCAGGGGCAATTGACAAGAATGGTCACTTGCCATGGATGAAATTATACCTTGAGGTGTCGGGTATGAAGAAGCATCCTCGTGCTGGGGACAAATCAGCAGTAAAGTTAGCTCAACTTTCCTCTAAGAGTTGATTTTTTTCCCTCCACAGAGGTCTGACTTTGATGTTTTCTTTTAAATTACTCAATTCAGGCATTTATAAAACCTATTATAGACACTACTCAGTCAGAGCATCAGAAAGACTCAGCTTTCAAAGTAGAAGAAAGTGAGCTTGTGTTTATGTACTTGGCACAAAGTATAACATCTGTTTATTGTCATCTTTTTCTTTTTGATTCTCCAGAGATACTATTGTTGTTCTTCAGCTTAAAAGAGGAGAAAACAGTTTTTTCCTGGGCACACGATTCAAGGAGACTTCATTGTCTTTGCTAACAACCACATGACAGTACTATTGGTGGTTCGAGTTCAGTATTGCATACTGGGAGTACCTAGCCTCATCTACTGTTGAGAGAAGCAATTGGGAGAGCATTAGCATTCTGAGAACACAGGATTTGTGAGAGAAAATGGGTGGAGGTGGCAAGAAGTTAATTTGCCAGTCTTGAATCTCCTTCTGAGGTCTCGGCCTTTGTTTCCAAATGCCTCCTGAATATACCTGGCTGAGCCATAGGTCTCTCAAACACTCAATGTCCACAGCTAAATTCCTTAACTCCATATCCCCACCCCAGACTTATTTCCTCTTTAATTCCTCATCTTATTAAGTCACACCAGCCTGAATTCTAGGAGTCATCTGGGACTCTCAACCTCTCTTTCATGCAACACATCTAGTTTCTCACTCGGCCTTTCAGCCCTGTCAGTTCTACTTCCTAAATATCTCTTGAATCTACCCTTTAAACACACACACACACACACACACACACACACACACACACACACACTCATGCAGGTATGCATGCATGCACATACACACATGCATACACACACCAGTGTCTTGGTACCTTGGTTCAGGCCTAAATCATCTCATTGTGGCGCGATCAATTCTAAGATTCTTGGAGCCCATTGAGATGAATTATAAGCCTTTATTAGCCAGCCAGCAACTGACTCTCTACCATGCAGGGTTCAAGGAGATCAGCCCGAGCTCTCAAAAGAGGCAGTTTATAAAGCCTAGAACCATCAAACAAGCAAACAGATTAACCACATCCTAGTTAACATCAAACAAGCAAGCAGATTACAGAAGCAGAAGCTGGCCATTAGCATATCTTTGCCCAGAACCACACCCTTAACATTCCCCACTGTTTTTTTTTAGGGGAATTCAAATCATTGATTCGTCAGCCTGGAGCGGTGGGTAGTGAGTTCTGAGAACCATGAGTTTCATTGTCTGCACCCTTTTTTGACATACGTAGTTAACAGTA
This sequence comes from Pteropus vampyrus, assembly GCF_000151845.1. Classification (NCBI taxonomy): domain Eukaryota; kingdom Metazoa; phylum Chordata; class Mammalia; order Chiroptera; family Pteropodidae; genus Pteropus; species Pteropus vampyrus. Next base: position 2,731,310 of record NW_011889025.1, on the reverse strand, counting down.
GGTCTAATCCTCTCCTATTTTGTCAGTTTTCACCTAAAAGCCATACAAAGACCCCCTTACTTTAGGACGGAGAGAATTAAGATGGTCCAGACTGGAACCTTGATAGTCTTGTCTTTAGTGGGTCCTCTGTCCGACGCAGGGTCCATTGTTCTGATGTCTGTGGTGGATGCGCAGCCTTGATCCTGGTATGGTGAATCCAATGACAGTGTCCAGCTACCTTGACCGCGGTGGGTGTTGTGAAGATGACAGGGAAAGGTCCATCCCAGCAGCGCTCAAGAGAAGCAGGCTGTACCTTTTTCACCCAGATCCAATCAACTGGAGCGTGGTTGTGTGGCTGGACTGGATGCTGAGCGGTTATTCTGGTGGCAGAGACCAGTTGGTGGGTCTCCTGCCGTGCGAGATAGAGGGCCTGCAAAGACTTAAGCAGTGAAAAATTATGAACTTCTGTTAGCTTTCCTTCCCCTAACTCTGGGAGGAGAGGTGGGGGTCTTCCAAACATTATTTCATAAGGCGTGATGCCCTTACAATAGGGTGTGCACCATGCCCTTAACAGGGCGAAGAGGAGACTCACCCAGTTTTCGCCAGTTTCCAGCTTGAACTTAGTTAAGGTTTCTTTCAAAGTTCTATTCATTCTTTCTACTTGCCCTGAACTCTGCAGCCTATAAATGCAATGCAATTTCCAATTGATCCCTAACACCTTTGCTAGAGATTGGCTGGTCCGGGTGACGAATGCCGGGCTGTTGTTGGACCTCAGTGTTATGGGCAGGCCAAATCGAGGCACTATTTCTGAGACTAATTTCTTTGATACTACCTGAGCTGTCTCTTGCTTGGTGGGGAAGGCCTCAGTCCATCCTGAAAAAGTGTCAATGAACACAAGCAAGTACTTGAATCCGAAGGTTCCCAGGCTGACCTCAGTGAAATCCAACTCCCAATGGTCCCCCGGTGCCTGTCCATGAAGCCTCGTCCCCTGTTGTACTTCCTTGGAGGGCCCTGGATTCACTTGTGCGCAGATGTGGCACCGAGCTGATACCTGCTTAGCCATTCGTTGCAGCCCTGGGATGTAATAGACTCTTTTCATCAGTTCAATTAACTTGGTCCCTCCCAAGTGAGTGCTCTGGTGAACCTGAGTTATAAGGTCTTGGCCCAAGGCCTCAGGTACTACAATGCGGCCGTCCGGAATCCTAACCCACCCAGTAGATTCCTTTTTTCCTCCCAGCTTGTTGCATAGTTCAACTTCCCCTGGAGTGTAGATAGGGGTGTCTGTTAGCACTCTGGGCGATAGGACTGGCAGAATGTCAATTGGCCCCATTGGTTTTCGGGCAGCCTCCTTTGCTGTTATCAGCGAAAGAGTTGCCTTGTGCTACCTCAGAGCCTGAGTTCTGGTGCCCTGGGCAGTGGATGATTGCCACTTTCTTTGGCAGCCAAATTGCCTCAAGCGGGGCTAGTATTTCTTCCTTATTCTTGATTTCTTTTCTTCCCGAGGTCAGTAGCCCCCTTTCCTTATATAATGCCCTATGTACATGTGCCGTGGGAAAGGCATACCTGCTGTCCGTATGGGTATTAACAGTTTTGTTTTTACCCCACCGCAGAGCTTGAGTCACTGTTACTAGTTCAGCCCGCTGAGCTGAAGTTCCGTGGCTTAAGGCTTGTGCCCAGATGACAGTCTCAGTAGTAACCACTGCAGCCCCAGCATACCTGACTGACTCCTTCTGAGACGAAGCCACTCCCATCTGTAAATAGAGTAGCATCCGGGTTCAGCCAAGGGCTGTCTGTCAGGTCCTGTCTGGTGCAGGTGACGTTCTCTAGGACCTCAAGACAGTCATGTAGGGGTTGGCGAGGGTCATTGTCAGGCAGTAGGGTGGCTGGGTTGAGTGCGGCAGTTTTCAGGAACTGTATGTGGGGTGGGTTGAGAAGCAAGACCTGATACTGGGTGATTCAAGCATTGGAAATCCACCGGTCCGGTGGACTGCAGTGGCAGCGATTGCCCTCAAACAGTTGGGCCATCCTGCTGCCATGTAGTCCAATCTTTTGGAGAGGTATGCAACTGGTCGCTTCCAGGGTCCTAGGGTCTGTGTCAGGACCCCTTTCGCGATTCCCCGCACCTCGATAACAAAGAGCTGGAATGGCTTTTCCAGGTTGGGCAGGGCTAATGCAGGGGCTGTGGTTAGGGCTGCCTTCAGGGCTTCAAATGCCTTCCTTTCTTCCTTTCCCCAGGCTAGGCCCTCTCCTTTCCCTCCGGTACTGGTGTACAGGGGCTTAGCTATTTCTGTGAAACCCAGAATCCAAAGCCTGCAGTAACCTACTGCTCCCAGGAACTCTCGAACCTGTCGCTTGGTGCGCTGCTGGGGTATCCTCAGAATAGCCTCAATCCGACTAGAGGACAGGGCCCTTTTTCCTTTCTGTAGATTGTACCCTAGGTATGTCACTTGAGGAGTGCAAAGTTGAGCCTTCTTAGACACCCGGTACCCATTCTTGTCTAACTCCTGGAGTAGCCTGTTTACACTCTAATTCTGTTTCAGCCACTAGCAAAAGATCATCAACATATTGTAGAAGTACGACCTCTGGGTGCCTCTGGCGGAATTCGACTAAGTCCTGACTTAGGGCTTCATCGAACAGGGTTGGGGAATTCTTGAAGCCCTGAGGCAGTCGAGTCCAAGTCAACTGTCCTGAGTAAAGTCTGTCTGGGTCTTCCCATTCAAAAGCAAAGATGGGCTGGCTAGCCTTGGCCAACGGCAGAGTAAAGAAGGCATCCTTCAGATCTAGGACAGTATATACTTGATGACTCGGGGGTAGCTGGCTGAGAAGAGTGTAAGGGTTGGGGACCATTGGGTGGATGGTCTCAACTAGCTTATTGACCTCCCTGAGATCCTGGACAGGTCGGTAGTCATTGGTGCCGGGCTTCTGTACTGGGATCAGGGGAATATTCCAGGGGGAGTGGCAGGGAACTAAGATTCCTGCCTTCCTCAACTTTCGAATATGAACAACAATACCCCTTTGGGCCTTCTGACTGATAGGGTATTGACGTACCCGGGCTGGAGTAGCTGAGCTGGACAGAGTCACTATAATAGGAGGATGATGTGCTGCCAAGCTGGGAGGATTTGTTTCTGCCCAGACACCAGGAATCTTTTGTTGGAATTCAGTTAATAGGGGGTTTGTAGGTAAGGCTCCCGGCGAGCTAATTAGAGGCTCCTCTAGCAAAAGGTATTCCTCAGACAATAGGCAGGTGAGTAGAATGGTCGGTGGGCCTGACTCGACAGTCAATTCAGTATGTCGTTCCTTGAAGGAAATTGTGGCCTGTAACAATTGTGGCCTGTAACAATTCTGTAGCAAGTCTCTACCCAGCAGCGGGTACGGGCATTCTGGCATAACTAGAAATGAATGCGTTATCGTTCCTTTTCCCAGATCTGTTATCCTGGCTTGGGTCCAAGGGTAAGATTTCCCTTGTCCAGTGGGCCCTTGTATAAGTGTCTTTTCTTTTGAGAGTGGGCCCTGGGCGCTCTGTAGGACAGAGTAAGTAGCTCCTGTGTCTACCAAGAAGTTCACAGGCTTGCCCCCGACTTGTAAAGTTACCCTGGGCTCCTGGGGGCTTATAATGTAAGAGCCCCAACCTCCTCATTCTGCGTCCTCAAAGAGGACGAGGGGGGCCTTCTCCTCAGGGGCTTGTCCTTTTTCAGGGCACTCATTCTTACAATGTCCCTTTTTCTTGCAGTATGCACATTGGTCCTTCTCTAGCCCGACTCTCCTAGGTCCATTGTTCACTCTGGGTGCCTGTCCCTGGCCTCTGCCTTTTCCTGTAGGTCCCTTTGGATTGGCTCCTTGCATGGTTGCAAGCAGGACCTTGGTCATCTTGTTGGTCTGTGCTATATCTACCTCATTTCTATTGTTGAATACTCGTTGGGCTATCTCGACCAGCTCAGACAGGTTCTTTCCTTCAAACCTTTCCATCCTCTACAGTTTCTTTCTAATATCTGGGGCCGACTGACTGACAAAGGCTAAATTCACAGCCTTCCTATTATTAGGGTCCTCGGGGTCAATAGGGGTATATAACCGGTACAACTCTAAAAGTCGTTCCAGGAACGCCGCCGGCGATTCATCCTTAGCTTGGATGACCTCGCTTACCTTAGATAAGTTAATGGGTCGTCGGGCGGCAGACCGGAGGCCCTGGAGCAGAAGCTGGCGATACCGTTGGAGAGCCTCCTTACCTTGGTCAGTGTTAGGGTCCCAAGGCAGACGGGTGTTCGGGAAAACATGCTGGACGCGGGCCGGATCAGTGGAAGTCTGCCCATTGGGCTCTAATACCATCCTTGCAGCCTCCCTTAGAATTCGTTCCCGCTCCTCTGAGGTAAGTAGGACTTGGAGGTAAATAGGACTTGCTGACAATCGTCCCAAGTCGGCTGGTGGGTAAAGAAAATAGTCTCTAGCAGAGAGGTTAATCCCTGGGGTTTCTCTGAGAACGAGGGGTTCTGGTGTTTCCGATTGTACAGATCACTGGTGGAGAAAGGGACATAGACCATGAATGGCCTCTGGGTTTCTCCCCCAAGCGGGGGAGCCAATTGCCAGAGTGGGGCCAGGACTGCTGCCTGGTTCGACGAGTCAGGGACAGGATCAGGGTCTTTTGGGGGCCGGTACACAACCCCAGTGTGGGTGTGGGGAGGACTCTGGAGGGGTTCTGCCTTCCTGTTAGATGGAGACAGGAACAGGTCACGAGGGGAGAAAGGGGGAGGATTAGTGATCTCGGGGTCCTCAGGGGGTGCCTGTAAGACAGGGTAAAGAGAGTTAGGTGTCTGTCTGGACGGTTTCTCTTTTGGCCCCTTTGGTGTGGAGAGAAGGACAGACTTGGGAGTCACCTTTGACTCTTGGCCGCAGCGGCAGACCTTCAAGTACTTGGGGGCATCAGAAACAATATCGATCCACACATCAATATATGGAGCCTGATCAGGGTGGCCAGGATTTCCATAGATAATACCCCGCACCTGAAAGGCTGTTTGCAGGTCGAGTGACCCCTCTGATGGCCACTCTGTTCCAAATGTGAGCCAATCTAACTGGCAGAACCTCTGAAAGTCAAAGGGAGTGACACTAGCTCTGTAGGCTTGGGCTCGTCTCCTGAAATCCTTAAAATGGTTAAGGAGGTACTGAAGGGGGGTAGGACGATTTGAGGAAGAAGCCTGACCCATGTTAGTAAAAACAGGCAAGATCCCCCACAAAAGCCAAATAAGCCAGGGCTAGGCTCAGCCCCTGACCTAGCGTCCAGTCGGACAGGGCCACGGAGGCAAGACCTAAGGAAAGAATTAAAATACCACACATCGATATATGGAGTAAACTTATGAAGACCAAGGCAATAGGAGGGTAACAGTACATTAGACCAGTCCGGACAGACAGACACAATACAGACAGACAAGACAAACTAAAGGTAGCACAAAACGCTAGTGTACCCAAAAACCTGAATACCTGAACCAGAAACCTGAATACCTGAAGTCAAGTCTGACTTCTCAGACCTTGACCGAACTAGGGAAGTATTGCTGCATCCAACCTTCCACTAGTTCCTTTTAGGGACCACCGACAGACAGATCCAAGCGCAGTCTTACTCACCGGTGAAGCTGCCCAAGATGGCTCATGCCCAATTGTTACAGAATTAAACCTTTTTGTCCACTTGCCCTCCTGGGCGAGTCTGCCTAGCGTCCGGGGCTGAGAAACGTCTCTCAGCGGCCGTCCTCTGGACGGGGCAGGTCCTTGCCCAAGGTGGCCAGGGTCGTGGGTCTTAGGAGATCTCCCCGCTCTGGAGAGATCTCGCTGGGGCCTCCAAATATTGTGGCGCGATCAATTCTAAGACCCATAGAGCCAATTGAGATGAGTTATGAGCCTTTATTAGCTGGCCAGCGACTGACTCTCTACCATGCAGGGTTCAAGGAGATCAGTGCAGAGCTCCCAAAAGAGGCAGCTTTATAAAGCCTAGAACCACACCCTGGTTTAACATCAAACAAGCAAACAGATTAACCACACCCTAGTTAACATCAAACAAGCAAGCAGATTACAGAAGCAGAAGGTGGCCGTTAGCATATCGTTGCCCAGAACCACACCCTTAACAATCTCCCCTAAGAATTGCTGCATTCTTTTTTTAAATTATATTTTATTTTTATATTTTATTGGTTTCAAGTATATAGTACATTGCTTAGACATTTATATAGTTTATGAAGTGATTCCCCCTATTATTCTATCACCCACCTGGCTCTACACACAGCCATTACAATGTATTAACTATATTCCCTATGCTGTACTCTACCATCCCCGTGACAATTTTGTAACTACTAATTTGTACTTCTTCATCCCTTCAACTTTTTCTTCCAGCCCCACAACTTCCCTCCCATCTGGAAGTAACCAGTTTGTTCTCTGTATCTATGAGTCTGTTTTTGTTTAGTTTGTTCTTTTTGTTACTTAGATTCCACATGTAAGTGAAATCACATGGTGTTTATCTTTCTCTGTCTTATTTCACTCAGCATAACCTCTAGTTCCATTCATATCATTGCAAATGGTAGGGTTTCATTTTTTATGGCTGAGTAATATTCCATTGTATATATGAACCATAACTTCTTATTCAGTCGTCTCTTGATGGGCATGTAAGTTGCTTCCATACCTTGGCTATTGTGAATAGCGCTGCTATGAACATAGGTGTGCATAGATCTTTACGAATTAGTATTTTGGTTTTCTTTGAATAAATCCCCAGAAGTGTAATTGCTGGGTCAAAAGGTAGTTCTATTTTTAATTTTTTAAGGAACCTCCTGTTTTCTATAATGGCTGTACCATTTTGCAATCCCACCAACAGTGCAGGAGGATTCCCTTTTCTCCACATCCTCAGCAACACTTGTTTTTGATTTATTGATGATAGTCATTCTGACAGGTGTGAGACGATATCTTGTTGTGGTTTTAACTTGCATCTCTCTGATGATTAGTGATCTTGAGCATCTTTTCATAGATCTATTGGCCCTCTGTATTTCCTCTTTGGAGAAATGGCTATTCAGGTCTTCTGCCCATTTTTTTAATTGGATTGTTCTTTTGTTGTTGAGTTGTATGAGTTCTTTATAAATTTTGGATATTAGCCCCTTATCAGACGTATCATAGGCTAATATCTTCTCCCATTCAGTAGGTTGTTTTTTTGTTTTGTTGATGGTTTCTTTTGCTGGACAAAATCTTTTTAGTTTGATGTAGTTCCATTTATTTTTCTTTTATTTCCCTTACCCAAGGAGATATAGCAGAAAAAAAGTACTAATATCAATATCAGAGTGTTTACTCCCTATGTTTTCTTCTAGAAATTTTATTGTTTCGGGTCTTACATTTAAGTCTTTAATCCACTTTGAGTTTATTCTTGGCATATGGTGTAAGAAGGTGGTCCAGTTTCATTTTTTTGCACGTATCCATCCAATTTTCCCAACACCATTTGTTGAAGAGACTTTCTTTACCCCCACTGTATATTTTTGCCTCCTTTGCCATGCTTTTAACTGGTCTCCCAGCCTTCAGTCTTATCTCCCCTCCAAACAATTTCCCATGTGCTTTGCAGAAATTGCTTTCTAAATACCAGTGTTATCCTGTCACCTCCCTGGTGTCATTCTCACTAGGTATCTAAATCTTCTCCAGTGTAAAATCTATCTCTTTACACACAGGTTTTGGTTATCTGGACTCTCACCTCTGTAGACTCTCACTTCTTTCCTCAAGAGTCAATATCTTGCTCTTCTCCAATTTCAGGAAAGCAACTCAGCCCTACAGGCCTTTGCACATCACAGGTCATTCCCTCGGCCTGGAATGCTCATCCCCACCTGGCCATCCTGGAAAACTCTTGCTTATCCTTTAAGCTTCTGAAAAAGTGTCAAAATGTTACCTACTCTTTTAAGCCTTTTCTTACTAACTCCAATCTGCTCTCAATTAACAGGCTCCTTCTGTGTTTCACATGGCATTCTAAGCACATCTCCATTGCAATAACCTGTTGTATTTTAGTCATTTGTTATCTCTCTCACCCACCAAACTGGGACCCCCACCTAGGTAAGCCTTGTAAACTGTCCTAAAGAAGACTAAGACATAACGGTGCTCAACATGCCTATTAAACCACTAAGTGAGTAAAAAGGATGAATTCCAATAACAATTCTATCTTTAATCCTAGAAGACCTGCTTCTGCTTCTGCCACCTTCCCTGTTTGGCTGAAGTATCTGACCAGCTCTGTCACTCTGCTGATCCACTTTAAACTTACTTTCAGTGAAAACTCTTAGCCTTTCTCTTACCTCCCTCAGCCTGTAGTTGGGAACTTGGCCTGAGAGCAAAACTCTAGGTTGATCCATATTAAACTTCATCTTGTTAGTTCTAGCACATTGCTCCAGGCTGTTTAAATCTTTCTGAAACTTGATCCTGTCACCCAGTCTATTAGCTAACCCTCCCAGTCTTGTGTTATCTGAAAATCTAAGAAGATTGCCATCTAGTCTCATCAAAAGCATTTGATAAAATTGTCAGACAGCCTTAGTATTCACTGGGTGGGATATTGGGCAGCTCTTAAAATGATAACTCCAAAGCCTCTATATATATGTAAAATGTGTAATTTTTAAAAGCACAATATTTGTATACACTACGATTGCGACTATGTACAACTAGATATGCAAATGGATAACAATCTATAAAGACAATAAAGAAAGGTAAAACAACAAGGTTGTATTTAGGTGGAAGGTTAATAATACTTATAAAAATAATGTTTACTGGGTGCTAGGTCCAGGCACTATTACAAAATGAGCTTTACATGAATTAACTCATTTAATCCTCACAACTATGCTATCAGGTAAGTACTATTATTGCTATCCATTTTACAAATGGAGAAATTAGGATACAAAACAGTTAACAGGCTGCCCCCAGTCACATAAGATGATCAGTAGCAGAGTCAGGATTTCAATCCATGCATACAAGCTCCAGTTTGTGCTTTTATCCAGGGATTCAGGTATAAAACTGGTTTTGTAAAGCCATATAAAATTTGTTGTGTAAAGTTGTAATAATCACAAATACATGTAAAGCTAAATAGCACAGAGCCACGACCTAGCAGGTCACTTGGGACCTCCTTGTAAACTATCACCATTCATTTGGGGCTATCTCTACCTAATCAGTGGTGATTTCTCTACCCAACATTCAGTCCATATTCTCCCATCTTATTTACCTAGATACAAACTCAGTTCCTAACAAAGGCAATTTTTTTTCTGACCAGATATTAAAGGTTCTTATTGATTGTCTTCAGCTGTTCCCCCTGATTTCATTTTATAGCCTTCTCACTACTGTCATCACAGCATGGTGCTATTCATTTGTGCTTTCCTTAGTTATTTGCTTCTCCTGTTATCTTTATTATAGATTTATTCAACAAACATTTATTCAGCAACTGTTATGTGCCAGGCAATGAAGATACTGAGTAAGATGGCATCTTTATCCTCAAGAAGTTCATAGTCTAATAGAGAACACAAGTAAACAGTTAGAATAGCTGCCATTTTTAATGCTTACCACATGCCAAGCACTGTGCTGAGTATGTTGTTGTAACCGCCAGCCCCCAAAAGACACTCGGACCACCAGAAATCAGTGAGTTATAGGAAACATGCTCTTTATTCAGCCAGCTGGGTCTGCCAGGGGTACGTGGACCCCAAATTAAGCAGCCCCAAAATGTAGAGGTACAGGGTTTTTAAGCCCTGAATCCCATTCCTCATTCTGTCTTAAACGCAAAGGTCTATTTTTCTTTTATTCACTACCTGTCAACCCACAGGTCGGTTGTGCAAGCGGGGGTACAGGAGCAAAAAGCTTATTGTTAGACTGTTATGTTCCCATGGGCGATAGCCTATGTTCCCATGGGCGATAGCCAAGCAGTAATTTTCCAGCCAGCACATTCCCCACTGGCCTTAGCAGAAAATCAAATCTTTGATTCTTCATGTGGAATTTGCTCATAGCCTCTATTTTGTAATACTAAAAGTTTAATAGAATTAATTCTCTTCCTTATATATGCAAACAAGAAATCGAGGAAACATGGGCCAAAAGTTAACAAGAAGAGGAGGAGGATTAAAGGTCCAGCTATAGCAGATAGAAGGGTTGTTAGCCATGGTGACCAACTGAACATCCTATGAAACCAGTTATCTGATTCTAGTCTTTGTTTTTCCCTAGCATCTTAATTTCTCTCTACTAGTCGTAAGCTCTCTCTAATTACTCCAGAGTTATTAGCATAGAAGCAACAGGTTTCACCTAGAGCCATACATAATCCATCTTGTTCTAAGAATAATAAATCTAAACCTCTTCTATTTTGGAGGACTACTTCTGCTAGTAAATCGACTTGAAGTTCTAGCCTGCTGAGCTCAGTTAAGTTTAAGGGAGTTCCTACCCCGACATAGTAAGGGGGTTTTTGGGTTTGGGCACAACCAGCAATTTTGTCCTATGTCTGGGGTGGTCTTATTTAAGACCTTGTGTATTGTCGTTAGCAAAGTTATTAATGCTCCTTCTGATTTTGGTTGTGGCTGGTCGAATGCCTGGGCTAAAGAGATAAAAAGGAAGAAACAAAGGATTAGACCTATGTATGCTTGAGTCTTAGTCTTAAGGGTCTGTCTTCCTGAGCTATCCACTCTCGTGCTGCCTTCACGTGGAAGTGATGAATCCATGATGGGATGCCATCTACTTTAACTGCAGTGGGCGTCATCAGGTAGACAGTGAAGGTTCCTTTCCATTTGGGTTCTAGTCCCTTGGAAGTGAACTTCCGGATCCACACAGAGTCCCCAGGCTGAAACTGATGGGGAAATCTGTCCCCTGGGGCTGAGTGGGCAGCACGAACCCCAGACCAAATCTCCTTCTGTACACTTTGAAGGGCCTGTAAAGACTTAAGTAAGACAAGGTTACGTAGTTCTGCCTTTTTCTCATCTTCTATTCTAGGTACTAAAGGTGGGGGTTTTCCAAAGAAAATTTCAAATGGGGTGAATCCGTTAATATATGGAGTACACCTGGCTTGGAGGAGAGCAAAGGGGAGTAGTTCTACCCAGGTCCCACTAGTTTCTAATCCTAACTTGACTAATGTCTTTTTTAGGGTCCGATTCGTTCACTCTACTCGGCCCGAACTTTTGGGGCCGGTAGGCGCAGTGGAGTTTCCATTACGAATTTAGGTACCTAGCCAATTGTTGTGATGCCTTTGCTACAAAGGCTGGCCTGTCATCAGACCCTAAAGTTCCAGGGAGACCAAATTGAGGGAGAATTTCTTGTAGTAGTTTCTTAGTAGCTACTAAGGCAGTCTCTTTCCTGGTGAGGAAGGCCTCTACCCATCCTGAAAATGTGTCTATAAAAACAAGTAAATATTTGTAGCCCCCCCCATAGTCGGGGTTATCTCAGTGAAATCTACTTCCCAGTGGTCCCCCAGATAAGTTTCTCTTTCCCTATGCCTAGATTCTATCTTCCCCTTCTTTGGATTAATTTGGACACAAGCCGGGCATCGTGAGGCAATCTCCTCTGCAGTTCTTCTCCCTTTTAACAAGTGAAAGTAGGGGTCTAAAGCTTGGAGCATCTTAGTTTGCCCTAGGTGTATGGTCTGGTGTAGTTGGTGGAGGAGAGTCCTTCCAAGGGCCATGAGAGCCTGATTTTTCCATCTGAGGTTGTCCACCACCCCTGTTGGTTCCTAGTGGCTCCCTTATCTTGAAAATATATGTTCTCTTCTGCCGTATAGGTCAGAGACGGAGGCAGTTCTGGGTAAGGGACAACAGTCAGTAGATGTGGTGGGGACCCCACTGGCCTTGTGGCCACTGTTCTTATCTCTGCATTGGCTCATTGGTTTCCCTCAGCCTCAGGACTATTCCCTTTTTGATGCCCTTTACAAAGAACAATAGCAAGAGTCTTAGGCATCTATAAGGCTTCAAGTAAGGCTAAGATCTCCCCCTTGTTCTTGATGTCCTTCCCAGCTGAAGTCAGAAGCCCTCTTTCCTTGTAGATGGCTCCATGTACATGTGCAGTGGCAAAGGCGTATCGGCTGTCAGTGTATATCATGACTGCCTTATCCTTTCCCCATCTTAGTGCCTCAGTGAGGGCGATGAGTTCTGCCTTTTGAGCAGAAGTCCTATGGGGAAGAGCCTGTGACCAGATGGTGCCAGTTAGTTACGACCACTGCCTCAGCATACCTCCTTCCTTCCTGCATGAAGATGCTCCTGTCCGTGAATAGAACTTCATCGGCCTCAGGCAGAGGGGAGTCTTTGAGGTCTGGCCGCGAGGAACACATAGCATCAGTGAAATCTATGCACTCATGAACGGGAGTCTCGGAGTCTGGGTCTGGCAACCGATTGGCTGGGTTGATGACAGTAGCTTTGGATTTTAGCCATACGTTTGGGGTCATCCGGTGCCTCCTTGTTGTTGAACACCTGGGCTATCTCAACAATTTGGGACAGGTTCATCCCTGCAAAATCTTCTAATTTTTTTGCAATTTACACGGGATATCGGGGGCCGCCTGAGTAGCAAAGGCTATATTAATTGCCTGCTGGTTCTCAGGGGCCTCAGGATCAATGGGGGTGTATACCCGGTACACCTCGTTCAATAAACGCTCCAGGGGATTCCTAAGGTCCCTGTATAACTTCAGTTACCTTAGAAAGGTTAGTTGGCTGACGAGCAGCCATCCTAATTCCCCCAATTAGAATCTGGTGGTACCGATCTAATGCCTTTCTCCTTGCCTGAGAATTGTGTCCCCAGTCTGGGCAGGCGGAGGGAAATTCCTCCTCAATCTGTTCCCCTGCTTCCTCAACTCTCCTCCCTCTCGCAGCTATCTTTTGTGTTTCAGTCCGAATGCCTCCGCGTTCTTCCTCCATGAAGGGGGTAATTAAAAGCTGTTGGCAATCATCCCAGGTGAGGCAGTGAGTCTGAAAGACACTTTCTAAGAATCCTATTAATGCCTGGGGTTTCTCAGAGAAAGGCAGATTCTGTGCCTTCCAGTTGTACAGGTCACTAGTCGTAAACCATAAAGGGCCTGTCTGTGTGATGACCCTGCGGTGGTGCTTCTCACAAGGGGAGGATGGCTGGGGTGGTGGTAATGGCTGGTGCCCTGCCCAGAGCAGGAGCAGGAGGCCCATAGGGGTTACCTGCCCATGTCTGAGGAGGTGAAGCGGTGCTATTTGGCCTCTGTTTTCCTGGATTATAGGGTGGGGGAAGGTCACTGTCCTCCGGTAGAGATCGGAGGACTGAGGGACTGGGCTGTCTTGGAGATTCAGTTGCTGCATGTTTCGGGGGGCCCACAACTAAGGCTCGTGCCCCTAGAGAAAGGGCACACCGGCGGAGCCAAGGAGGGAGTGTCTGAACAAGGTTTAACCATTAATTGATGTAGGGAAACTGATCGGGATGTCCTGGGTCTCCTGTGACAATCTTCCAAACATTCCTCACTAAACCCCTGTCAAAAGAACCCTCCGGAGACTAGTTTACATCAAAAGACAGTCACTCAACTTTACACAATGTTTTTAGTCTGCCCGGAGAAAATTTCATGCCATAGTCAGCTCCTTCTACAAACCCTTCTTTGAAATGTCACAGGAGACAACCCAAAGGTGTCTTCTGTGAACTCAGGCTTCCCCACATTGCTTGCACAGAAAACAGAAAACAGACACTCAGACAAGAACAATCAGACACTCAGACAAGAACAATTACTGGAGTGTAGGTGGACCCAGACAAGTCCGCCACCTACAACCTAGACAAGACCAGAGACAATAAACAGAACCCGACAACAGGGCACAGGAGGCGGCATCCCGCAGCCTGGCCATGGTCCGGGAGATAAGACTGCGTCCATTCTCTCCACGGACCCTCACTGACCAGTCAACAGAAACAGGAAGGTACCTTTTATCCAGACACCGAGGCCTCGGAGATTCCAGATTCCCGTCAGGACCAGGAACAAAGAGCATGCCCTAAAAGGTTGCGTCCTTGACGATTGTGCTGACCCGTCATAGCATTCAAGGGCCCTGGAACATCTCAGGTTGGCCACCCCTTTCAATCCGTAACAGGGACAGCAACCGCTTCGGAGGCCGGTCCGGTCTTAGATCCCAGGGCCACTCCCTGAGATCTCACTGAGGCCTCCAAATGTTGTAACTGCCAGCACCTGAAAGACACACGGCCCACCAGAAATCAGTGAGTTATAGGAAACATGCTCTTTATTCAGCCAGCTGGGTCTGCCAGGGGTACGTGGACCCCAAATTAAGCAGCCCCAAAATGTAGAGGTACAGGGTTTTTAAGCCCTGAATCCCATTCCTCATTCTGTCTTAAACACAAAGGTCTATTTTTCTTGTATTCACTACCTGTCAACCCACAGGTCGGTTGTGCAAGCGGGGGTACAGAAACAGAAAGCTTATTGTTAGAATGTTATGTTCCCATGGGTGATAGCCAAGCAGTAATTTTCCAGCCAGCACACATTACATGCTGTGTCTTATGTGATAGAGTAAGGTGGTTAAGTATGTGGGTTCTGGAGTTAGAAGAGCTGGGTGCAAATCCTACCTCTGCCATTTCCTGCCTGTGTGACTGCTCTGTACCTAAGTTTTTCATCTGAAAAAAAAAATAGAAGAAAAATAGTAGCTACTTCTTCGGGTTATTCTGAAAATCAAATAATATAATACATGCAAAACAGCACAGTGCCTGGCACATAGTAAGAGAACAATAAATGTCAACAATTGGTAGTGATCCTATCAATAACTATCAAGAAACTTGAAGATTAAAGAGGCTATGTAACTTTCCCAAAGTCAAATAGTTAATGAGCACTTATAGCTGAGAGACCATAGTCAATTTCTGAACCTCTGTTTCCTCAGCAGCAACAACAAAGTTTTCATAAAGATTACAATGATAATGTATGTAAAAGCGCCTAGTATGCTTTTATAGTACTCAATAATTATTAGTTAATATAACATTTAAAATAATTCATATAAAGTGTTAGCTCAAGAATCCTTAAGCTCCTCCACTAAGCTGAGCACTATTCTGGGCCCTGTGGGAACCACAAAAGAAGTATCAGAAATGGTAAGTTGCTCATGTTCCACTCAGCTAACGAGTGTCAGAGCTGACATTTTAACCCAGAGCAATCTAACTTAAGCACCATATTCTTAATGCAAGCACCACTGCATTTCTCCCTCTATGTAATTAGATAGGTGGAAAATCACATGGTATAAGATGAGAGAGAAAGTTTGGTTGAAGAAGTACGCCTTGAAATAAATCTTGGAACATTATAGGTTCTGTGTAGACTGAGAAGAGAGAGATGGTATTACAGGTAGAAAGGCAAAGCATAAGACATAGAAATGGGAACAAATAAACAAACTTACCTGGCTCGTTTGGGTTGGGGAAGATACCAAACCATGTGAAATCTTCAATCTACTTGTTTGGATGCAAATACGGCGTGCCCCTTACCAGGCCCCCAGATTACCTAACGTTTTCTATCTCTTCTTGCTCTTCCTAGAAAATTAACTCACCTGCTCTTTCTTCTTTTTAGGCTCTTTGAAACCCTTCAGTCACTCTTCTGGTCTGTATTCGGCCTTTTAAATCTCTACGTCACCAATGTGAAAGCCAGACACGAGTTCACAGAGTTTGTGGGAGCTACCATGTTTGGAACGTACAACGTCATCTCTCTGGTAGTGTTGCTGAACATGCTGATCGCCATGATGAACAACTCGTATCAGCTTATTGCCGTGAGCAGCTTTGCTTTACACGGTGGTTACCTTTACAAGGGTGGTTTTGGGAGGGGTCACGTTGGCATGGAGCCCATTGGAAACTCAATGAAACAGCCTGTCTGCCTCAATTATTTTACATTAGCTTTCCCAGTTGTTAGATTAAATATTTCTTTCCAAGGCAAATCAGTTTGGAGTCTTCAGCCATTGAGTCCTGGTAATCTAGAAAAAGGTGTTCTACTTTAATAAGAATTTCTGGTTACCTGTTAAAAAATATTTTTAAATCTCTGAATCCATTTTCTTGACTTATTAAGGAGAGCTCAGGAGATATGAGCTTAGGAGGCTACATGTCACCCACTAATCTCCAGGACGGATTGAACTGATCCAGTTCTCTAAGCAGGAGGGCCTTATCTCCTTCTCCACAGCAATCATCTCCTTCCCAAAACTGAGGACTCCGTTGACAAGGACAACTTTTTCAGAGAGAGTGGCTACTTTTTTATCAAGGATACATGAATAACTGCACTTCACTGTGAGACACTCTGAAGTAGAGTCCATTGCTAAATATTTTTGACCATCATGTTACCATTTAGATCAGCAATATATATTACTCTAAACTAGAAATGGCAAAAGTATAGAATATGGGATCAATCTGGGCCCTGCCCTGTTTTTCATGTCAAAGTAAATATCTAACCTTAGCTTATTTTCTTATGATTTGCCTATCATTTCTAGAAGTGGAATATTAGCAAGGACTTCTGGCCAAGATTCTATATAGTTGAGTATCAGTGAATTTGGATGTTTAATTCATAAGATGCTTGATCACCCCCACAGGTCTATCTATTGCTCAAAGTTTCGCTGTAGCATAGAAGTCACAGAATAGAAAGACCTGAGTCTTATCTTCCTTCATAAGTGCTATTTCTCAGACTTAGTTTGCTACTGAGGAGTCATTTAGCCTATAGAAAAGAAGATTAATTATAGGTTACATGTGTATATGTGTGCATGCGTGGGTATGTCTACAACCATAACTTGTTTTACTGTGCTTCACTTTGTTACACTTCACATATGTTGCATTTTTTACAATTTGGAGGCAGAATCTTCCACCAGCAAAAAGATTACCACTCCCTTTATTGAAATATTCACTTTATTGTGGTGGTCTGAAACTGAACCCACAATATCTCTGAGGTATGCCTGTCCATACACACATATGTACGCACATAATGTCCAATTTTCATAATTATTATTGGTGGTAGTAAACATCTGTGATCCATTTCCACTAAGAACACATCAAAGAGGAATGAGTTTATGTTGCAGTGGGAGACTTTCGAGTTATATATATATGGAAGAACTTCCTAAACATAAATGGCAATGAAATGCATTCTCCTAGGTGAATTTGTAGAATTTCTTCCATTGGAGAGTTTGAAAAATCAGGATATAAAATTATCTACTAGAATGGTTAAGATCTGAGGTGCTTAGGTGAGGGAGAAAGGAGAGGAGTATAGTGAAAAAATATATTAGGAATTAAAAGTCCAGGGACTCTAGTTCTGGTTCTGTTGTTTATAATCATGTGACCTTGAATAACTTTCTCTTTTGGAGCCTCGGTTTCTTCATTCAAAAATTTGGAGGGTTGGGATAGATGGTCTTTTTTTCCAATTTTATTGATATGTAATTGGCATACAGTTATGTGCCATATAAGAAGTTTTGGTCACAATGAACCACATATACAATGTGGTACCATAGGGTAATAATGGAGCTAAATTTCTTATAAGAAATGAGAGGATATGTGGTTCAGGTTGAATGTATTTTTCTCTGATAGGAATAATATCTGTGGGGCTTGGCAGTAGATTCCCTCTCACTCACAGCACATCAGTTTTGAGCGCACAGATAACATCCCCATCAGTCAGCCATTGACACAGAGGAGCCTGTCCCCTCCAGCTCTACATATTCAGAGGGTGCTATAGTCCTTCTAGATCTAGCTTGATGGACTTCAGAGTACATTGCTGTAAATTCTTTCCCGAGGACCTAAGATTCTGTATAAGGACACGGGTCCACAGGAACTGCTGTAACAAGTATTAAGTGCCACTGCCACTTCAGTAAAAGCTTTCTGTGATAGTGTGGAGCCAGCCTGTCCCTCTACTTTAAAAATATGTTCAGGATGAAATTATGTAAAGCATAAGTAAGTTTTATTTCTTCAGTTTAATGCCAGAAAGAGCCCTTTGTGCCAGACAAGGTTAATGGAACCAAAAACAAATTTCCAAAGTCTAACTATCGAGACCCCAGTTCTACACCTTCTCCATGTTAAACACCTCCCTCTTTTTTAAATTTCTTAATCTGACCACTGTTGCAACATGCACTAGCCAAGACCACACTGCCATGACATCACTATGTTTCTTTATCTCTCCATCTTGATTTCTTATTCCTACTGATCCTCAGGCCACCTTTCACTCCCTGCCAGTCAGTATTGTGGTGATCTACACCTTACCCAACCAGTTTCTCCTGAATATTGCCTATCAATCCAGCCCACAGAGTTCATGGAGAAGCATTGACAACTTCAATGTTGCCTTTCTGACCCTGTCAGAAGGAAGCAGGGGGAGGGCTTGTAGGACAGTGTTTATAAAGTCTACAGTAATGTACAGTCATATCCTAGGCCTTCACATTCACTCATCACTCGCTCACTGACTCACCCAGAGCAGCTTCCAGTCCTGCAAGCTTCATTCATGGTAAGTACCCTCTATAGGTGTACCATTTTTTTTATCTTTTATACCATATTTTACTGTACCTTTTTTGTGTTTAGATATGTTTAGATACACAAATACCATTGTGTTACAGTTGTCTACAGTATTCGGTAAAGTAAAATGCTGTACAGTTTGTAGTCTAGGAACAATAGGCTCTACCATATAGGCTATACCATCCAGGTTCGTGTAAGTACACTCCATGATGTTCGCACAATGATGAAATTGCCTAATGACATATTTCTCAGAACATATCCCCATTGTTAAGTGATGCATGTCTGTATAACGTTGTGTATGTTTAAGGTGTACAATATGATGATATGATATACATATATATTACAAAATGATTACCATAAGGCTAGTTAACACATCCATCACTTCACATGTTATCATTTTTGTGTGTGTTGTGAGAACATTTAAGACTTACTCTCATAGTACTTTCCAGTATGTAATACAACTTTGTTAACTATATTGACCACACTGTGCATTAGATCCTCAGAACTTATTCATCTTCTAAATGGAAATTTGTACTCTTTTACCAATATCTTCCCATTTTCCCCAATCCTCAACCATGGCAACCACTATTCTACTCTTTGTTTCTATGAGTTTGACTTTTTTAGATTCCACATATAAGCGAAATCATACAGTATTTGTCTTTCTCTGTCTGACTTATTCTACTTAGCATAATGCCCTACAGTTTCATCTGTGTTATTGCAAAAGGCAGGATCTCCTTCTTTCTCATGGCTGAATAATATTTCACTGTGTGTATATATACATATATATGTGCATATACATAATATCACATTTTCTTTATCCAACTGTCTATCAATGGACACTTAGGTTGCTTTCATATTTTGACTATTGTGAATACTGCTGCATGGGGATACAGATATCACTTCAAGATAGTGATTTTATTTCCTCCAGCGATGTACCCAGAAGTGGGGTTGCTGGATCATATTGTAGTTTTATTTTTAATTTTTTAAAGGAAACTCCATACTGTTTCCTATACTGGCTGTACAAATTTACATTCTCACCAGCAGTGTATGAGGGTTTCCCTTTCTCCACATCTTCACCAATACTTGTTACTGCTTATCTTTTGGATAATAGCCATTCTGACAAGTGTGACATGGTATCTCATGGTGGTCTTAGTTTGTATTTGCCTGGTGATTAGTGATGTTAAACATTTTTTCATGTACCTATTGGCCATCTGTATGTCTTTAATACCCCCAATATACTGTGAGTCTAGGTGTCCACAGATGAGCAGGATAGACTCACAAGGTTCTTTCGAGCTCTAAAATTCTGCCCATCTGATGCTTTTGAAATGGAATAGAGTTCAGTTTCATCTTTATCCTCTCTCTCTCTCTCTCTCTCTCTCTCTCTCTCTCTCTCTCTCTCTCTCTCGTTCAAACCCAACTAGATTAAGAACTCTGAAATGATCTATGCTCACTCCTAGTCTGTTTCTATAAGAGAACAGGCATAGAATCTCAGGGTTTTATTTTTCCAACACTATGCCTACCATCCTGAACCCCTACCCTGCCAAAATGGCAATATTCATGCTGAAGTGTTTATTTTCTCCCTTGCTATCCTACAGCTGATTGTTCCTAATGGTAGTGGAAAAGGGAGATATCTTCTTGTTGCCTAATGCAGGGCTGTGATGTCTCCTGAGTTCAGTGACATTTTGCTAGGAAGAGTGAAAATTATCTACTCTAGCTCCCTTGGCACCACCTGTTATTAGTAAGTTGTGTTTTAATGCCACCTACTGCTGCACCTGAGGAAAATACCTTGGCTTAGGAGAGAACTGGGGGTTGGGGGTTTGAGGGATTGCAGAGAGATGGCCTGAATGGGACCTATACCCTCTCACACATGTGGGGTCATAGCCAACCATTCTGAATACTACTGGCTGCTTTAGGATCCTCTGGTAATGTGTCTTTACCATTTGGAATTGGATCCAGTGGAATTCTGATATCGAGCAGCCTGAATCCAAAAATACCTGGAATCATTTAAGTGATAAAAACCAGCAAGTAGATTTGATTCCATTTGCCACATCTCCACTTCAATAGTGGATGCAATTTTTAGAAGGGTCTTGATATGAGGGAAAGGTTATAGAAAAGGAAGCCACTGAAGACAAATCTTTCTTACTTCAAAAGGTATCACAGGCTGACTGTCTAAGTAGAGACTCAGTTGTCAATGTGCTTTACTGTGAATCTGTTTAGTGTACATTCTAAGACAGGCCTCAAGAACACCAGTTAATAGCAATCCTTTGAAGGGGTGAGCTCTTTCTCAGTGATCTGTGCAGGAT
The DNA here is from genome assembly GCF_000151845.1 of Pteropus vampyrus. NCBI lineage: Eukaryota > Metazoa > Chordata > Mammalia > Chiroptera > Pteropodidae > Pteropus > Pteropus vampyrus. The sequence goes on along the minus strand of NW_011889025.1, from coordinate 2,710,641 downwards.
GCAGAGCTGCTGGTGACAATTCATATTTCTATGCCAGAAGAGGCTCCACTGCAGTAGTGGATAGAGTCAGCCTCAAAATATGCGGAAGCAGAGATCACTCCAGGCTTGTGCTCTGTGGTCCCAGCCAGCATCAGCAGGTGAAGCTGGCCATATTGTTTATTATTATTATTATTATTATTATTATTATTATTATTATTTGTAACTAGCAGTGATTTATATCTCCCTTAAGCTGCTTATTTTCCTCTGTGATGCTTCATTCACACATCTACCTTGTCACTTGCTGCTCCCAGTTCCATCAAGTGAAGCTGTCCTTGATGCTTTTTTAATCAAATTCACCCATATAAAAATATTAGTGAGAGAGACAGAGCAGTCCCACAAAATTCATTGACCTTAGGCCCTATACCTACCCCCAGCTCACCCGTAAGGGGCATCTCTCTTGCCTGAGATTGGCCTCCCAGAACATGGGGCTCATGACGATCTGTGATAAAGCCTCATTCAACAAGTTAATAAGAACCCTAAGTTTCTTTGGCTGCTGTGGAGTATTCACTCTAACACTGAGAGTAAGTAAATAACAATTGCCTCACTGAGCCACATCTGCTGGGTGGTTTGGGAAGAGCCCAAATACATAGAATTGTTTTCTCCATTAGGGTGGCAACATTTGGAGGCTCTGATGATGAATGGACTGTCCCACTGCAGAAAACAGTTATGCAAATAGACATTCATCAGAACAGACCCAGAAAAGTAAAGATAGCAGACAAGATTGGTCGGGGCCGCTGCACACCACCAAAGTGCCAAGGAGGGCAGGTGGCCTCCCTGCCCTACCCTAGTCATCTAGAACCAAACTCAGCCTCTCAAAGCACAGAGGAGAAAACAGCACTTCACACACTGTATCATGATTTGTAACCCTCTAACCAAGCAGATAACTGCTATGCACTGATACGGCAACCAGTTTTTAAAATATTGAAATATTTCCATACCAGGTGATAAATAGCTGCCACTCCAGCTGTTCCCTCTGGGATACCCCCGGGGCACCCCGCACTCCAGCAAGTATAACACCTGGAACAGCAGGTATTTTCCATGCTCCTGTTCCAATGCTATTGCTGTCATACATTCTGATTGGTCAGTTTCTTAAACAGTCTGAATATCACTGTGGTAGGCAGAATTTTAAAGTGCTCCCCCAAGATTTCCCACTTTAATGTCAGGACTGAATATAATGAGATACCATGCTTGTGATTATGTTGTATTACATGGCAAAAGAGATTTTGCAGATGTAATTAAGGTTACTAATCAAAGAGATTCTCCAGGCAGGCCTAATCTAATCACATGTGTCCCTTAAAAGCCGAATTTTCTCCAGCCAGTAGCAGAAGAGAATATCAGATTCAAAACACACAGAGGATTCTATGTCCCATTACTGGCTTGAAGATGGAGAGAGCCATATGAGACCTCAAAAGCATAAATAATAAAACTCCCTTTACATAAAAAATAAAAAAAGAATTAAATAACTAAAAAAATGTGGGTGGCCTCTAGGACATGAGTGTGACCCCCAGCTGACAGCCCACAAGTTAGTGGGGACTTTAGTCCTACTACCACAAGGAAATGAATTCTGTGAACAATGGAAATGAACTTGAAAGCACTCTTCTCCAGAGCCCCTCGATAACAGCTCAGCTATACTGACACCTTTATTTCTACTTTGGGAAGGCCAGTGTGACTGGAGTGGCATGAACACGAGGGAGAGAAGTAAAAGATGAAGTTAGAGAGGTAGTGGGAGTGAGGAACAGATTATTTAGGGAATGAAAGACCTTTGTAAAGACTTTGACTTCTACTGCAGGTGAAATGGGGAGCCATGGGAGGGTTTTGATCAGAGGAGGTACATGATCTAACGTGCATTTTAATAAGATTTCTGTGGCTGATTGAGAAAAGACAAAAATTGTGCAGGGACAAAGACGGAAATTATAAGACCATTGAATCAACCAGACTAGAGATAATAGTGGCTTAGACCAGGGTGGTCGTGATGGATGTGATAAGAAGCAGTTGGATTCTAGATATATTTCAAAGATAAATCCAGTTTACCAGTGGATCAAATGTGGAGTGTGAGCAAAAGAGAGGTGTCAAGGATGACACCAAGATTTTGGGCCTGAGTAACTAGAAGGTTGGAGTTATCCCTTACTGAGATCAGAAAAAGTGGGGAAGGAACAGGCTAAGGTGTAGGAATGCAGAGATCCAGAGTTGAGTTTTCGATATGTGATGTTGGAAATGCCTATTAGACATCTGAGTGGAGATATTGACTAGGTGTGGTCTACAGCAGCAGTCCCCAACCTTTTTGGCACCGAGGATCGGTGCTTCTATGAGAACCTAATGCCTGATGTTATAAGGTGGAGCTGAGGTGGTGATGCTAATACTGAGGAGTGGCTGCACATATGAATGAAGCTTGGCTTGCTCTCCCGCAGCTCATCTCCTGCTGTGTGGCTCAGTTCTTAACAGGCCACAGACCAGTACCAAACTCTTGGTCTACAGATCTAGCAGAGAGGTCCAGACTAGAGCCAGGGATTTAGAAGGACTAGATGAGATCACTAAGGGAGTGTGGACAGAAAAAAAGAAAAGGTCCAAAATTAGGCTTGAGGCACTTTAATTTTTAGAAGCTGGAATAACAAAATAGATTGCCCAAAGGGACTGAGAAAGAACAGCCAAGAGACGTTAGAGAAAAACCAGGATAATGCACCATATTATGATATTTTATTATCCCCAGTTTATTGATAAGGTCATATGCTAGAAAGTGGTAGAGGCTGGATTTGGATTGAAGGAGTCAAACCCCCAAACCCATGCACAGAACCACTGTATTTATCCCATAGACACTTGAGGCCAAAAAGCACCTGATACGCACTTCACTATGAGGTCCCTAATATACCTTCTTTCCTTCCCAGAGCTGAGATTCCCCCTACACACACACACACACACACACACACACACACACACACACACACACACACACATCCACTAGCTCTTTTTCTCCTTAGTACGCCCACCAGACTTGGAACTTCTGGTTTCTTGTCAGCAGTGCTGCTAATCTCAGCCTTCTCAGATGAACAATCAGACAATACACCTGAGATCACCACACCCATAGAGGGTCAAAGCTCATCTACATGAAAAAAAACTCCTCATTCAACTTATACATCCTGCCTTGGGACCTCTCAGCCCTGTTCCTTTTCTTCCTAGATAACTCTTGCTGCTGAAAGCCTCTCTTGAAATCATATCTTCACCGGCAAATGAAATATCCACCCTCCTATTTCATGAGTGGAGAGAGGAGCATTCTCTCTACAAAGGCTGCAGGGGGCACCAAACACTGACTCTTCAGACTTTTGCATCTTGCCTGGGCCTGGCCTGGCCCTCCCCCTGGTGGTCTGACACAGAAATGGATTCTTCGATCATTCTGCATCAATACTCATTCACGGTCAGCAAGCTGTCTGAGAGCTCGAATCTGCTAGGAATTAAAGCTCTTTTCCTCAAAATGCTGAGGGTATAGTTTGGCAGGTCTTTGCTGAGCAGTAGACTCTGCTTCCAACAGCAGCAGCAGCCTTTGATGCCTGCTGCTTGCCTGGTAATGATTTCAGTGACTGACAAAGATGAAAGTAGGAATGGGAAGAGGACAAATGAAAAGAAGTGATGGTTTTTCTTTCCCTATGCTAAAGGGAAACTAAACAGGGCAGATGCTTGGGCTGCTCCTCTGCACCACAGATTCACCTGGATGTGCATCAGGAACATCAGTAGTTGTCATGGAAATTCTATTTTGGGTAACTCAAACAGAAACAGTACCAACTATGAAAGTGACAGGAAGGGCCTAATGCCCAAAGAATACTTCTGTCCATCTGCTGGCTGGTTGATGTCCTTTCCTCTTCCATCCAGTATACAACAATCTAGAGCTAAAAATAACTATTTCATTTTTAAAGATTTCAGAGCTGAGTCTCAGGAAGAATTGTTCCTTGTGGAAGACCTGGCTTTCTTATGCATTAATCTCTGAACGTTCTTTTTATAGGCTACAAATAATATTTGTGAACAACTCAAATGCCCATGGCCCAGAACTCATACTTGAGGAATGTGATTCTTCTTGACTTCTGCCTTATTTTCATTATCCTTATTCAGGGCATCAGGAATCAATTGACTGGAAAGCTAAGTGATATAAATGTTCTTTAATATCCTAGTAGCTTGAAGAATAGAAACTAAATGTGAGCACTGAGTTATTAATATTAATGTTTCTCTCCCTCCCTGTGGTTACTGGAGCCCTGTTGTAGTCTGGTGCAGTGTGAGAGAAAGCATGGGCCAGGAGGTGTCCTATAGCTACAACACAGAAGTCATAATACCCGGTAAGAGTATCAGAGGTTACAACCCACTGCATTACTTTGCCTTTTACTTGAGATATGACAGTAAAATTAAATTATCTCAGCTGTCAAGGTAAATTTGCTTTTGTTTAAAAGAGGAAAATAGAGGAGATCTAAGAGTAAAAAATGAGGGGAAAAGGTCATTGTATTTATCTCTTCCTTATTCTCCCCTCTTCAGTCACAGGATTTTGTTTTTGCCTCTGTTTTCTTCCCAACTTCCCAACTTCCCCTGCGTGTTTGAACTTATAGAAGTATCTGGACCTATAAATTTGTGAGCTAATCACAAAGGCTTGATGAGAAGTATGTTTATCTTAAAGCTGCTCTTAGTAAATGTGGCATATCGGGAATTTCTAATAGTGAAAGAAAAGAAAGTATTGTAGGCCTCCTCATTCATTACAAAATCAACACCAATTATTAAAAAAGGTTTGAACTACTGAAATTAGAATCTTCTTAACTGACTCCATCGAAGTTCCCATTGGCCTACCCCTAAAGACTCCTGGATGTACAGAGAAGTTTCCATCATCCCACGTACCCTCTAAGAGGTTATGCCACCGGGTTTTACTCTTAATACCTACTTCATACATTTCATACAAGAAAACTAACCAACACAAAGATACTTTATGCTGAAGTCTCTTCATCTTTAATCACAATACACTGAAACAGTAGGCTCTCACTTAATGTTTATTGAATAAATGAATAAATTAATGAAATTTTTTATAATTACGAAAACAGTTTTATTATAAAGGATATAAGTCAGGACCACCCAAATGAAGAGACACATAGAACAAGGACCAGGAAAGTCCTAGACACAGGGCTCTCATGTTCTCTCCCCATTGAACTAGGACAAGTCATGTCACCTTTCTGGAATACTGATGTATCATTCAGCCAGAAGCGTGCTCAGGGCTTTCGTGTCAGAGTTTTTATTGGTGTTTTATCACTTAAGTGTGATTAACCGAATAATTGGTCATGTGAGAGACTACAAATTAATGATTTTTTAATGCACGTGACTTCCCAGACTATTTTAAAGTGTGAAGACTGAGCAACAAAGCTGACCAAGCCTACATTTATTGTCCTGTAGTTCAGAGGCTGGCAAAGTTTTCTGTAAAGAGGCAGATAGTGAATATTTTAGGATATGTGTGCTGTAAGATCTCTGTCACACTATTTAATTCTGCTCCTGTAACATGAAAGAAGCCATAGAAAATACATAAACAAATGAGGTGACTGTGTACCAATAAAACTTTATTTATGGGTACTGAAATTTGAAATTCATATAATTTTCAGGTGTTAAAAATATTCTACTTTTGATTTTTCAACTATTTAAAAATGTAACAACAGTTCTTAGCTAGAAGTCTATACAAAACCAAGTGGCAGGCCAGATTTAGCCTGCAGGACATAGTTTGCCTACTCCTGCTCCAGTTTTTTCAAAATATGTCTCTCTTCTACCTTTGTAGACTGAAGCTCCATTAAGAAAGAGAGACTCCTCTTTAGGTTTTCTTTATATTTCCCTGGTGCCTAGTAAAATGTGGGACAAATAGTAGATACTCAATATATACTTTTTCACTGATTGATAGGGAGAAGCTTGGGGAAATTAGTCTAGTTTGTCAGCCATGTTAGAAAATACATTACGTAGATTTTTAGCCATTGCATGTGTTTAATGTTTGGAGATGAATGAATTTCTATGGCTATGGGTAGGAGCATTATCTAACTGAAAAAAAGTCTGCCCAAATGATGGATTTAATAATTATAGTTAATATAGTGCTTTATATTTTCCAAAGCACATATACATATATTGTGATATTTGATACTTACACTCACTCTGTGAGTGTATGCACTATTATCTGCATGTTACAGATGAAGAAACAGGCTTCCAAAGATTGAGACTTCCCCAGAGTTACATGGCAAATTTGTTCATTTATTCATTCATTTTTTTCTACAAGGACTTGGGAGTCTGCTATGTACAAGGAATTAGGTCAGGGTAAACTCAGACCCAATGACTCAAGAGGTGAAAGTTAGAAGCAATCTAGAAAATAGTACATGGATTGTATATTATTTATATTATATGTAATTACATATTACATATTATATGTATAATATAAATACTGTGGCCTGGAGGTGTTAAAAGCAAACTTCTGATAAGTGAGGCAGGAAGTTAGAAGGCACATGCTATGACAATCTGAGTACATGAGACCAGTAAGAATCCCAGATGGGGACAAGTGTATAGATTTTCACATTCCCAGGTTATAAGACCTATCTTTCTTTTCTACCCAGGCTCAGAAATGAAATCCCTAGTTGGCTTAGTCCTAATTATTTCTGAAAACTGCAGAGCAAGCTCAGCAAACCACCATTCTCACCACTTTCTGATTGCTCTATCCATCCAAAGGTTTTCTTTATATTTCCCTGGTGCCTAGTAAAATGTGGGACAAATAGTAGGTACTCAATATATACTTTTTCACTGATCAATAAGGAGAAGCTTGGGGAAATTAGTCTATAGTCTGTCAGCCCTATTAGAAAATACATAACATAGCTTTTGTATCCGTTGTATGTGTTTAATGTTTGGAGATGAATAAATTTCTATGGCTATGGGTAGGGGCATTATCTGAAATGAAGTTCCCCCACTCCCCAACTGAAAGATGCAGGCAAGTGGAACAGTCCGTACCTCCTTGACTGAAGGGCTCAATTTATATCTCTAGGGAACCCCAGAAAAGGTGATAAGGAGTTCAGTGGGCTCCAGGACTGCCACATCTGCTATGAATGGTGCTCTCAGAATTGTGCACTGTACAACCTGCACAGCTGAATGCAGAAGCCCTGCAAAGGTCGCTTCTGGAGAAAAGAGAAACTGAAGGAAACAAAAAGAAAAACCTGGACAGGCAGAGGCTTGGCCAAGTATATAGAGGGATGTGTTTATCAAAATCCCAGAGCCCTGATCAGGCTCTGTTTCTGCACCTTTTGGAGATAACTTTCTGACACACAAGAGTGAGCATGCTGGTTATTATGCAATCCCACTTATTGTACTTCCCAAAAAGACAATATTTCTTAGTGTTTAAAAGCTTGCCCCCCTTTATCCCATCTACCTACCCGCTCCAGTGACAGAAAGAAATTTAACTTTGGGTGGTAAACACACACTGCAATATACAGATGATGTATTATTGAACCGTACACTTGAAACCTATTTGATTTTATTAACTGATGTCACCCTAATAATTTTAATAAAAAAAGTTTAAGTTCTAGAGTTCACCTGACCCAGATTTGAATTGTGGTCCCCAGTTTCTAATTGTGTGTCCTTAAACAAATTTTGTCACTTTGGTGAGCCTTACTCATAAAATGGAAATAGTAATAGAACTTACCTCATCAGGCTGTTGTGAAGACTAAAAAAATGATATGCTTCAAAAATGATACATAATATTATTGATGTTCCCTTCATTTACATTTCTGCTTTTGGATCTTCAATTAATTCCTTCTGCAAAAATGTATTGTACACCAGCTCTGCATCAGGCTCTAGAACTGGAATAGTGAACAAAACAAAATCCCTAACCTCAATGGGCTTTCCTTCCAGTGGGGAGCCTAAGAATAAGTAGATAGAGAAAAATCCATTAAAGTGATTTGTGATGATTGGTATGAGAGAACAGAACAGGGTGCTGTGAGATAGAGTAAGGGAGAAATCCACTCTAATTTGGTTACTCAGGGAAGGTCTATTTGAGATGATACTTCAGCTGAGAACTGACAGATGAGAATAAGCCAGCTCTATTTTCCTACCTAGGAAAAAAAGGAATTGAAATATAAAAGGAAAAAATTTTCCCCAAATCCCTCCCCTTCTATCCAGGTCATTATGTCCTCAGGCACTCATGGAAATTCTTCCAAGAGTAAAGCCTTGAGCTGCAATTTAATTGGGAGTGTGGGAGAGGGAAGGAGGAGCATTTATTCAGTGGGTATTGGTGAGCCCATACCAAGGCTCGGAAGGGCTGACGGGGGAGAGAGGAGCAGAGACAGGGATTTAGGAATGAGGACACAAGAAGGTCAGGCTACCTGGAGCTTCCGATGGGGGAGCGAGGTGTGGCAGGTTGTTAAAGAGAGGGCTGAGTTTCCAGGCATTATCCCACTGATTCCTGTGAGGGTTGCTCTTGTTTGAACATTATCCCTAGAGATAGTAAGTGAACCAAGCGAGTAGAAGTCAGAGTCAGAAGATTCAGATTCTAGATCTGCTTTACCATTAACTAGATGTGTGACCCTCAAGACGTAATTTCTCTTTCCAGACTCCAGTTGCCATATCTGTAGCAGATAACAATTGGTGCCTTGATAACTTTGCAGGGTGGATGTGACAATAAAATGAGAGAAAGTATATGAAAGCACTTGAAAAGTATAAAATTCTAGACAAAAACGTGGGGTACTGGTTATCTGATATCCCTTTCCCAGGGACAAGCTAAAAGGAAAAACACATAATACTTAATTTTCTGGTCCATTGTGTTTGAAACTGGCCAGAAAATGCCCGTGTAGAGAAGCTGGTAGCTCCATAAATCAATGAGAGCTCTCTTTCCGTGATGACAAGCACCCCTCGTCAGGATGTAAGTAGGACAGTTCTACCATGTGAGCTCAGCGGGGCTTGGGAGTTTAATTAGAGCTTACAGACAGTCTCCGACTTATGATGGTTTGACATGATTTTTTAACTTTATGATGATGTGATAGAAACCATACTTTGAATTTCAAATTTTGATCTTTTCCCAGATTAGTGATATGCTGTGCTATACTCTCTTGTGATGCTAGGCAGTGGCAGAAAGAGAATTTTTGCCTAACTGTCGACTAACTTTAAGTGTTCTGAGCATGTTTAAGGTAGGCTAAGCTAAGCTATGATATTCAGTAGGTTGAGTATATCAAATGCATTTTAACTTACGATATTTTCAATTTATGATGGGTTTATTGGGACAACCCCATTGTAAATTGAGGAGCATTTGTATTTCTTTTGAGGACCACTTAAGATATCACAAGAATATTTTTTGCAGTGATAAAGTAGAGGTCTAGAGAAAGTAACATGGTGTATTTCCAAATCTCAACTATGATATACATATTTTATGTTACCCAGAGTCTTCTACAGTGCTGTTCTTTCTGTCCTTACATAGGATACGGCATTTTGCTTCCAACTTCTCTCTCCATCCTATTCCTCAATCATAATTTACCCATACTGTGTTCAATTCCATTGAGGCCCTACCTTCCTTACATAACAATGGAAAGTGTTGGCGTCTACTGGAAAAGAACCACATTTTTTAATTTCCAGCATCCAACTACCCTGAGGTCTTTTTTCTTTCTCCTCACACCCCAACTCCGCCTTGTGGTAGAGCAGGGAGGACAAGAAGAGGAGAAAAATTGAAACTGGCAAGGTGACTGCAGAGGAGGTAGTGAGGAACGGCAGAAGCACTGCAATCCTATTGGCTGAAGGTATAAGAAATTATAAATTAAAAACTGTCCAGATTTCATTCTGACTCTCGGAAAGCAGATAATTTCTTTGAAGGCAACAGAGTGGGTCAGAGGTGGATCACAGAGTAGAGAATCCTGGGGATCCAATGCCCTCACCAATTTGCCCCCTTTCCTGCCACAAAGCTTGGAATCAGAGGGAAAGAGAATTAAGCTTCATTGTTTATGACATGTATTATTTTGTGGGTGCAGTTGTGTTCCATGTACTAAATGGTCTCAAATAAAATCTAGAGATGCTTGCAAGGACCTTGCAAAACTATTTTAGAGGATGGGAGGTAGATCTCAGGGACTTAATGCACTGGATCAACTTGCAATTATCTTTTGTTCTGCCATTTTTTTGTCTTCACCTTTTCTTTAGAAAAAAGACATAGAGGGACCTGGAGGGCATTATGCTAAGTGAAACAAGTCAGACAGAGAAAGATAAATACTATATGATCTTACTTATATGTGGGAAAAAAACTGATAGAAAAAGAAATCAGATTAGTAGTTACCAGTGGCAAGGGGTGGTGGGTGGGGGAATTGGATGAAGGTGGTCGAAAAGTACAAGCATCCAGATACATAAGTACTGGAATGTGATGTAAAATGTGATGACTGTGGTTAACACTGCTGAATAGTATATTTGAAAGTTGCTAAGTAAATAGACCTAAAAAGTTCTCATCATAAAGAAAAAATTTATTCTCTTTTTCTTTTTTTCTTTTATATCTGTATGAGGTGATGGATGTTAACTAAACTTATTGTGGTAAGCATTTCACGATATATATAGGTCAAGTCATTATGTTATACACCTTAACCTTATACAGTACTCTATGTCAATTATGTCTCAATAAAACTGAAAAACAAAATTCTGCACAGAATGTTAAATAAACATGATAAGCTCCTCCCTAAGAAAAATAACAAAAAAGTCCACAGCATGCCAAGCCATAATTCCAACCACCTAGCAACATAATTGGGGAGAGGGATTAGCAGCCATTTTATGCCTAAGGTTAGGGGATGGACACAATGGCTGCCCAATAGACAACTGCACATGTTCAATACAGAGAAGGACCTGTTTGTAACATGCACTGAGGGGGTGCTTGCCATTTAGGAAGGCTTACATGCACTATTGGGAGGGCATCAGTACTAGGGTGTAAGGGAGTATTGGGGCAATGGATAGGCAGTGAATTGAAGCTGAAGGGAGAGCTCTCTTTTTTGTCCTGATGTTTTGCAGCTGAGTTGGTGCACTTGAATTGAGGTTGCCACAAGGGTTCTAAACTAGATAAACTAATATCAAGTCATTCCCAGCAGGCCCCAGAATAATTAGAATGGGAAATTCTAACCACCTAGCAGCCTTAGAGAAGAGAGGAGAATTGCTGACCATTTAGTGATAGGGAATTGGCTCCTCTCTAGACCATAGTACACATGGAATAAGTTGTTGGTGAGGGCATAGAGGAATATGGTAATACTCACTGAGGGGACTTTCTCTACTTCAGGGCCTCCAAGTGGTTGCAGGAGGCCCAGGCTTCTTCTACATTTTGAAGATTCCTGTATCTTTTTTAAATGGATTAAAAACTGTGGTATACAGCCAGCCTTCCATATCCATGGGTTCCACATCCGTGGGTTCTATATCCACAGATACAACCAACCATGGTATTTTCAATCCACGGATGCAGAGGGCTGACTGTATGCATTATTCTATGTCATTTTCTATGAGACTTGAACATCCTTGGATTTGGGTATTTGTGGGAGGTCCTGGAACCAATTCCTTGAGAATATCAAGGAATAACTCTATTTTCAATTGCTTACATCACTTTAAAATTGCATTTTTAGCCCTTAGGCAAAACTACACTACAATGTATAATGTCTGGTGAGGTCCAGAAATCTGCATTTTAAACAAATGCTTCATGCGATTCTGATGCACGCCAACATTTGAAAAGCGTGCCCTGAATTCTGCCAGGAGAAGAAAGCCCTCCAAGTGAGGTAGACTTCCTTGTAATACCAGGAAAATTAATTCTCTCACTTCAATTTGGGATGTGTATGCCACAGCATTTTGTGTTGTTTTCCCATCATAAGGAAACAGCTATTCCCTATGAAGTAAGGGAATGTCCAAATGAAGTAAGCAGTTACTAGTTAATGTGAAGGATGCCAAAATGTCCCCCTCCTCAAAATATCCCTCCAACCAGCCTGCCATCAGTCCCAAGATTCCTGGGAGTAGCTTTTCTTTTTAAAGGTTATTATTAGCTCTGCTCTGCTATGTCTGTGCTGCCACACTCCCTTTGCATTATGTTATAAAGCTTTCCAATTTGCTAGAGCAAGATGGTTGCTGGCAGGAGATCTGAAAAAGTACATAAGAATTTGTCAAAAGCTGGTAAGAATTTGGCCTTGCATTTGATTGCAATGAAAATAACTTTGAGTTTGGATTTGTTGAGAGATGTGAAATTGACAGACATGTTCATAAGACCTAGCTATGGCCATGTGTTCAGAATCTGAGTGAATCAAACAACATTTGAGGGTATGCTCTATAGTCACAGTACATTACCCTGGCATTGTGGAAAGAGTTAAAATAAATAGAAGCTCTGGCCTGCTCTACGGGACCTGACAATCTCGAAGGCATTGCAGGGCACACACATGAACTAGAACACAATATGTAAGGCTATGTGACATTAAAAGCACATTATGGTAGCACAAAAGCCCTAAAATATTTGGAAAGTTGGGAATAGGAAGGACCACAGCCTATGATTGTGTAGGCTATGTCTTACACAAAAGCACCCAACCGAGGGGGCGGGGCTGATCTTGGAGAATGTTCAAAAGCCATAGTTGGGTAGAGTATAAGGCAGATTGTAAGAGAGGGCGTTGCCACCAAACACTGAAATAAGCAAAGAAAAACCCAGTGTCTAATTTGTCTACCACATAAGGTTAAAGGCTAACCCCATGCAGTTGGATGTAAACCTCTTGGACATAGTATATTTAGGGAAGTTTTAGACAAATACAACTACAAAAGCAATGTTCATAATCTTGCAATTCAAATTAGATCAAGGGTTGAAAATAAAACAGATTCCCACATACCAAACCATCTTCTTGTCCAAATTGCTCACTGCTACAATTTTAACACCTAGTGTCTAGCAGGCACTTAATATATTTATTGAATGAATGAACGAATGAATGAATGTATGAATGTTTACCTTACTCAACACTTTACTGCTCACAATGTTTAACCAATCCTGGCAAGTAGTCTATTATTTCTCGATCTTCAGGATTTAGATGTTACTTCTGTACTCTAATTGTATTCTGTGTGGTATTCCTATCAGCACTGCTGTATAGTCACCTCACTATACTCAGCATCTAGCAGAATGCAGGGAATATGGCAGTTACTTGACATAAGAGCCAAAGAATGAGTGGATAGGTGGATGATGAACTGATTTGGGATAAATGAATGGAAAAGGACTGTTGAGATTATAATTTGCAGTAACTTTTCTGCTAAACTATTACATAGCAATTCCTAATCTGAGCTCAGCTGAGGGGGAATGGAATGGTAACAATTGGAGTCCTTGAGCTGTTTTCAAAATGTTTATTGAAAGTCATTACTCACTTAAATAGATGAGGGGCACCAGAGCTCAAAAGATGAAAAGAAATCCTACGCTCAAAAAAGATGCCTACAGTTTATAACTTGGCCCACTGCAATATTCTATTCTTTGTAGAAATCAAATGCTCTTTTGACTATTATGAGTAATGCTACTATGAACATTTGTGTACATGTTTTTGTATGGAATATATTTTCATTTCTCTTGTGTATATAGCTTATAGTGAAATTGCTGGGTCATCAGGTAAGTATGTGTTTAACCATTTGAGGAATTACTATACTGTTTTCCAAAGCAGTTGCATCATTTTACATTCCCATCAGCAGACTGTGTTGGGGTGTCAATATCTCCATATTCTGATATTTTCCGTCTTTTGTTATTATAGTCATCCTAGTGGATGTGAAGTTGTATCTCATTGTGGTTAAAATATGAATTGCCCTAATAACTAATAATGTTGAGCATTTTTTCATGTGCTTATTGGTCATTTGTATATCTGCTTTGGGGAGATGTCTATTCAAATGCCCTGCCCATTTTTTTGTATGCCTACAGCACCTGGTCTTCCTAGGTGGTCTCCCATCCAAGTACTAACCAGGCCTGACCCTGCTTAGCTTCCAAGATCAGATGGGATTGGGCTTGTTCAGGGTGGCATGGCCGTAGACAGTCTGACCATTTTTAAATTGGTTTATCTTTTGATTATTGAGCTGCAATTGTCATTTATATATTCTGGATACAAGTCCCTTATCAGACATGATATTTCATTGTTTTTTCTCATTCAGTAGATTTTCTTTTCATTTCTTTGTGGTATTCTTTGGAATATAATAGTTTTTCATTTTTTTTAAATTTTTAAAATTTTAATTAGTTTCAAGTATACAGTACATTGGTTAGACATCTATACAGTTAATAAAATGATCTCCTCAATTGCTCCCTCCCTCACCTGACCCTCCGCCTAGCCAATATATTAATGCTAATTGCATTCCTTATACCGTGCTCCCCATCCCCGTGACCATCCCTCAGCTACTAATTTGTACTCCTTTAACCCTTCACCCTATTCTCCCAGCCTCCCAAACCCCCTCCTCTCTGTCACCAAATTGTCCACTATATTTGCGGGTCTATTTTTGATTAGTTTGTTCTTTTTATTCCTGAGATTCACATATAAGTGAAATCATATAGTGTTTATCTTTCTCTGTCTGACTTAAACACCTTCTAGGATCATCAAAGCAATATCTTTTTCCATTTTCTTCCTTTTCATATGTAAGGGCCTTGTTTTCTTATCCTTTTAGCCACTCTATCTTTTGGTTGGAGCACTTAATTCTTTTCCACTTAAGGTACTTATTGATAGGAATGTAGTTACCATTCTTTATTCCTGTTTTTGATACATGGTTTTTCTTCTTAAAGAAGTCTCTCCAACATTTTCTGTAATACCAGCTTAGTGGTGATAAATTCCTTTAGTTTATCTTTGTCTGGGAAGCTCTTTATCTGTCCCTCAGCTCTAAATGATAGCTTTGCTGGATAAATTATTCTTGGTTGTATATCCTGGATCTTCATCCTGTCAAATATTTTTGGCCAAGCCCTTCTGTTCTGCATAGTTTCTTTTGAGAAATCAGCTGTCAGTCTTATTAGTGTTCCCTTATATGTGATTATTTGTTTTTCTCTTGCTGCTTTTAATATTCTTTCTTTGTATTTAAACTTTGGCGTTTTAATTATGATGTGTCTTAGTGTGGGCCTCTTTGGATCCCTGATTTTTGCAATTCTCTGAGCTTACTGTGGTTTTATATCCTTTTCCTTCACCAGGTTAGGAAAATTTTCCATCATTATTTCTTCAAACAGCATCTAGATTTTGTCCAACATCTAGATTTTCTTCAGTTATGCCGATCAGACGAATATTTGAAGCCTTAATAGTGTCCCCTGTGCTCCTTAAATTATTTTTATACTCTTGGCATCTTTTTTCTTCCCATTCTGATTGAGCATTCTGATTGGCTTTCCTGTCCTCTAGATAGGGCACATGATCCTCTTCTTTATTCACTTTGTTTATTCCTTTGTTTATTCCATTTACTATTCTTCTCATCTCAGATAATGTGTTCTCCATTTCAGACTGGTTCCCTTTTATAATTTCCACTTCTATTTTTATGTTTTTTATCTCTTTGTTGAAGTTCTCACTGAATTCATCTACACTTCCCATAAGTTCATTGAGCATCTTTATAACCGGTGTTTGAACTCTGCATCTGTTAGATTACTTGACTCCATTATATCTAGATGTCTGTTCTGTTCTCTCATATGGTTTCTGCTTCTTCGTCTTCCCCTTTTGGCTGCCTTTCTGTATCTGTTTCTATGTACTAAGCAAAATTCCTAAGTCTCCTGGTCTTATTAGAGTGGATTTGTGAAGTAGGTGTCCAGTGGCACAGTCCAGAGAGGGGTTCAGCTGCAGACCAAATTTAGCCCCAGCCTGTGCCCCTCCAAATCCACCTGTTAAGATTCAGCAAGCAATCCATAGATGCTGTGCATATAGTTTCCTCAAAAGGCCATACCAGAAACCAAGGCCAGCTGCCTCCACCAACGTGAGTCTCAGCAAGGGGTCCCTGACTTGTTGAGGATACACCTGGATGTGGCTTGGGTGGGGCTCAACCTGGGGTAGGCAGGGTTTCAGAGAATCCTCTGGGCGGAGCAACCTTTGTTATTCAGTTTGATGACCTCAGGGCTATGGCGGTGCTGTGACCACACACTGGAAAGGGGGAGTATTCAACAGGGAATAATGGATACCACTGGCACTTCTGTACCCAGCGAGCCTCTCCTCGGCCTTCACTCTGACAATGTCTCCCTGTAAGTGCCTGGTGCCCTATGGGCGCAGCTGAATCGGCACTGGTGCTTATATAAGCAGATCTGTCACCGCGAAAATAAACTCGTGGACATGGCCCCTTTAAGAGGTGTCTGCCTCTGCTCCTGCTGCAGTCTCTGTCTCACTCAGCCGCTGGAGACCAGGTCGTCCCGCGTCCTCACTCTGTCCTATCTTCTGCCTTTGCAGAATGCTTTCTTGGATTTCTCCATAGTTGTATGGCTTGTTCTACTAGATCCCAGGTGATTTTTCCTTGCTGCTGCTCCTTGTTTCCGTCACAACTTTGATTTGGTTGCCAGAGGGATGAACAGAGCCTCTATCATCTACTACATTTTTTCCCCTCACAGTTTTTAATTTTTTAAAACCAATTTATTTATTTATATATTTGTTTAGTTGGTTATTTATTTATTTATTTATTTATATCTTTTTAACATTTTATTTGTTCATTTATTAACATTTTATTTTCACCTCCTCCCTCCTCCCTCTCCTCTGGTAACCACTAGTCCATTGCCCGTGTCCATGAGTCTCTGTTTGTTTGTTCTGCTCATTTTTTGCTTTTAGGTTTATATCCCACATATAAGTGATATCATGTGATTTTCAACTTTTTCTGTCTGGCTTATTTCGATTATCTGAAGGTCCATCCATGTTGTCACAAATGGAAGTATTTCATCTCTTCTTATGGCTGAGTAATATTCCATTGTATGTATGTACCACAGCTTCTTTAGCCAATTATCTATTGTAGGACACTTCGGTTGCTTCCATGTCCTGGCCACTGTGAATAATGCTGCTATGAACATAGGTTTGCAAATATGTTTTCTATATGAGTTTTCAAGTCCTTGGGGTAAATACCCAGTAGAGGGATTACTGGATCATATGGTAGATCAATTCTTAGTTTTTTGAGGAAACTTCATACTGTTTTCCATAGTGGCTGTACCAATTTACAGTCTCACCAACAGCGTATGAGGGTTCCTTTTTCTCTGCATCCTCTCCAACATTTGTTATTACTTCTCCTGTTGATTATAGCCAACAGGTGTGAGATGGTATCTCATTGTGGTTTTGATTTGCATTTCCTTAATAGCTAGTGATGTTGAGCATCTTTTCATATATTTGTTGACTATCTGTATATCCTCTAGGGAGAAGTGTCTGTTTAGGTCCTCTGCCCATTTTTTGATTGGATTTTTTTTTTATCATTATTGAGTCCTATGAATTCTTTGTATATTCTGGATATTAGGCCCTTATCAGAGGCATTGCTTGCAAATATATTTTCCCATTCAGATGGTTGTCTCTTTACCTTGTTGACGATTTCTTTCGCTGAGCAGAAGCCTTTTAGTTTAATGTAGTCTCATTCATTAATTTAAGCTTTTATTTCCTTGGCCTTTGAGTTCATTCATAAAATCCTCTTTAAGTCCAAGGTCCTTGAGTTTAGTTCCTGTGTTTTCTTCTATGCATTTTATTGTTTCAGGTCTTATATTCAAATTCTTAATCCATTTTGAGTTAATTTTGGTGTGCGTTAATAGACAACAGTCTAGTTTCATTCTTTTGCAGGTGGCTTTCCAATTTTCCAGCACCATTTATTAAAGAGGCCTTCTTTTCTCCACTGTATGTTTTTGGTTTTTTTGTCAAAAATTATTTGCCCATATAAATATGGATTTACTTCTGGACTCTCGATTCTGTTCCACTGGTCCGTGTGTCTGTTTTGCTGCCAGGACCATGCTGTTTTGATTATTGTCACTATGTAGTATAATTTGAAGTCTGGCAGAGTGATGCCTCCAGCCTCGTTCTTTTTTCTCAGGATGGCTTTGGCAATTCAGGGTCTTTTACATTTCTATACATATCTGATGATTTTTTTGTTCTATTTCTTTAAAAACGTCGATGGGATTTTGATGGGCATTGCATTAAATCTGTATAATACTTTAGGTAATATGGTCATTTAACTATGTTGATTCTTCCAATCCCAGAACATGGAATACTTTTCCATTTCTTTGTATCTTCTTTGATTTATTTTAATAGAGTCTTATAGTTTTCATTATATAGGTCCTTCACATGTTTCGATAAATTTATTCCTAGGTATTTTATTCTTTTTGTTGCAAGTACAAAAGGAATTATTTTTTCACTTCTTTTTCTGGCACTTCTTCATTAGAGTATAGGAATGTTATGGATAGTTGAACATTAATCTTGTATCCAGAAACTTTACAGTATTTGCTTATTGTTTCCAGTAGTGTTCTTGTGGAGTCTTTAGGGTTTTCTGTATAGAGAATTATGTCATCCGCAAATAGTGACAGTTTGACTTCTTTGTTTCCTATTTAGATGCCTTTTATGTCTTTCTCTTTTCTGAAGCACACACAAGGACATCCAATGTTATATTGAATAACAGTGGCGATAGTGGACAGCCTTGCTTTGTTCCTGATCTTAGAGGGAAAGTTTTTAGTTTTACACCATTAAGTATAATATTGGTTGAGGTCTTGTCATATAAGGCCTTTATTATAGTAAGGTATTTTCCTTCTATACCTATTTTGTTAAGTGATTTGATCATAAATGGATGCTGTATCTTGTTGAAGGCTTTTTCTGCATCTACTGATATGATCATATGATTCTTATTTTTTAATTTGTTTATGTGCTGTATCACATGGCAAAACTCCTAGAAATGAAATATATTTGGAAGCAATGCCTCCGATAAGGGCCTAATATCCAAAATATACAAAGAACTCATACAACTCAATAACAACAACAATAAAACAAATGACCCAATCAAAAAATGGGCAGAGGACCTGAACAGACACTTCTCCCAAGAGGACATACAAATGGCCAACAAATATATGAAAAGATGCTCAACATTGCTAGCTATTAGGGAAATGCAAATCCAAACCACAATGAGATACCATCTCACACCTGTTAGAATAGCTGTTATCAACAGGACAAGTGATAACAAATGTTGGAGAGGATGCAGAGAAAAAGGAACCCTCATACACTGCTGGTGGGACTGCAAATTGGTGCAGTAACTATGGAAAACAGGATGGAGATTCTTCAAAAAACTAAGAATGGATCTACCATATGATCCAGTAATCCCTCTACTGGGTATTTACCCCAAAGACTTGAAAAATCATATAGAAAACATATTTGCGCACCGATGTTCATAGCAACATTATTCACGATGGTCAGGACATGGAGGCAAATGAAATGTCCTACAATAGATGATTGGATAAAGAAGCTGTGGTACATATATACAATGTAATATTACTCGGCCGTAAGAAGAGATGAAATACTGCCATTTGTGACAACTTGGATGGACCTCGAGATAATCACGCTAAGCGAAATAAGCCAGACAGAAAAAGTTGAAAACCACATGATATCACTTATATGTGGGATATAAACCTAAAAGCAACAAACGCACAGGACAAACAGAGTCTCATGGACATGAACAATAGACTAGTGGTTACCAGAGGGTAGGAGGGAGCAGGGAGGTAGATGAAGTAAAAAGGGTCAAATACATGATTACAGAAAGAAATATAACTATAGGAGGGGAACACACAATGTAATATATATATATATGCCTTACTGTTAAATTGAACACCTGAAACTTACTGCATTTTGTTAATCAATGTCACTAAAAAAAAAAAAAAAACTCCTAGAAATGCACAGCAATGTGTCTATGTGAATGTGTGTGAGTCTGTCTGTCTGTCTGTCTGTCCGTCTGTCTGTCTGTCTGTCTTGATTATGATGGCGATTACACAGGTACATACACTTGTAAAAATTCATCAAACACTTAAAATGAGTGAATCTTACTCTGTGTAAATCATACCTCAATAATGTTGATTAAAAAAAAAAAAGAAAGCCCCTCCACACCAATCCCACTCCTTAAAAATAACTACTGTTGACAGTTTAGTATGTGCCTGTCTAGAACATGTAAGCATGTAAAGAAAGGTTTTTCAATTGCATAAATGGGATTATTGAATACAATATATATTGTTCTCTATGTTGCTTTTTCACTTATAGGTCTTGGAGGTCTTATAGATATATGGACAAATACTTATATATAATACATGTTTTATATATAAAATGTTCATAGATATTTTAAATAGTTATATTTTAAGCCATTTTATGGATATAACATCATTTATTTAACCAGTCTCCACTGTTGGATATTTATATTGTTGCTGGATGTTTTGCTATTAACAAGCTGCAGCACTATAATAAACAGCCTTATGCATACATCTTTTTGCAAATATATTGTTAAGATAAATTTCTAAAAGTAGGATTACTGGATCACAGAGTACGTGTAATTTAATTTTTATAGCTACTAACAGATTGCCTTCTATAGAAGCAAAGTAGAAGTTTTAGAATTTTACATGGGTGCATTTTGGAGTTTCCCATCCCAAATTCTTGAACTTCTCTTTTTCATAGGATCATGCAGATATTGAGTGGAAATTTGCTAGAACAAAGCTCTGGATGAGTTACTTTGATGAAGGAGGCACCTTGCCACCTCCTTTTAACATCATCCCCAGTCCCAAGTCATTTTTGTACCTCGGTAACTGGTTCAACAACACCTTCTGCCCAAAAAGAGACCCTGATGGTAGACGGAGAAGGCACAACTTGAGAAGCTTCACAGTAAGGCTTTTAAAAAGTATTTCTTTTTAAACAAAACTGTTTCCTACCTTCCATTATTTGTAATGCTCCCCATCTTAAACATCATAAAATCACTCCGACCAAAAATGTTTTGGGGCTTCGTTAGGCAGGAACTCCTATGTTATTCTCTAGTCCTAATATTTAGAAATACATTCGGGTAGATGGGTTGCTGAGACATTGACGATGTAACCTCTCTGTCCATTTTAAATTATAGGAACGCCATGCTGACAGCCTGATACAGAATCAACATTATCAGGTAAAGCTTCTTCACAGAGACTAAGCACAATAGTTCTTGGTCAGTTGTATGACCTTGGACAAGTCACTTAACCTCACTGAGCTTCGGTTTCCTCAACTGTAAAATGGGGATAATAAAACTTAACTCACAGTGTTGTGAGAATTGAGTGGTAAGTATGTATGTATAATTGTGTGTGTTTGTGGTGGACACAGTGCCTGACACATTGCATTAAGTGGTAGCTATCATCATCACTATTACTAACACAAAGCATAGTGACCATGTATGTGCCATTCTTAGGAAGCTAAGTAAAAAGAGGCCATCCCTGTAAAGGATAAATGTAGATTGACTCTAAGAAAAATATCTTGATTATGTAATTAGTGGGCATTGAAATCAGCAGACTTTGTGATACTGAAGAATGACTTTCTTAACTTTATAAAAGGGGAAAAATCTCATCTTACTAGGATAATTAAAGTTTAATCCAGCCTGAAGGGAAAGGATATTGATTATGAGTGTTCAAGGATTTTTCCATTCTCGTTATTCTATAAATGTGAATACATGTTCACCTTATGTTTGGGTGGAAAATTTTCCTTTTGGGTGAATTTGTTATTGCTGGCCCACCCTGCCACAAAATTTGAACACATAGTAATTCTTCGTTTAGCCAGTGGACTAAACTGGGTTTTCGCAGAAAATGTCTAGATCCTGGGAGGATTTTCTATTGCAAAGACCATCTAAGTATTTTATTTCCTATGTATGTTTTTTTATTTTATTGAGATCTCAAGGAGGAAACTGAATGCCTCTTTATGTTTTTTTCTTTTAATTCTAGGAAGTTATCAGGAATTTGGTCAAAAGATATGTGGCTGCTATGATAAGAAATTCCAAAACAAATGAGGGACTAACAGAGGAGAATTTTAAGGTAATTTAATCATGGAGTGGTTTAATTTCTCATTTCACATTTGTTAAGCATTATTTAATCTTCACAGTGTTCATAGTTTCTGGTGATGGAATTTCAACTGCCTATAATACAGCAAAACCAGCTACAACTTTTTATTCTCTTAGAATAGTCTGTCATTCAATAGATGGAGAGATTTTACCAATGTCTGTTACCACAATCAACTTTATGAATGAAAGAATCTGCCCTATGCATTCTTTTCATACTCTGGGTATTTCTCACTGTGGTAATTGAGTGCTTTAAATGATGTAGCAAGGATGTGTGGTGAGGGGCAAGATAGCAAAGGGAAGATGCCTGGAGATTTAAAGGCCCTCTTTACTTAAAAAAAATACGATAAAGACCAAAAATCTATTATTAAATCTAAGATTTGAAAAATCCTACCCTTAAACATTCTCCTAATATAGCACTAGCCTAAAACAGAGGTTCTCGACCAGGGGCAATTTTGTTCTCCAGGGAACATTTAACAATGTCTGGAGATATTTTTGGTTATCACACTGCAATATGTGTGCTATTGGCATCTAGTAGGTAGAGACTAGGGTTGCTACAAAACCTCCTACAATGCACAGGATAGCCCCTACAACAAAGAATTATCCAGCTCAATAATGTTAAGTGATTGAGAAACCCTAAGCTAGAATAAAGGAAGGAACATAGGAAGGTCATTATCCTAATCCACCAACATAACTCATTTATTGAGGGCATACTATGTGCCAAGCACTCACTAGGTGCTGGGTTACAGTGGTGAGTAAGATACAGCCAGCCCCTACTCTCATGGAGTGACACACAATAATAGAGGGTAACAATTGAGTGTTCTAACAGGTTAAACACAAGGTGATATGGAGAAACACTTGACTGGGACTTGGGGAGTCAGGGCAGGTTTTCCAAAGGAAGCAGTGTTTTAAGCTGAGGCTTGAGGGAGGAGCCAGATAAAGTAAAGTTGGGGAGAAGCATGCTCTAGACAGATAATAGCACAGGTAAAGGCCTGCGGGCAAGAGAGACTATGTCTATACAGGCAGATAGTAGAGAGCTTGGGGAGAGTAGGAAGAAATGAAACCAGAGAAATAAACAGATATCGGGCTTCGTAGTCTGTGGTATGGGGTTTCTACTTTTTCTTAAGGTCAGTCACAAGTTATTAAAGAGTTTTAAGCAAGGGAATGACATGCTCAGATTTAAGCTTTTAAAAGATGATTTTAAAAGGAACAATTTAGTATCTGGGCAGCCAGTTAGAGACAGAAGACATTTCATAGGGACTTGAATGAATAGGGCCCCTCTCCCAAAATAGCAGCCTCATTATCTGACACATTCCACTTCCCTAGGTGTTTGTTTGTTTGTTTGTTTGTTTATAATATTCCTTATAGTCCTAAAAGCTTTTCCTCTTCAGGAGCCCTGTTATATAAAGACACTTATACCTATGAGAGCCAGTGCCCTAAGCTAATACTTTGTTAGTTAATGTTTTACCATGGGGTAAGTCTGTTGGTGTGCTCCTGATTTGGAGGTTCTGAAATCAACTTTACCAATCACACAATTTTTCCAACAGCCATCACTGCCCACAGATTTATTACTATGTTTTTCTTGTGCTGGAATAATGTGAGTTTTTTTTTTTTCTGGTAGTTCATGTACTTTGTGATTTGCTATTAGGCAAAACCGGGAACATTCCAAAGGATACCCAATGTGCCTATTTGGAACGAAAGACCAAGCTTCTTAACATAATGTCTTCTCTCTTGCCCTAGGAATTAAAGCAGGACATCTCTAGCTTTCGATATGAAGTGCTTGACCTCTTAGGAAATAGGAAACACCCAAGGAGAAGCTTTTCTACCAGCAGCCCTGAACTCTCTCAGAGGGATGATACCAATGATGGCAGTGGTGGGGCTCGGGCCAAATCCAAGAGTGTCTCTTTCAATTTAGGCTGCAAGAAAAAGGCCTGCCATGGGCCACCTCTCATCAGAACCATGCCAATAGATAGTGGTGCCCAAGGGAAGTCAAAAGCTGAGTCATCAAGCAAATGCTCCTTCATGGGTCCTTCTCTCAAGAAATTGGGTTTCCTATTCTCCAAGTTTAATGGTCATATGTCTGAACCCAGTTCAGAGCCAATGCACACAATTTCTGATGGAATCGTTCAGCAACACTATATGTGGCAAGACATCAGATATTCTCAGATGGAGAAAGGAAAAGCAGAAGCCTGTTCTCAAAGTGAAATTAACCTCAGTGAGGTAGAATTAGGTGAAACCCGGGGTGCTGCTCAGAGCAGTGAATGCCCTCTGGCCTGTTCCAGCTCTCTTCACTGCGCATCCAGCATCTGCTCCTCAAATTCTAAACTTTTAGACTCCTCAGAGGATGTATTTGAAACTTGGGGAGAAGCTTGCGACCTGCTCATGCACAAATGGGGTGATGGACAGGAAGAACAAGTTATGACTCGGCTCTAAGTCAAGTACTTATCACCTGTTCTGGAACTCAGCAGAAAATTTGTAATTTCCTTGCTCTCAGAGATGACATAGAGTATGATTTCCTCACCGCCCCCTCCCCCAGAAAGGAGAGTGAAACTTCTATTATTTTCACTGTCTTTTATAACCACATTCTCCATTTTTTATTTTGTCATTGATATTATTATTATTATTATTATTATTATTATTATTAATTTGCTTTTTATGCCTATAAACACTAAGTCCATTTTACAGCCAGCCAAAGGGGTGTGTGCCCCTAATCAGCAGAGGTGCAGTTGGGTGCTTAACCCTTTGGCTTTGCTTTCCTTACCCTTGCTTCCTTGAAGTTCCAGGTGCCACTTTGCTACTGTCGATGCCACACAGATTCTTGATCCTCCTCCTCTAGATCTCGCACCATTTCCTCACAGGGCTGAGGGATGTGTTCAGCTATCCCCACTGGCTATCAGGTAGGGCAAACTAACCTGCCTATCTTAGTTACCTTTCAGTGCTCCACGCTGCCCATTCTGGTTCAATGAACAGCATCAAAGGGAGACTGAACAGCCTGCAAAGACTTGTCAGCTTGTGGTTTCTAGGTATAACTGGCCTTTTTGTTGTTTTTGTTTTTAAACACTATAACTTCTCCTTATCATGGGGGCTGTTGAGGTTTTTATTTCTTAAAGATGTGTTAGTGTCTTAATGTATGCCAATGAATATTTACCCCACAGTATATGTCATATCTAATAAGTTAGTAAATTCCTTTCCTGTGTTTGTGTATTTCAGTTTAGTTACTACATTTTAAAATTTGATAGTATCGAGATTAATATTTAGGATATGTACTGTTTTTAAAAACTTCTACACTCTAACCAATAGTCACTACATCTCATATGTTGGCAAGAAAAAATAATTAGCTAGTATATTTATAGGGTCCTATCTACTATTGATAGTTTTAATCATCATTGCTATTGAAAAAGCATTTCTAAAATAAAAGCCTGATTTTTGAAAATATTTTTTTAACAGAGAAATGACATCTTGTTAAGTTGTCAAAATCTGAAAAGAGCATCTTAATTTTAATTAATTGCTTTCTGATTAAAAAAACAACACAACAATTTTAGGTCTAAATAACCTCTGATTCAGGTTGTAGTTTTCATATTCACTGGGGGCAATGGAATTGCATGTGTAAACTTATGTTGGATATATAACAACAATCCTAGTGAGTTCATGGAATTATAAACATGATCCAAATTCTACTGTCTTCAAAGAAAGTTGCATTTATACATCCAAACAAATTATTTTCCACAGCTTAAGAGGACCTCATTAGAATATAAACATGCGGGTTAAAAAATGAAGTCAGTAATGCATATGGTCATCATGTTAGACCCAAGAACCACCTGACGATAACCTGCTGAACAGGGGTAGTTTTTAACAATGCTAGCACAGAGGTATCCCCAATTTACTCTAACAGCCCTAGGTCTGGGTCCTGGAGTTTAACAGTGTGTAAGCTCAGAAAACTAAGAGTTAGTTAGATGTTGCTCTATCTTGAAAATGCCAATGGCAATGGGAATCCATCTAAATTCTTATGTGTACTTTCTGGTAAAAGCAAGTGAAATGGAGCATTTTTAAAAAATGCAAATATACCTCCAAAATAGCTTTGGACAGTGCAGTTTCTGTTATTCAATTTGATTCCCATTTCCAGCTCTAGCTTCGGTGACTGATGGTCAAAATATTCCACATAAAGAAGAGACAAATTTGGGGGAAGGGCGGGAGAACAGGAGGAAGTGTTGAAGAATAAAACTCAGATTCGGAGAGAAGTGATCAAAAGAATAAGCTACATCAAGACTCATTTGGCAAAAGATAGTCCCAAAATAACTCCTTGATCATATCTGAAGTGATCATTTACTCAAATCCAACTTCTCTCCTGCTTCACTAAGTGGGACTGTCATAAATGGCCCTGACATCTGTAACAGGTTACTTTCAAGAAGGGAGGTTTCTAAAGTTATATATTCAGCTTTCCTAACTGTCAGATTTGCTTTGAATAATAAATAAAACCCAGACTACATTCCTAACTCATACTGATGGCACGAAAAACCAATGTGTGGCTCTGTTTTATCAAAAGAAAAAGATATATCTTTTTCACAAATGCATGCACTTGTGATAACCTTGTTCTGGCACTTACTTTATCAGTTTGTCAGAAAACAAGAGTAGCCAGACAAATATCCATGCTCCAAAATATAGTCTTCTCTATTATGTTCTAAAGAGAGAATATGTATCGATCATAATAGCCAATCACTACCTACCGAAAGAAACCAGTGTCACATTTCATGGACAGTACATTCCTTTTCAGATCTTCTGAGTTAATGTCTTTGTGACTTAGGTTTAAAACTTCACTGGCTATGTTTAGGCCTAGCGATGTTTGGGACTGAGGCCAGTTAGCTATTAAAGCTAAACAGCTATTACCCTAACTTCCATGTCGGTGACACCAACATTTTTATTAGCTCTAAGTAGAAAGTAGGAAGGCAAAGAGATCTGTGCTCACATTTCTACCCTCTGGATCAGCTACTGTCAAGAAAGATACTTCAAATCAAATGCTTAAGTATGTCCTCTGACCCTAGGGAAGGTATAAGCCAACATAAGAGTAAATTTATAAACATAAAAAATTAGAGCTAAAAGAAAACCTTAGAGAGGATCTACTTTATTCCAAACTCTTATTTTACAAATAGGGGGGGAAAAAAAACCCAGAAGCCCAGAGAAGGAGAATGACTTGTTCAAGGACACAGAGCCAGTCAATAAACCCAAATCTTCTTGATCATAGAAACAAGACATTTATTATTAAGCATATACCTATTATACATAGGAGATGTTAAAATGGAATGGCCACTATAGATACTTTTGTTCATTTGCTCAAAATGCTGTGAACACCACAAATTTCAGACTGACATATTTACAAGAAAAGTTAAAAATGTACTCCAAAGTCAAAAATAAATGGGACAAGAATTTACTATTTATCTAAATATCTATACCATGGTTCACTTCCATTACTGTTGGCTTTCTTATCACGTCTAGACACATACATTCGTTTGATTCCATCATAATTACAGTAAAGTCTCCCTTATAATTAGTAAAGGTAATACTATTACAAAAAAAATGTCCGAGTTATATTAGAAGATGACCATTGTTGAAGAATCTCCTCCACCTCTAGCTTTAATTCCAGTGGAGTACAAAGACAGAGGAAAGATTCCAAATTAAAAATCATCACTTTCAATATACTACAAATTTTACAGTTAAGTCCAAAACATTTAAACATCTGCCTGCAATTTAAGAACTTTTAAAAAGTCCTCTACCTTTTGGATGACTTAAATTATAAATACCTTTTCAATAAGAACTTCATATTTCTTACAGCAATGCAAACTCTTCCCTGTAAATTTCATTGAAAATATGAGTTGACAACCTCAGCCAGAAAATAACTGTTTGATGTTCATATTACTTTGTGAATAAGACTCAAGTGGTGTTTTGACCAAGAATTTAAGTTGCCCAGACCTTGGTTTGTTGAACTGTCAGGTATAAAGTAGTTGATTTAGGCAGACATTCTTTCCTGTTTAAAAGTACATAAGAAAAATTGATATTATTTTGGTAATCAAATTATCAAAACAGTGCTAATAAACAGATTGCTTATACAGACATACCCAATATAAGTTGATGTAATTTTTAGGATCATTTAAATAACCTTTTCATGCCTACTTGACAGCTCCCTCCAACCCTACTCTGCAGTTTTGCCTCAAATCTATGGGTATTTTAGATTGTTTCTTTGGCTTGTTTTATCTAGACAATTGTTCCAAAACGCACTTCGTTGGTGTAGAGCCCCTGGGAACCAAGTATTCCAATTCAACGTGAGCATTACTTTAGTACAGAAAAATGTTATTTCTATTATATTTCCAATGACCTTTTTCATCACTTTTTCCAACAGCTGTGGGTTAGAGCTTGCATTGCTTTTTGGGAGATGTTTGTAAAAGTGAGCCCCTTGTCTGTGTACACACACGTACACACATGCAAAGAAACTTAATACCATTTGACTGCTCAAGCCTTGGCCCTTCATCTCTTTTGATAATTACTAGATCATTTTGGGCAAGAAGATAACTTCAATGGAAAAAACCTTTGAAATGTGGTGAGAAATTGCTAAAATGAACTGCCACCCAGGCATCCATTGTAGCACAACTCTTAATATTAGAGCTGTCAGGATTTGAGTTTCTGGTTTGAAGAAAATATTAAGCATTTAGGTCAGAAGAAAATAACCTAACTTGTAAAAATAAAAGTATACATTTTTGGTGAATTAAGTCTACTTCGGATTTACTTCACACTTAAGATATTACTAATCATATGCTGTTATGTAGCCTAGGATTTCCGTCTATATGCTGCATGGTGGTTCAGAGAAGATGCTGGTAGATGGTTTTGAGAACTTTACTTTTAGGGAATGGAATGTTTAAGAAACAAGAGTTAATTACTGGAATGATACAGGCAGCAGGCTAATATGCCCTAGCATTTTTAAATTCATTGTTTTATTCTCACTCTGTAGTGGATTTCTCTGAGTCATGACCATTTTTTAAGATATACCATCAGTGTGTGTGGTATTTGAGAGACAAGTACATATTAAGAATTATGTTTAAATATGAAATTAAGTGGACTGACCTTATGCAAACAGCTAGTTTTTTAAAATTATTTTTCAATTACAGTTGACATTCAATATTGTTTTAGTTTCAGGTGTACAGCATAGTGGTTAGACATTTATATAATTTACAAAGTGATTCTCCCTTATTAGTCTGGTACCCACCTGGCACTATACATGGGTATTACAATATTATTGACTATATTCTCTATGCTGTACTTCACATCCCCATGACTATTTTGAACTACCGATTTGTACTTAATTCCTTCACCTATCCCCCAAAATCCCCTCTCATCTAGCAACTATCAATTTGTTCTCTGTAACTAGGAGTGTTTGTTTGTTCATTTTAGATTCTACATTCTATATTCTGAGATCATACAGTATTTTTCTCTGTCTTCGCTTAGCATAAACCATCTAGGTCCATCCATGTTGTCACAAATGGTAAGATTTAATTTTTTATGGCCAAGTAATATTCCATTGTATATATGTATCACTTCTTTATCCAGTCATCTGTGGATGGGCACTTAGGTGGCTTCCACATCGTGGCTATTGTAAATAGTGCTGCAGTGGACATCTTTTCAAATTAATGTTTTGGATTTCTTCAGATAAATATCCAGAAGTGAAATTGGTGAATCATAAGGTAGTTCTTTTTAATTGGAGGAACCTCCATGCTGTTTTCCATAGTGGTTGCACCAATTTGCAATCCCACCAACGGCGTACAAGGATTCCCTTTTCTCCAAATCCTCACCAAAACTTGTTGATTTTTGATGATAGCCATTTTTTTCTGAGGTGATCTCATTGTGGTTTTAATTTGCATTTCTCTGTTGATCAGTGATCCTGAGCATCTTTTCATATGTCTATTGGCCATTTGTATGTCCTCTTTGGAGAAATGTCTATTCAGGTCATCTGTCCATTTTTTAATTGGATTGGGTTTGTGTGTGTGTGTGTGTGTTGAATTGTATGAGTTCTTTATAAATTTTGGATGCTAACCCCTTATCGGATATATCATTGAATATCTTCTCCCATTCAGTAGGCTGTCTTTTCGTTTTGTTGATAGTTTCCTTTGCTGCACAAAAACTCTTTAGTCTGCTGTAGTCCCATTTATATTTTGTTTCCCTTGCCCGAGGAGATCAGAAAAAAAAAATCACTAAGAGAAATGTCACTTTATTACTAGAGAGCAAAAAATATTATGAGAACAAAGCTAATTTTCTAATCTGAGTTGTGAAATTTCTGTAGAAACTTCCTGTTACTGCACAAATGAAAACAATTTTTGTAGTTAACAGAAAGAGCTTGAAACTCTTGAACATTGTAATCAACTTTCATAAGTCCATGATTGTAGCACATATCTGCCCTACCTTCATCTCTTACCCTGAAAAAGAAAAGCCTACTTTACAACTGACTTTATAGAACCAAAAACGGTTAAATGAAGATGTAGATAAGGCCTGCATCATTTTCACCAACTTACAGCCTATTTTGTCCTTTGATTTTATCTTTAAGCAGATTTTAGGATAACCAAACATCCTAGGAGCTATACCTCAATATATGCACACACACATACCAAGTACCATCCCCAGTGGCACTTGAATGAGTAGGAGGCAGTGTGCCTTTTATTTTCGCCTAAGGTAAAGCCAACCATTTGCAAGTACAGTTAAGCTGGGCTTGTCATTCTAGGTCTTTTCCCACAAAGTTCAATAAACACCCCTCCCCCAGATACTCATTGCCACTAATTGCCTTCCAACACAGAAACCTTCTTGATAGTTCTCTGGTCTTGTACAACCCTTAAAACTGACCCTTAGAAGATAAGACAAAAAAGAGGCTTTGGATTTTTATGGGAGTACCTGAGGTACTTAGATGGCGGTAGTAAAGAGACAGATGGAAAAGTTTTCAAAGTAAGGAAGCGTATGAATAAGCACTTTAAAATGCAGGGCTAAACCACCAAATTGTCCAACTTTAGATGACCTCATTGAAATGGAGTTCTCCATCCTTGAAAAAAAATGTAGTTTCTGAACTTAAATATTAATACCAGCATTTTCTGCCTCAACAAAGTCCAGAAGTGCAATAATATATGAAAACTCTTTAACAACCTGTAAACCATTTTTCAAAGATTGGGTTATATTCAGGTTGAATTTCAGATTTCAGCAAGTTCTCACTTGTGATCACTGTATTCCAAAGTTCAACACATCAGACCCATAGTAAGGTCATGTTTGAAATTGTGCAATATCATTTATTGGCTTTTATAAATATTCACATTTGACCAATTACTGGAAGTATAGATTCCTCAAAATTTTATCTAATAAATTAAATGAATTTGTCAAAATTCTCCATGAAAGAAAAATACAATATAAAATTGGGGAAGGGTAGTAAGAAAGCTAGATTCTATATTGGTGTCATATATTAGCTCCAAAAATTTGGAATAATCATGCAAATTGAGATTATAAAACGAGACTGATATTTTTATAAACGTACCAGAATATAAGCACCCAAACGAATGTTGTTCTTCAAAGTAATCACCTTAAGCTACACCCATATTCAAATGCTGCCATTACACCAATCATTGTGGACTTCTGCTTTGGGAAGGCCTTTTAAAATCCACAATGAAATCTCTGAATATCCTCAATAGTAGAAAACTCATAATCTTATGAGATTAAATTTTTAGAAACAGTCAAAAGTAACTTGAGATCCTTTTTTGAGAAAAAGGTGATCAAGATGAGTTCTACTTTTTCTGGTAAAAAACATTTTTCAAGTGCTATTACACAATAGGCACTGACAGGCGCAATTATAAAGTAAGGAGATAGTATCTTGTGTAGTTTGTAAAGTGACCTTAAACTGCTCTTTGGAATCCAGCTTATTTTTCCTTATCAACTTTATCGAGGAATAATTTGTGTACAACTACCTGCATCCATTTAAAGTGTACAATTCAGTGAGTTTTCACAATTGTATGTACCCCTGGAACCACCAGCAAAATCAAGATACAAAATATTTCCATCACCTCCAAAAGATTCTTTGTTCTCCTTTGCCATCTGGAATCAAGTTTCAAATATGTTTGGAACAGTGGCAGCCTTACTGACATAAGTGTGTAGCTTTCCAAGGATACTTTAAACAACACCGTATTTAGGTATAGAACCTCCACTGATTTGGGAACCATAATGACTTTAGTCCTGAAACATTTGTGTTTAAAATAGTAAAACACATTCTAAGTTCCAATGGCTTATACTGTCCATGAATTCAGAACTGGCATCCCAAACATTATTTGATCCATAAGAAATGACACTTTATATTGCAGAGGTTCTGAAAACTAGGTTGCTAGCAGGAAGACGGGGCAGCAAGCCCCAGGCTTTGTAGAAAAATGGAGTGGAAGGCTTCGGACTCAAAGGAGCTCTAGTAACTGAAGTAGGAGGTGGCTCTAGTGAGAGGATGAAAGCAGCTCTGAATTTTCAGGTTATTTGGAAATCACCTGTTCAGACGAGGATATTTCCTGTATAAGATTTAGTCTTATTATTTTAATGTACAGCTTCATCACTTTGTGATCAGACCTTGTAGTAGTTTCTTTTGTATGTTAAGTGATCAGTTTCAATAACTACAGAATGTAGCCTGTAGCCTAATAAGCAGAGTGATAATTCTACTTAGTATACCTGGGCAGAAGCAGCACTCAGAATTCTCAAGTATCTAACAGGCTCATTGGAACCAGTGGCACTAAAATGAATGTGTGAGCTCATGAGGAAAGCTCTAAACCCAAAGGGTTATAACAAGTTAGTCTGTGGTTTTCTTAACATTAAAGGCAATCCAATTTGATAACTTATTAACTTCAAATTTTTAACTGTTCAAATTACTCCTTTAACATAGTTAAAGTAAACCCATGTGTTCTCTTATTTCAACTATAAAGACAAAGATCTTCTCAAGGACATTTCAGTTCAAATAAGGATAAACACATCCTTCTCAAGTAAAAGCATTTTAATCTTCGTTTCTTATTAGAATGCACACCAGTGGTAGTATTCAAGAAAATATCAATATTTAAACTCTTCACAAAATTCTATTTCAAAATTCCTCAAAAATGGCATTGAAACTGAGGGTGAAGATTTCTTCCTATTCAAAACAAAGTAGTTTGGCGCTAACATTTGATAGCAGATAAAGAATACTAGAAAACACAGGCAGTGTTTATTTTACTTCCTTAGCCTAGTGGGTGGCTCCAATTTCACATCATACAGAAAATGTTTATGACAAACTTAAAATTATATCTCCTGAGCTTAATCATGAAAATGGAAAGTTCCAAATGTGTTGGTGAAAATGGCATTTTGGCTTTGCAGACTTCTATCTTAAAAGCTAAAACGTCTTTGAGTATTACTTTACTTTCTGTAAGAAGTACAAAGTTAGTGTTATTCTTAAATGTGTTAAAAAATCTTGTACAATAAAATGTGTATTTTTATCTTCAGTATAAATAAAAATAAAGCATTTGCTGCCCCCCACCCCCAAAATGCATGGCTGCTTAGATTTAAGGTGTTTTGTTCCTCCCTCAATGTAATCATTTCTAGCCACCTATTATCAATAAACATTTATAAACAATAGATTTTACACTATAATTTAACCAGCAGAAATACTTAAGAGAAACTTCCATAGTCCAACATATTTTGAAAATTCCTGAAAATAAACATTAATGTCATTCTAACTGTTATATTTCCTATTAAACAAGGCTGTGACTATTAAACATTTAAAAACTGGATAAACATTTATAAAGAACTTTGAGATGATGACATGAAAGGAGTAATACAGATATAAAGCTATAGCTTATACCACTGAGAAACCTTACAAACTTTACTCTGGAAATTTCTTCTTTAGTGAGTAACCAAAGTATGATACATGTTGTACAGAACAGTTTGACTGTGGGTCAGTGAGAAGATACAAATTGAGGTTTAGCTGGTCATTATTGAACTAGTATAATCTGAGTACATTTAGGCAATATTTCCTCAAGTATCAGCTGATGTTTCTTAAGAATTTTTTGTGTAGTAGCAGATTTTTCAGCAATTAGCTTTCCCCGAACTAAATCAGATTCCTGAAGTGTTACTGTGTTTTATTTTGTTAATTAACATTAACTTTTAGGCCACCAGAGCACTGGGTAGCATACCAGAACTTAACTTTCAGCCAAATAACTCACTTGCAAGTCCTGTCCTAATTATTTTAAGTGGGATTGGGTGTAAAACATTTACATAAGTTAGATAAGTAAGAATAATTAAAAAGGCAGTAACATCTGAAAAAGATGTACAACCAGCAAAGAACTCTTAAAACTCAATAAAAACAAACCATTTCAACACATTTCAAAAATGAATATATATGACTGGCAAATACTCATGAGAAAAAGTGCTCAACATAATCAGAGAAATACAAATCAGAAAAACACAAGATACCACTTAACACACACCCACCAGAATGGCTAAAATCAAAAAAGACTGACACCATCAAATGCTGACATACGAAAAACAACTGTAACTCCCATACATTGCTGGTGGGAGTATAGTGTTACAATCACTTTGGAAAATGTCTTGTCATTCCTTACAAAACTAAACATATGCCTAACCTACGACCCAGCAACTCCATTCCAAGAGGAATAAAAACAAATGCTCACAAAGACTTCTACAGAAATGTCCACAGGAGCTTTATTTTTACCTAAAAACCAGAAACAGCCCAGGTGTTCATTAACAGAACGGATAAACAAAAAATGGCATATTCAATGAAATGCTGCTCAGCCATAAAAATGAACTTTTGACACACAACATGGATGGATCCCAAATACATTATGCTGAAAGAAGCTTTACAAAAAGGAATACATACTGATTCATTTGTATGCATTTTGAAAAACAGAAATAATGATAGGGGAAAAACCCAAAGGAACAGTAGGTGCCTAGGGGACAAGAATAGGGAAGCAGGATTTGACTGGAAAAGAGCATGAAGGAATTTTCTGAGGTGATAAACATGTTATCTTGATAAGGGTTTGGGTTTCACAGATGTGATTTGTCAAAATGCACTGCATCAAACACTTAGGATTTGTGCATTTCATTGCATGTAAACTTTACAAAAGAAAAAAAACATTTAACAAATACTGAACTCTAGTTAACAAATATGCATGCTGAAATGTTTAGAGGTGAGAGGTGTACTTAAGTCTGCTCTTCTTTGTAATGTATCAAAAAATGAGGATTTATCTATAGATGTGTGAAAAGATAAGTATAGTAAAATGTAGAATCTAAGTGGTGGATATATGACTGCTCATTGCACAATTATTTCAACTTTTCTATATATTTAATTTTTTTCATAATAACATGTTGGAAAAATAAACAGTGAGTAAAGGAAAAGAACTAGGTAAACAAAAGCCAAATCTATAACATGCTTCAAAGCTAGGAGGAGGAAAACTTCTTGGGTAGTCAAAGCTATTTCAGCAAAGCTAAAGGAATGAAAAAAAAATTAAAATAAGTTCAACTACTGAAGCAAGCAAAACAACAGAATATAAAACGGTGTTTTTTTTTTTGGTAGGGCTATTCATGTGGTAGAACCTTTATATTTTTTTATTTTACTGTAGTAAGAACTCTTACCATGAGACCTACCATTTTAACATATTTTTAAGTATACAATATAGTACTGTTATCTATAAGCACGATGTTGTACAGCAGAGTTCTACAACTTATTCATCTTGTATAACTGAAATGTATCAAGATGAAATTTGTCACTTTGATCTAATGTACCAGCAAGGAAACAACATTCTTTTTTCTTAATCTAGAACTTTAGTGCCCTGATACTAGTGTAGAATATTTTTCTCCAATTCTGCAAAAGATTTGAAAAGCCTGTATTATGTAGTTTGGAAGAAGCTGTAACGTCTGCAAGAAAAGATTTGCTAGTTGTTTAGGTGAAGGGACTGACCACCCACATAACACCAATAGATCAGTACTACTAATCAATAATGTTTGGCTAAAATAGATCTTATTTTTAATTTATTGACTGGCCTGAATTGATAAGAAGTAACTCAGTTTAACCTCAATATTGTTTAATCAAATCCCTCCTCCCACACTCCATAAAAGGTTTTAGCCCACAGCAAGAGCCATCTACCAGGAAAAAGACAAAGCAACAAAAAACAAATAGTTGTTTAACAGTAAAGGATTTCCTGGTTTCCAAGCTTCCCTCTGGGAAGCCACAGGAGAAAAGTGAACTCGAAAGTGGTGGTAATTATTAGGAAAACAGTACAGCAGTAAAACCTGTAATGGGTCACTCATTTCAATTAGTTTCAACTACAAATAAATGTCATGGTTTAATAAAACTTAGTTTTACACATAGTGAATATTCCTGAGAATTACAGAATTTTAAGAATCAGTTGCCTATACTATAGGCTTTTCAACCCTTGCCCCCAATATTTTAACAAAGTACCTGTGGATCTTATGTGACAGCCACTCTAAAATCTTGTTTCTCTTCAAGATTCAAGGCTAGATTTTTAAGAACGTGAACTCTTACTAACTTCAGAAGCAAACATTTACTATCCAGATGGCCAGTTACCAGGTAGTTTTTAACTATTATGAAAATTTTCAAAAACAAATAGAGGGAATAACATAATGAACCCAAGCTTCAACAGTTACTCAAATTAGTAACATGCAGCTAATCTTCTTTCATCTATAAACTCCTGCCCCCAGATTATTTTGAGGCAATACCCAGATTTATCACGCTAAAGTAGTTTTATTTCGTAGTTACCTAAACTCAGGTCCATCCTTTCCTTAAGTTACATCACCCCGCACATCCCTGAAACTGCTTTGATAATTGAGGCAGAAAACAAAGTGTTCTAAATCAAGTTGCTCCAACTGAAACTTAACATTCTAGGTAAGATGGGGGGAAATGAAGTCTTTTACTGTATTAGTTCTCCTGAATTCTTAATTTTTACTATAAATGGAAACATAAATAGCTGCAGAGAGGTTTCATGTAAAATAAACTAAATCTGTCCCAGTTTTAGAAAAGTTTAGATTAAGTACATGGACCACTCTCCCTCAATGGACCATTTTATCCATGGAGATTTGTCTCAATTAAGTTCTCAATGTCTTTATGGTGTTCACATAAGAAACCACGATTTGTTTATACCTTTATTTTCAAAGTTAATTAAAAAGTTATGCCTTGATTACAGGCTCCAAAGAAATAAAAGATGTTTTAAATTCACAAATCTTGAATTGAGTTTAAAAGATTCAATATTTTCATGTGACCCTAGACAAGGCAGAAAACCACAACTAGTTTTGAGAATAAATATACACGGCATAAAAATGAATTCTAATTTTTTTCCTATGGAAATGATTCAGCTTTCTAGCTTTGATGTGACCAGATTTATCTCAGGGAAGGGATTAAAAGTAAAGGGTTCAGAACAAAGCACAGTACCTTTATATCTCCTTCCCCCAACAATTCTAAACAGATGAAATTTGGTGATAACATCTGAAAAAAGGCAGTGGTCCCCCAAGTGGAGATTCAAGTCCTGCAGAATTCTCAACTGAGCACAGGAAAGAATTCGAGCCCACGAAAGAATTAAGAAAATTTATTAGAGAAGGGATAATGCTCCATAGAGTGTGGTCACTTCTCACAGACAAAGAGAGAACCAGGGGAGATACAGACACAGAAAAAAGACAATGAGAAGGACCCATGTTAGAGGAATTCATTTTATGTATCATTCTTAGTTTCTGTGAATTAGTTTAAAGACTTTACCTGTTTTCCTTTGATGGTATGGTATAGAAAGGTAAGGGTATGTAGTGTGAATAAAATGGGTATGTAGTGAGAAAGCCAGCAGGCAAGCCCAGCCTTTGATCTATAGGTTCCCCATGGTTTTTGGCCATAGAGAATGAATGTAGGGTATGACTTAAAAATTCTGCTTTCCCTTCCCGGTATAAATGGTTAGTAATCCCAGCAGGAATCTTCCTTTCTTCTGTAGGTTTCCTCATGGTCTGGCAGTAGTACTGTTTAGCACATCGCATGCTCTGAATATAGGATGATTTAACATTTAGTGCTCGGCTTCCAGTTAACCTGGCATAGCAGATAAACACTGTACTTGCCTCCTCTCACAACCACATCAAAATTACAACTGAACTACAGTAGAGTGATCATTGAGAGTCACCTGAAGTCTAGCTGAACAGAAGTCCTACAACTGGGGACCCACAGAAG
The DNA here is from genome assembly GCF_000151845.1 of Pteropus vampyrus. Lineage (NCBI taxonomy): Eukaryota > Metazoa > Chordata > Mammalia > Chiroptera > Pteropodidae > Pteropus > Pteropus vampyrus. Next base: position 2,672,375 of record NW_011889025.1, on the reverse strand, counting down.
AGACCACCTCGAGACTCGAAGGAGGGGCAGAGATGTAGAATGGGCTGGTCCCACATCCGCCTCAGGAGGGATATCCCAGCTGTAGAGTACTGGACCCACAGCAGGCTCCCCAGCCAAGAGCACCAGTGCAGGAAGAAGTTCCTATAACTTCCAGCTGTGAAAACCAGCAGAGAATGTGACTGAATGAGATGGGGAGCACCTGAAGTCACAGACGTTCTTCTTAAGGGGACCATGTACCGACTAACTCACTGATGGACTCACTTGCTCTAAAGTCCAGCTCTGGAGCAGCGGCTTGAAAGATGCCAGGTACATATAGGGAGGAAATGATTTGTGAGGGCTGGAGGGGCAGCTTTCTCCCAAACAAAAGGGCTGGCAGAGGGCATTATTCCTTTCTTGAGCCCTTCCCTGACCACCCAGCCTGCAGACACAGGCAGCCACCATATCTGAGTCTCCATCAACCTGGCTAACCCACCCTAGTGATTCCCTGAGACTCCATCTCCCCTTGGGGAGGGCACCCAAGCAACATCCAGTAGATTTTCTATATAAATGACATGTCTTGGGCTCATGCTGTGGACACTCCTAAAATCTCTCAAAAGTTCGCAAAACCTAAACAAGCAGCATCTGGCCTCCGCATGCCCCATACCTCTTGCTGAGGCCTCAAGCACAGTACTAGCAACAGCTGGCCTCTGTTTGTGGCTTGGCCTCTCACGTCACATCCAAGGCCAGCATAGGTGACAGCCATCTGTGGATTGCTTGATGGCTCATGCCAGGTGACCCCAGGCAGGGCCCAGGCTGCAGTTGAACTTGGCCTGCAGCAGGGGCCATCCCAGGAGGCCCCAGACTGCAGGCCAGGAGGCCAGCTTCAGTCTGAGTCAGAGTACCACTCAGGGGGGCACATCCGAAGACAACATACCCAAAGGGAGATTGGGCAGGCACCAAAACCCTGCTAAAGTGAATCTGCTCTGTAGAGTCAGCCCTTGCACAACAGCTCCTCCACTGTAGTCACCAGCCATTCCTCACAACCAGTCACTCTGAGGGTCAATCCCTCCCACAGGTGTACAAACAGCAACCAAAACTCAACTACAACAGAAAGGAACACAACCAAGGAACACATACAGAGTACCCAGTTCAGATGACCAGGGAGACTGTGCCACTGGACCCCACAGGCCGCCAACTACATAAGGCCATCTACTAAGACTCAGAGTCCTAGATGCCCTACTTAATAGAAACAAAGGAAAGCAGAGGATCGAATTGGTAACTTAGAAGATAAGGTAGCAGAAAACACCAAATCAGAACACCAACAAGAAAAAAGAATCCAAAGAAATGATGACAGGTGAAGGGGCCTCTGGGGCAACATCAAGTGTTCCAATAGTCTCATCGTAGACATACCGTAAGGAGAAGAGAATGAGGAATTGAAAACCTATTTGAAAAAATGAGAGAAACTTCCCTAATCTGAAGGAAATCAGACATATAAGCCAAGGAAATGCAGAGCCCCAAACAAGATGAACCCAAAGAGACCCTCATGAAGACACATCATCATTAAAATGCCAAAGGTTAAAAAAAAAAAAGAATCTTAAAAGCAGCAAGAACATTTCTCAACATAATAAAGGCCATTTATGACAGACCTACAGCTAATATCATACTCAATGGTAAAGGCTAAAAGTGTTTTCCTTAAGATCAGAAACAAGACAAGGATGTCCACTTTTACCCCTCCTCTTCAACACTGTATTGGAAGACTTAGCCACAACAATAAGACAAGAAAGAGAAATAAAAGGTATCGAAATTGGAAAAGAAGTAAAACTGTCGTTATTTGCCAATGACATGATACTATATATAGAGAACTCTAAAGATTACACCAAAAACCTGTTAAAACTGATCAACAAATTCATTAAAGTAGCAGGTTACAAAATAAATATTCGGAAGTCAGTGGTGGATTTCGGAAAGTAAACATGGCAGAGTGAAAGATGTCCCCAGAGCTTTCTCCTTAAAACAATAAGCTTAACATTTAAAACTCAACAAAAAACACCCAAACTGCACACCAGCATGTCTGAGAATGGGATCTGCGCACAAGAATTACCACAGGTCAGAACCCCAGGTGTTGGGAGGTGGACTGGGAGAAATAAAGAAGCTGCCTCTCCTAGCCTCCAGAGCTCTTTGCAGGAGGGGGGTGCAGCAACTTCCCTGAACAGCCCTGCCTGGGAGAGTTGTGAGTTCCACACGCAAACGGCGACAGGGGCCAGTCATCAGGGCAGAAAGCAGAAAAGCGGGATGGGATCAAAGAGGAAAAACAGTAGATTTCTGCCGGCCACCGTTGCAAAACCGAGGCTGAGCCGCAGCCCCCAACCCCCAACCCAGAGGGCCCCTCCCACGGTATCCTCCAAGACCCGTCACCGCGGAGCCCCAGGGGAATCTGAGCAAACGCTGCTGAGACTGAGACTGTCGCTGACACTGACAGGGACTGAAACTGAGGATAGCGAGCGTCATTAAACATCTACAAAAAAATTTAAAAAGCATTATGAAGACTTTATATAAAGCAGGATCCAAAAGACTTAGATTTCACTACTGGAAACCAAAAGAAAGCGCCTTCTTTGCAGAGGCTAAAGAGAGACCTTTATATAATAAATCTTCTTTCAGGGAAAACACCACAATACACTTCCATTAATGCCCAGGCAGAGAAGTAGTCCATTAAACAGCATGAACAATCAAGGTGACGAGGCATCTCAGGAAGAAAGAGGGAAATCTCCAGAAAATAAGCTTACAGATATAGAAATATGCAACTTAAATGCCAGAGAATTGAGGATGGTACATCTGAAAAAACTCAAGTGAGTTCCGAAACGAGTCATAGCAACAATTTCAGGAATTGAAAACACAACTAGATGAGCAGAGCAAGGAGATGGAAACCCCGCAAAAGAACCAAACAGAAATTCTGGAGATAAAAAACCACACTGCAAGAGTTGAAAACTAAAATAGCAAGCTTGGGAAATAGAGTCGACCAAATGGAGGAAAGGATCAGTGATATCGAAGACAGAAACCTAGAAATAAATCAAAAGGAAGAAGAGAGAAACTGAAGAATGAAAAATAATGAAAGAGAAATTCAAGAATTAGCTGATACCATCAGGAGAGGAAACATAAGAATAATGGGCATTCTTGAAGGAGGAAAAGGAGCAGGGACTAGAAAGCATTTCCAGACAAATAGTGGACGAGAATTTCCCAAATATAAGGAATGAGCTGGAACTTGGAATTCAAGAAGTCAACAGAACACCCAATTATCTCAACCCAAAAAGGCCTTCACCAAGTCACATTGTATTAAAATTATCAAAAATCAACAAGAGAATTCTCAGGGCAGCCAGGGAGAAGAAAACAGTAACTTATAAAAGAAACCCATTAGATTATCCTCGGACTTCTCAGCTCTAAACTTACAAGCCATAAAGGAACAGAATCAAATATCTTAACTATTAAGTGACAGGAACTACCAGCTTAGAATAATGTATCCAGCTAGGCTCTCCTTTAGATATGAAAGAGAAATAAAGACCTTTCCAGATATACAAAAATTGAGGAAATTCTCCACTTAGAGGCTTGCACTACAGGAAATACTGAAAGGGGTCTGCTCACTTAAAAAAAGTGACAAAAAAACATAATTACGAGTAGAGACTATCAGGCAAATAGAAGCAGAGGAGTGTAACCCTTACTAAGAACAGGGCAGTATAAGCTTAAATATTAACAAGAGAATTGCTATAGCAAGATAGTAAAGTACATTCAGCACACATAGGGATAAACTGAGATAACAATGACTAAAAAGGGGAGGATTCAAAGATCCAAATGCACACAGAACAAAATGGACGACTATATATATAACTATCGTCTACATATTCATAATGTAACCACACACCAAAGATTCAGAACTGAGGTATGTGAAGAACCAGAGGCAAAACCCACAAAAGCCAACCAAAATAAAGAAAACAAACTCAAGGACAGAGAAGCAATGGAAACACCAAGCTAACAGAAAGCAAAAGATTAAAAAAACCTCATATTTCAATAATCATTCTAAATGGACTGAACTCACCAATAAAAAGGCACAGAGGTGCAGAATGGATCAAAAACAAACGAACAAACAAAAACAACCACAACCATACGCTGCCTTCAGGAGACACATCTCAGCTCCAAAGACAAAGACAGACTCAAAGTGAAAGGGTAGAAAATGGTATTTCAAGCAAATGACATTCTGAGAAAAGCGGTAGTGGTACTAATGTGGGATGAAATAGACTTCAAAATAAAAGGTAAAGAAAGATACTGAGAGACACTTCATAATGATAAAGGGAATCATGCACCAAGAAGACATAACACTTATTAATATCTATGCTCTCAATCAGGGAGCCCAGAGATATGTAAAGTAATTACTAATAGAACAAAAGGGAATAACAGACTAAAACAGTATTATAGTAGCGGACCTAAACACCACACTGTCGGGTATGGACAGATTATCCAAACAGAAAAATCACTAAGGAAATAACATCCTTAAATGACACATTTGATCAACTGGACATAATTGACATTTACCAAACCTTCCATCCCAAAACAGCTGCTTATACATTCTTCTCTACTACACGTAGAACATTCTCAAGGATTGACCACATACTGGGACACAGAGATACCCTCAACAAACATAAAAGGATGGAAATCATACCAACCATATTCTCTGATCATAATTCTTTGAAATTAGAGATCAATTGTACAAAGAAAGCGAAAAGATCCACAAATACATGGAGATTAAACAACATGCTACTGAAGAATAACTGGGTCAGAGAAGAAATAAAAAGAGAGATCAAGAGATACATAGAAACGAATGATAATGATAGTACAACATTATCAAAACTTTTGAGACACGGTAAAAGTGGTCATAAGAGGAAAGTTCATATCATTACAGGCCTATCTCCAAAAACAAGAATGAGCCCAAAAAAACAGCCTAACGTTTCACCTTAAAAAACTGAAAAAGGAAGAACAAATGATGCCTAAAGTCAGCAGAAGGAAAGAAATCATCAAAACTAGAGCAGAAAAAATGAAATTTAAAACAAACAAACTTCATAAAAAATAAATGCAATGAAGGGCTATTTCTTTGATAAGGTTAATAAAACTGACAACCCGCTGGGCTAGACTCACTAAAGAAAAAAGAGAATGAATACAAATAAACAAAATCAAGAATTAAAGAGGAGAGATTACTACTGACATCGCAGAAATACAAAGGATCATACAAGAATATTATGGAAAAGTATTCTTTTTTACAGAATATTTAATAACCTAGAAGAAATGAACCAGTACTTAGAAATATACAATCTTCCTAGACCGAATCAAGAACTGGAAAATCTAAATAGACCAATCAGCAGTATGGAAATTGAAACAATCATCAAAAACCTACCAAAAGGTAAAAGTCTAGGACCAGATGGCTTCACCAGTGAATTCTACCAAACATTCAAAGAAGATTTAATACCTATTCTCCACAAACTCTTCCCAAAAATTGAAAAGGAGGAAATGCTTCCCAACACATTTTATGAGGCCAATATCACCCTGATACCAAAACTTGGTAAAGATAACACAAAATAAGAAAACTACAGACGAATATCTCTCATGAACACAGATGCAAAAATCCTAAAGAAGATACTAGTGAATCGAATACGGCAACATATTAAAAAGATTATGTGCCACGATGAAGTGGGCACAGGGATGGTTCAACATATGCAAATCGATTAATGCGATACACCACATAATCAAATTAAAAAATAAGAATTATATGATCATATCAATAGATGCAGAAAAAGTCTTTGACAAGGTACAGCATCCAATTATCAAAACACTTAACAAAATCGGTATAGAAGGAAAATGTTTTAACATAATAAAGGTCATCTATGACAAACCCTCAGCCAACATTATACTAAATGGTGAAAAACTAAAAACCTTCCCTCTACAATCAGGAACAAGACAAGGCTGTCCAGTACTGCCACTAATATTCAATATAAAATTGGACGTCCTAGCGAGTGCAATCAGAAAAGAGAAATATAAAAGGCATCCAAATAGGAAACGAAGAAGTCAAATTGTCACTATTTGCGGATGACTTGATTCTCTATATAGAAAACCCTGAAGACTCCACAAGAACACTACTAGAAACAATAAGCAAATACAGTAAAGTTTCTGGATACAAAATCAACGTTCAAAAATCCATAGCGTTCCTATACTCTAATAAGTGTCAGTAAAAGAAGTGCAAAAATAATTCCTTTTGCAAGTGCAACAATAACAAAGATACCTAGGAATAAATTTAACGAAACATGTGAAGGATCTATATAATGAAAACTACAAGACCCTATTAAATCGAAGAAGATGCAAAGAAATGGAAAGATATTCCGTGTTCTTGGACTGGAAGAATCAACATAGTTAAAACGAGCCTATTCCCTAAAGCATTATACAGATTTAATGCAATCCCCATCAAAATCCCATCGGCTTTTTTTTTTAAGAAATGGAACAAAGAATCATCAGATTTGTATGGAAGCACAAAAGACCCCGAATTGCAGATGCCATCCTAAGAAAAAAAGAACGAGGCTGGAGGCATCACTCTGCCAGACTTCAAATTATACTACAAAGCGACAGTAATCAAAACGGCATGGTATTGGTAGCAAAACAGACACACAGATCAGTGGAACAGAATCAAGAGTTCGGAAGTAAACCTATCTTTCTACAGGCAAATAATTTTCGACAAAAGAGCCAAAAATATACAGTGGAGAAAGGAAAGCCTCTTCAATAAATGGTGCTGGGAAAATTGGAAAGCTATCTGCAGAAGAATGAAAGTAGACTGTTGTCTATCACCGCATACCAAAATTTACTCAAAATGGATTATAGACCTGAATATAAAAACTGAAACAATAAAATGCATAGAATAAGACATAGAAACTAAACTCAAAGACCTTGGACTTAAAGAGGATTGATTTTATGAGTTTGACCTCAAAAGAAAGGGAAGTAAAAACTAAAATAAGTGAATGGGACTACATCAAACTAAAAAGCTTCTGCTCAGCAAAAGAAATCGTCGACAAGGTAAAGAGACAAACATCCAAAATGGAAAAAAAAATGTATTTGCAAGCAACACTGCCAATAAGGACCTAATATTCAGATTGTACAAAGAACTCATACAACTCATTTACAACAAAAAAAACAAATGATTCAATTAAAAAATGGGCAGAGGACCTGAGCAGACACTCCTCTCTAGAGAATTTACAAATGACCACCAAATATGTGAAAAGATGCTCAACATCACTAGCTATTATGGAAATGCAAATCAAAACCACAATGAGATACCATCTCACACTTGTTAGAATAGTCGTTATCAACAGGACAAGGAATAACAAATGCTGTAGATGATGCGGAGAAAAAGGAACACTCATACACTGCAGGTGGGACTGCAAATTGGTACAGCCACTACGGAAAACACTATGGAGGTTCCTCAAAAAACTAAGAATTGATCTACCATATGATCCAGCAATCTCTCTAATGGATATTTACATCAAAGACTTGAAAATCCATATCCGAATAGACATTTGCACACCAATGTTCATAGTAGCATTATTCACAGTGGCCAGGACATGGAAACAACCAAAGTGTCCTATGATAGATGACTGACTAAAGAAGCTGTGATACATGTATACAATGGAATATTGTTCAGCCATAAGAGATGAAATACTGCCATTTGCGATAACCTGGATGAACCTCAAGATAATCATGTTAAGCAAAATAATCCAGACATTAAAAGTTGAAAATCACATGGTATCACTTACGTGTGGGATATAACCGTAAAAGCAACAAATGAACTGGTCAAGTAAATAGAGACTCATGGACATGGACTATAGACTAGTGGTTACTGGGAGGGTAGAGGGTAGGGAAGATAGACACAGAAAAGGGTGTCAAATATAGCGGAGGAGAGGGAGCGTGAAGTGGGTAAAGGGGATCACATATATGATAGCTGAAGGAAACTGGATTTTGGCTGGTAAATACAGAATAGAATATACAGATATCAAATTATAATGTACACCTGAAAATTACATAATTGTATTAACCAATGTTATCCCCAAAAACTTAAGAAAATAAAATAAATTAAAATAAATACAAATCAACAGGAAGCCTAAGCATGTCTCAAAACCAATTTCCAAACCCACATTCTGAAAACAGACTACAACCTTCTAAAGCACCCACTGGAAGCTAGTGGACCACTGACAGTTGAAGATACAGGACAATTGCCTGCTAGAAGTTATGTATACATTTCAGAATGTTAGCATGTTTGAAAAGTGTTGGAGGGGTTGTTCCATATGTTAAGCTTGACTAAAATAAACCTTTACTTAAAACATAAAATAATTTGTAGACTGCAAAAAATGAGAATTCAGGTTAGCAAAGATGACAAAACAGTAGGTTGTTATAAAGTGTTTTTTTTCTTAACTAAAGTTGTCATATGCTAACTTGTAAAGTGAGTAGTTAAGATCAAGAATGCAAAAACAAACACAATCAGTTCCATTTCTATTATGAAGAAGGCTTAACTAGTATACTGATTTAGAACTTAACATCAATCATCCTGAGAACAGTACATTGAAGATAGAATTGATTGCACTCCAGTTTTTTCAGCTATTCAAAGCACCTCAAACCCTGAGGTCTTAAATGGTCCTTTTGGCCTGGGGTATAGCTAAAGGTAGAAAGGACAGACTGATTCATAAGCATAAATAACCTTTTAAAAAAGGCAATATAAATAGGTTTAGTGGCAATGAAAAAACACTTTTAAAATAGCTGTTTGCCAGGGGAGCTACAGAAAGCATTCATGATGAATTAGCCCTCAGAGGAGAAATGATGAATACAGAAGATCTTGTGGTCTTTGGGTAGATGAAAGAAAGAAGACAGAAAGACTGATGAAATATGTCTCACAGAAAGTTAGAGACAAGGCATGCTTGTAGAGATTTACAAGGTTAAATCCAAAAACAAAACCTGAAGATTTGACAACTTTTGGAAGTATAGAACAATGAGAAAGTAAGTCTAAAGTTCTATAAGGGAGTTAACATTAAAAAACAACAACAACAACAACAAAAAAACAGAAATACAACCTAAAAAGGAACATTCTCAAGGGAATATAACTAGCTATGGTACTATACATTGCAATGTCTTGAGATTAAAAAAACATTTCAACTGGCCCTGCCAGTTCATGCTATAAATACACATGCTTTTGCAATCAAAATACCAGGGGAAAAACATATTGGAATAATCAGATGCATCACTCTTTGCTGCCATGAAAATGCAAAAAAGAAAATCCCACTCATTTTAGCAATTTTAAATGCTAATTTTTATTTCTTGCTAACTGTGCAAAGGACACCAATTCAATACTGTGCAGTAAAACAATTACATAAATCTAATATTAAACAATAGCATATGGGATAGATCTAGAGCAGAGCACCATGTGTCTTCGAAACTGATTAATATCATAGAACACAGGTCAGTTCAGACAATTCTTAAGAAACCTGAAGAGCTCTCATTTAATATCAAGTTAGTTATCCAGAAGCAAATGCTCTTGGTTTTATTTTCTAGAGAAAAGTGGAAGTTATTCAATTTTTGCAGTTTAATATGATGTGTGACATCTGAACCAAGGAAAGTTTGTATGATTTATTCCTTTTATCAACTGGTACCATCAGCTAATATAATGTTGACAAGTGGGCTGACAGAAGACAGCTGAATACAATGAAGTATGCTCAACATAGGGCTAGTTGTACATTCATCTTAACTTCCTTACTCACAAACCAAAGTAAAATTCTTCTATTTTAAAGTACTATTTCAAATCAAAAGATAAAATAATCTCAAAATGATACAATAGTAACCACTCTAACCACCTAAATCACTTAAACTACCTAACATAAAACACTTTTAAAAAACTGAAACAGCAAGAAAATGGCAGTGCAAGAATACTTTATACTGCTCAATCTTACATATTCTGAGGTACATAATGAGAAGCTGAGGGAGGTGAAGCAATATAGCCAACTGGGCCAGGATTCATAGCACCATGAAAATGAGAACCACAATATGGTGCACCAATGGGATGCCAGGGGGCAACATATGGATAATCTGGCACAACAGGAAGACAGGAATCAAACCCCGGCAAAGGTGGCTGCCCATAGGGATCTGGCATCACTGGATAATAGACTGCTCCATGAGGGACAGATGCAGGGTCAGCATTTGGAAAAGTACCTGAAACAAAGAATGCACGAAGTACACTTTATATACAAAGACTCACTAAAACAATATAAATGCATGCTTTTACAGGTAAAAAAATGAAATTTAGCATTAACTAGAGGAAAGACCTGCTGCAATTGCAGCAGGAGCACTTTAGATATGAAATGTGACTATAACAGGCTACCGAGATTATATAAACGTTTCTGAACTTAAAAAATTTTACATGTGTCAAATGTATTCTACCTAGTGAGCACTATCTTTCCGGGGGGTTATTTAGGCACCAACAGACTTAATACATAAAGAAAACATTCTCTAGAGTCCTCTAGTCAATCAAGTTCTTTAAAGAGTTGGTCACAATTAAGTTATCCAATAGTTTTCCACTAAAATACATCACCCAGATAACTACTTTTTATTACTTTAGCAATGGAACACTAGGGGTAAGATTCTATATAGTGCTAATATTCCAAACCATTAATATGTTTTACAAAAGGAAGGAAGCAAAGAAATGCACATTCCTCACATGTGCCAGGCACAGTATACTTATACATAAAGTTTCATTTAGTTTTTATAACAATTCTGGCAAGTCAGGTATTTCTCATCTCACAGAAAATCAGGCTTAGCCAAGATCACAGCCATCAAGTAGCAGTGTTGGAATGGGAAACAGATTTGGTTAGGTTATTCTACATCGTTTCTTCTTATCTCCTGCTGACTCTTTCCAAGAAGGGCAGTCCAAAGATTCTATCCTAAATCCTCCGAAATGCCTCCCCATCTACATCATACTGTGAACAAGTACACAAAGCAACCATCCTTTTAAGGGTCTCCAACTTCTTAGTCTCAGGATCCCTTTATACTCTTAAAAATTGAGCATCTCAAATAGCTTGTTTATGTGGTTTATGTCTATCGATATTTACTATATTAGTAATTAAACTAAAAAATATTTATTAATTAATGCAAAAATAAGCCCTACATATTAGCACAAAATTTTTATGCAAAATGATTTATTTTCCAAAACATAAAAAAAAAAAAATTGTGAGATAAATGGCATTACTTTTACACTTGTGCAAATCTCTAATGTATGCCCTAATAGAAAACAGCTTGATTCTCATATTTGCTTCTGTGTTTAATCACTATATGTTATTTCAGTTGAAGGCTATGAAGAAAATCTGGCTTCATACAGATATGTACTTGGAAAAGAGAGAAGTCATTTAATAATTAGCCTTTTCACATATTGTAGATATTCTTTGATGCTACAACAAAACTAGATAAGGGGTAGTTTCTTAAAGATCAGTAGCAATGTAGATATCCCATACTTTGTTAATATGAAAATCCACTGTTTTATCTTGCATTTTGGATAGATCTTTTACAAAATCATGCTTGGGTAACATTATGCATTGGTAACTGGGAAAATATTATTTCACTAAGTTATACAAATCTCCCAAATGTTGACAACATTTCATGATACAATGTAAAAAAAAAAAAAAAAACAGATTAATAGCCCTGTCTAAGTACTGGGGAACTGTCTAGCTCATGGTGACAGATACAAGTTTTCCAAAATTTTAATTATTTGAAAGCTGAAATTTTTAACTTTAACAACAAATACTATCAGTTGTTCTTGAAGTGGCTGGCTCATGTTATTCAATTGATAAAATGTCTGCCAAATCCCTCAGTCTGAATAATCATTGTTTGTCTATCATTCTTTCAAGTAAAAATAGTGTTCCATGAAAAAGGTCAGCTAGTTCAGCTCAGATATCAACCTCACAAATCCTTTTCTTTAGGTTAATCATCATACTTCAATTCAGTATGCAAAATGTCTTATGAACACTTCCCATTTTGTCACATGGAGTATTAAGAACAATTATTTAAAAATAAATATTCAGTAAAAATAAGAACATCTTTGATGAAACAAAAAATATGAAACTGACATTTTTGTATCATGAGTGTGTGACAGTGAAGAAAAGACTGATTACTAACATAGTTACCACAGCTCATTTGTGCTTAGGCGCCAGCAGTTTTACCCACAGCTGATTTCTGCCCCCCTCAATGAAAATGTAACACAGTAAAAGGGACAAAAAAACCTAGGTATTATGATGAATACTTCTGGCCTGACAGATCCCTTGAAAGGGTCACAGGGACCCCACTTACCATGCACTGAGAAACACTGGTCTAGTATTTGGATCTAATAAAATACCTGAAGGTTATTATTAAATCACACACAATAAAATCCAATTATCATTCTTGCAGGCAATCTTATTACATACTCACCATCTGCTGATCCTTCTGCCTGTGTGTCATCTTGTTTCCCCCCTTCATTGTAAAACTGAGGAATGCTCTGATCTACCAAAGGAGGTGGCTCAGTATAGACTGGATAATTCTCTACATGATATTGCTGCTGCTGCATCTGGGGCACATAGACCATGGAGTGCCAGTAGTTGTGGTAATAACACTTTGGCAAGAAAGGGAAAAAACAAACATTTTACTCTTCCATGTTCTTAAAGTAGTATAGTTCCCTCTCAAAAAAAAAAAAAAGTTGGGCCATAATTTTCAGGTGGGGTAGCAATGACTTTTTTGACCTTGAAGATATGACATTTGTAAAATCTATTTTTTTTATTACAACTTGCAGTATCTATATCTCATACTTGGAGCTAGAAGTTCTAGGAAAAAAGCATCTGAAGAAAATTAGAGATATACATAATGACATGTATACAGATATGTCTTTTATAGCATTATTTATAAAAGCAAAGCACATGTGAACACACTAATATTCAGTAACAGGGAAGTGGAAGAAGGTATTATGACCTATTTATGATAAAATAATACAGGCAATAAAAAAATCATGCTGTCAAATATTTAAAGAAAAAAATGCTCATACTGTTAACTTAAAAGTTTACAAAATTACATAGCTGTCCGTATTTTGTAAATTAAACAAACTGAAAGGAAATTTATCAAAGTATACAATAGTTATACAAGTGATTTTTCTTTAAACTTTAGTATTTTCCAGATGTACTATAATAAAATGCTATTACTTTTATTATGAAAAAATAGTATTAAAATATTTTTCTGCATTTCCTTGTATTCCTATGGAGGAATAATTTTAAATGCCTCAGGCTTGTGGAATTAATTACATTTCCACATGTGACTAATAACCTAACATAATTGAAAGTAGATTATTTTTCAATTCTTGAAATTGCCTTTATGAAATAGTCTCAATGAACAAAAACTCATTCCACTACTCCTAATTTATAAATGTGTACCAGTTGGGACAGATAATTGTATGGAAATAATATGTCTGAGGTTTTAGGGAAATTAGCATCTGGGAATATGAACTATTCTGAGCATTATCCAGGAGACTATCTAGTTTACTATCATCTGCCAAATCTTAAGATGCATCATTCCTTTTCAGGGAATATACCATCTTGTTATATCAGAAATCAAGTGTATTTCGGGGGAAAAATGATCCCTGAAAGAATGAAAGAGCTCTTCTAACAAACCAAATTTAACAAGGCATTAAAAGATTTATACACTATGTAAAAGTGGGATTTATTTCAGGGATGCGAGTATGTTAAACATCCACAAATCTAAGTTTTACACTACACTAACAAAATAAAGAATAAAAAAAGAGCTCTTATCTGAAATCAGAGACACCTTTCAGTGATATTAAGCTTTTTTAAGTACCCACATTTTACAACTCAAGGGAGTGGTGAAAATCAAGTGTTTGGCAAATATCTACAAACACAGGAGTGCTTAAAAATACAGTTCTTTAAAATGTCTGAATTTGTCTGATTACTTTTCACATGAAATGCAGAAAAACCCATAAAAATGTTTTAGGTAAGCAGGCTAAATAACTCACTAATTATTGTGAGACAGAAAACAGAGTGAAGGGTTGACAAACGATGTTAAATATGCAGGCCAATATATGCTAAAATTGTGCTGCTTAGAGTCATCACTCACCACAATTTAACAACTATTTTATAAGAGAAACTGAAACACTGGGAGGCTAAGGTAGAAAACTGATCTTATCTTCTTCAGATATTTTATAATGACAGAAATAAAGCTTTTAGGCCCCACACAGTATCCTTGGCTCTTAAAGTTCAAGAGTCTGATTATGAAAACTACTTATATTTTTAATATAGAGTTTATCAAAGTAATTTTAACATGACTCTTACCTGCAATCCCAGATTGAAATAGTACTGTAAAACTTTTGTATCTAAAAGTAAAAATTTTTAATATTAGTCACTAGATGACATAAGCAATTAGAGCTACCACTTAAAAAGCTTTTGTTTGAGTATTAAGGTAGATAGATATAAATGGCTTCCCACATCAACACCACCCTCAATTCTAACTTATTTATAGTAAATGACCATTTACTTACTGCTACAGGTAAAATCTTTTTCTGATCCAAGGTTTGATCGCCAAATACATATTTATTTCTACTCTTAATATTAGCAGATGTTACAGGAACTCCACTCTGCTAATATTTCGAAAGAATCTAGTAATGGCATTTTCTTGCTCAGGACTAAAATTATACTACAATACAAATATACTACATAAGCAATCATACTAGTTCTCAGTTAATGGAGCTACTACATAGCACAAACTAAATGCTCTACTAATGCTGAGATTCGTGATGCCTACTGAGATAAATAGTACTGTATAAAACAATTAACCTTGTTTTTAGTTAACGTGACTACCACTAAAACTTGAAAAATAGGAGGCAATGAGAACAGTAACTTGAAATAAAATAAGTTATATCCTAAGGTGATAAAATTTCTCCAAACATAGAACTTAATTAAAATGTCACAAGTGAACATAAACTAAATGTATGGGGGAAGAGGGAATAGCCTTAGCATTCCAATTATATCTCTAAATGTATTTTTACTGACTGACCTGGAGTCCACGTATATTATTATAAGATAATATAACCTGAATTCCACTAACAAACAAACTCTCAGAAAACCCCTCTTTAAGTTGGAGACTCCCGATATATACATATGTTTACTGCCACTTTAAATGGCATGGGATTCCACTCCTTCACATACATACATACATACATATATATACGTGTGTGTGTGTACACACACACACACACATATACACACATCCATGCAAAACTTGTATACAAATATTCATAGCAGTATTATTCACAATAGCAAAAAAATGGAAACAACCCAAATGTCTATCATCTATTAGATAATAAAATGTGATGTTATCTATACAATGGAATATTACTCAACCATAAAAAGAAATGAAGTACTGATACATGATACACTAATAATGAAATAGGAAACCACGAAGAGTTAATATTATACAAGGCCTGGAGAGGAAAAAAAGGAAATAAAGATGAGGACTTTCCTCAGTCAGACTGGGTTTTAAGTGAAAATAAAAAAGCCAAGTGAAAATGTCTAGCAAGTAGCTAGAGACAAGTACCTAAAAGCTTCAAAGGCCAAGGTAACATAGATTTAGGAATCATCTACATAAATGTGATGCCGAAGTTTTACGGTAGAGAAAAAGAATGGAGTTAAAGGAGATCTTGATGACTACTTTAGGGGCTGGAAAAAAATAAGAGAAGCAGCTAGAAAAATAAAGAGAATCATACAACAAAGAAGGTATAAATAAGCTACAAAGAACTTTCAACTACAATTCTCTTTTGAGAAACACTGCCAAAGTGAGGGGCAACAAAGGACGTCCAATGGAAAGCCACTCCTTAGTTTAATTAGGGAAACAAGAACACAGGGCTAAAATCCAAGGCATATCAAACCCTCAATTCCTAAAAAAAATAAATAAAATAAAAACAAACAAAACTTCTCCAAGTCTTCAAAGCTCAGTTAGAATCCTAAATATTCTGTATGTCCTTAGAAATGGAACTGGCATGATTTAGAGTTTTCTATAATTCCTTCGATGCTACTAAGTAGAAACCTTCAAAGATTGCAACAATTTTATATATTTGTGGTAGATTTCAGAAAAGAAATGAAGAAAATTTGGATATCGACTCCTGCTTTTTAAGAAATAGTTGAGACAGCAAAGATATCCAGTTGAGAATCTTCTCCAAGGCAGACAGATAAGCTAGCTACCAAAATGCAGCAGCATGAGTCACCTCAAGCATCCACTTCTTGATTATAAGATATTCTCAGCTTTCAGTTGCTCCTTTCCTTAGTCACTTAGCGTTATGTTAAGTCAATTTCCATTTGGTACCCTCTACCCTACTCCCACCGGTTAACCAGAGATATGCTCTAAATTTTTTTTAAAAAATCCCAGACCTAAATAACTTTCACCCAAGTCTCGAAATCCATTTACCTTGAGGCAGATCACTGCCATTTGGATCACACGAATAAGGTGGAGGTGGTGGTGGTAAGTTTGAAGCCTCTCCCACCTCAAGAGGTGGTGGTGGTGGAGGTGGTGGTGGAGGTGGTGGTGGCACAGAGGCAGCAACAGCAGGCATAGGAGCAGAGAGGTATGGATAGGATGGTGAAGCAATCACTAAAAAAGAAAACAAAACATAAAGTAACAATGCACAATTGTAACCTTATAAGTAATATCTCATCTACTTTTTTTTTGCTCCAGACATAGTCAAAAACTTTAATTCTTATAATTTGACTTAAAAACAGAACCTCGGAAAGTGAATTGCTCCATATTCTCTTAGTCATGCCAGCTGAAAACTAGTTCTTACAGGTTATTTTGAGTTAAGGAAATTACCCGAAATTAAAAGGAAAAAAACCTGGAAGTTGCAGAGTTTTGACTATCAAGACTTTCAACATCAGCTAACCAGGTACATTTTTAAAATACCATTAAAGCAAAAGTTTTACTTAGCTTAATATAAAGTGTAGGTTAGCTTAACATAAAGTGTAATAAGTTTTCAGCTAACTGACACACTCTTAGTCAAATCACAAGTTGTACAAACTAATAAAAGACTAATTCGTACAAATTTAAGTAAGCCTTGAAGGTTTCTACTTAGTAGCATCGAAGGAATTATAGAAAACTCTAAATCATGCCAGTTCCATTTCTAAGGACATACAGAATCTGAAACAGGCTAGATGAAATATCTTATCCCTTTAACTTTCTATACCTGTTCCTATAGTTTAAAAATAATATTTACGCTTAGGAGTTTCGTAGTTTTTAACATAAGCACTTCAAATATCATTATGTTTAAATATTAATACATTCCTCTATGATAAAGGAAACAATGTGATTCTAACCTAGTAAAAATAAATACCTCTGTATATACACAGTATGCCAGATAAGTTTGTTAAATTTTTTGACAAAAGATGAATGATACAACTCTTCAAGGATAAATGAACATTTTAGCCGACTTAGAAATTCAAGTACTGAATTTAATCACTGTTACTTGCACTATAATTTTAACGCTGAGAAGTACAGAAAGCTTAGTGTCAGTCAATAAAGATTTAAATTCAGAATTTTAGAACACTTAGTACAGGAACAGCCCACATGAGCTGAATTTGCTACTCTGGTAATTTAGCAAGAGAAATTTAAGGCCAAGTATTAGAAATAATCCACACTGTTTTCACTCATCAACTAAATACACTTAACTATGTCCTTTATACAATTATAGGCTAACAGTAATAGGAAATCTGTGTCTTAGGGTGATTTACAACTTGATAAACAACTCTTCGGGAGTAATGAAACTGTTTTTGATCGTGGTGGTTATACAACTCTATATACATTGTGTCAAAACACACAGAACTGGGCACCAAAAAAATGAATTTTACTGTATATAAATTAAATAGTAAGTTTTAAAAACTTGCTCAACTGTTTCAGTCTTGTCATACATGTGAAAAACTACTCTTACAAAAAGTTTTGAAAAAGGAATTTAATTTTTAGAGTATCTACAAATACTCTAAACGGTATATGGGTTTGCTTTCTATAAAATAATGGCTTCTTCAACAAAATTCCACTCATTCCTTCTAAACACTCAAATCACACCGTTAAAAAAAAATAGCAAATGAAACAGAAAGCAATAAATGAACAAACAAAACAAACTGATAGACACAACGGTACCGTGGTTACCAGAGGGGAAGGGGTGGGTGAAAGGAGGATGAAGAGAGTAAATAGGATCAAATATATGGTGACAGAAGACTAGATTTTGGATGGTGAACACACAATACAATACACAGATGATGTGTTATAGAACTGTACACCTGAAACTTATGTAAGTTAGTAACCAGTGTTACCCCAATAAATTTATTTTTTTAAAAAGCTAATGGAATAAAGTTCAATTAGCTGAAGATAGTAGAATGCAATTATGATCACTAGGTAAAAACCAACTACTAGACACAGAAGTAGTTAAATAAGTTCTCATGGGCCTGAGAGAATAAAGGACAGAAAAAAATTTGGAGTTAACTTTGTCTGAATTTGCCTTCCTTGTAAATGCATATTATAATAAGCCCCATAAGGAAAAGCTTTTATGATTTCCAGTTGTTCTAGATGCATAAGCATCTATCTCATTCACAGGCACAACAGGGCTCTATAGCTTAATGGGTATAGTTCAAGGGATGGCTCCAGAACAAGAGAAGCAAAATGCTCATTTCCCCCCGTTGATTTAACTGCAGCCTGCTCTGGACATTTCAGAAGAAAACACAGTAAGACCTGGCTGGCTTCCTTAGAAATCAAAGGGCATGGCCAAGACTAAGGTGTAGTGAGGTGCAAAATTTAAGGTGCCACCAAATGCCAAAAAAATTCATGATGAAAATATCAGAATTCTAATAGACAAGATACAAAAGCCTGCATTTGAGTGACCTCAAGAGTGAATGTTTACTCAACTCACCCTAAGCCTGGCCCACAGATCCTGTCTTTAGGGCAAGTGAGTCACTATTCCTGGCCCTGGAAAAAGCCCTGGGAACAGTTATCAAAACCTAGTTATAACAGGATTTGATGCCTATGAGGAGTCTCATATTAAAGGCAAACATGGCATCTAGTTACCTGGCAGATAGGAAATGACTTAAAGGAGGTTGGGATGCGGATGCCAATCTGTCTCACAAATAACAATGGAAAACATGAGTTGTTTCATCTAAACGACCAACAGAAATAGTGAAGAGCAACTAAAAAGCAGCCACAGCCTGGTACAGTTATAATCGAAGCTCTTACTGACTCAAGTAACAAAAGTAAAATAAATGAAGGCAATATACATTTTTAAAAATACCTACATAGAACACAAATCTGGCATTTAAAGTTAGGTAAGCTTTCAATGATTCTACATAAATGAGGCATTACAATGCTTGATTTACCTGTCACTTGATTTTTTTTTTAAGCTCAGACATCTGCTAAAAGCAGACAGCCAACACTTTGCCCTACACCATTATAGCCCCGAAATAGGAAAACCAGGATTTACATTAACACTTCCAGTGAAAAATGTCTATAGTCATGAACATATACTGCATATTTTTGTTGCAGGTACCGTGCTAATAAGCACTTAATTAGATACGGAAAACAAATGAATTATTTTATGGTAGACATTATACAGGTCAATAAATAACTTTGTCAGCCATTCCAGAAAACTTCCACCCTCCCTATCCCAATCATAACCCTCTCCTTCCCATCATAACTGACCATTATCCTGACTTTCATAATAATCACTTTTAAGAGTTGTCACCCAAATGTGCATCCTTAGACAGTTTTTTCAAGTTGATGTCTTGAATCTCTTTTAATTTATTAGTCCCTTCTCCATCCCTATCATTTCCTTCCAGTTTATCTTTTGAATAATCAGGGCCGTTTGACCTGTTGTTTCTTATAGTCTGAATGTTGCTAATTACACACTCATGGTGCATTTTAAAATGTTCTGTATTTCCTGCAAATAGGAAGCTCAATTCAGGAGACTGAATCAGACTCAGGATTGATTCCTTTGGCATAGTGTATAAGTAATGTCTACTTTAGCAATCTTAGCAGCTATTGGTGTTTAATAACCATTCAGTAAGGACTGCGAAATAATTATATTCTGCCACTTTTTCACCGATTAGTTAGAATACTAATATACAGAAACATTCCCTCTCATCTATTAGTTGGTTACCCAGTAGTACAGTTCATAAAAGAAAGGAAGGACACATACTTGATACTTTCACTCTATTTTCCAGTTGTCGAAAAACATAAACTAGTTTCCTATATCATCCTCTTAAGGTGAACAGTTTTTAAATTAGGAACTCTTAAATTTAACATATTTGATACGTTCCGATCTGTTGCAATTACCACTGGTGAGGCTTAAACTGTTCCATCTTTAGCCAGTGGAAATCTCTTCAAAATGGCTCCTGAGTCCTTTTGACATGATCCTAGTACTCTGAAAGCTTCCTTGCTATGTGGGATGACAAGATGATACAGGCTCACCTTGAACATTTTCTGCCCAGACCTGAAATCAGCAATTTCTCCAAAAAGCTGTTTGCGGGAATGTCAGAAACATGACGGAGTGAGAGACGTCCTCAGATCTCTCCCTTTGAAACAACAATAAGCTGAACATTTAAAACTCAACAAAAACCACCTAAACTGCACACCAGCATGTCTGAGCGTGGGATCTGCACATAAGAACTACCACATGTCAGAACCCCAGGTGTTGGGAGGTGGACCAGGAATGATAAAGAAGCTGCCTCTCACAGCCTCTAGAGCTCCCTGCACAAGGAAGGGGGAGGAGAGAAGGAGTGGCGAGTTCCTGCGGCAAGTACCAAGAACATTCCTGCCTGAGATAGCTGTGGCCGCGGAGCCCAGTCATCAGGGTAGAAAGCAGAAAAGCAGGATGGGATCAAAGAGGAAAAACAGCAGATTTCTGCCGGCCACCGTTGCAAAACCGAGGCTGAGCCGCAGCCCCCAACCCCCAACCCAGAGGGCCCCTCCCACGGTATCCTCCAAGACCCGTCACCGCGGAGCCCCAGGGGAATCTGAGCAAACGCTGCTGAGACTGAGACTGTCGCTGACACTGACAGGGACTGAAACTGAGGATAGCGAGCGTCATTAAACATCTACAAAAAAATTTAAAAAGCATTATGAAGACTTTATATAAAGCAGGATCCAAAAGACTTAGACGCCACCTACTGGAAACCAAAAGAAAAGCGCCTTCTTTGCAAGAGGCTAAAGAGAGACCTTTATATAATAAATCTTCTTTCGGGGAAAAACAACACAATACACTTCTATTAATGCCCAGGCAGAGAAATAGTCCATTAAACAGCATGAACAATCAAGGTGACGAGGCATCTCAGGAAGAAAGAGGGAAATCTCCAGAAAATAAGCTTACAGATATAGAAATATGCAACTTAAATGCCAGAGAATTGAGGATGGTACATCTGGAAAAACTCAAGTGAGTTCCGAAACGAGTCATGGCAACAATTTCAGGAATTGAAAACACAACTAGATGAGCAGAGCAAGGAGATGGAAACCCCCCAAAAGAACCAAACAGAAATTCTGGAGATAAAAAACCACACTGCAAGAGTTGAAAACTAAAATAGCAAGCTTGGGAAATAGAGTCGACCAAATGGAGGAAAGGATCAGTGATATCGAAGACAGAAACCTAGAAATAAATCAAAAGGAAGAAGAGAGAAACTGAAGAATGAAAAATAATGAAAGAGAAATTCAAGAATTAGCTGATACCATCAGGAGAGGAAACATAAGAATAATGGGCATTCTTGAAGGAGGAAAAGGAGCAGGGACGGACTAGAAAGCATTTCCAGACAAATAGTGGACGAGAATTTCCCAAATATAAGGAATGAGCTGGAACTTGGAATTCAAGAAGTCAACAGAACACCCAATTATCTCAACCCAAAAAGGCCTTCACCAAGTCACATTGTATTAAAATTATCAAAAATCCACAACAAAGAGAATTCTCAGGGCAGCCAGGGAAAAGAAGACGGCAACCTATAAAAGAAAATCCATTAGATTATCGTCTAACTTCTCAGCACAATCTTTATAAGCCAGAAAGGAGTGGAATCAAATGCTCAAACTATAAAACTTATAAAAGAAAACCCATGAGATTATCCTCAGCTCAACACTTACAAGCCATAAAGGAATAGAATCAAATATTTTAACTATTAAGTGACAGGAACTACCAGCTTAAGAATAACGTATCCAGCTATGCTCTCCTTTAGATATGAAGGAGAAAATAAGACTTTTCCAAACATACAAAAATTGAGGGAATTCTCCACTACGAGGCCTGAATAGGGGTCAGTTCACCTAAAAGAAAGACAAAAAAAAAAAAATACATAATTAGGAGTAAAGTGACTATCGGGCAAATAGAAGCAAAGGACTGCAACCCTTACTAAGAACAGGGCATTATAATCTTAAACAATAAGAGAATTGTTATAGCAAGATAGTAATGAAAGTTCAGCATACATAAGAACAAATTGAGATAATGACTGAAAAGGGAAGAATTCAAAGATCTTAATTCGCAAAGAGGAATGGAGATAAGGCACGCGCAGAATGGACGACTGTATGTATATAACTATCTTCTATATATTGATAATGGTAACTACACACCAAAGACTCAGAACCATTGTATATAACGTAAAACAAGAAGGACGAGAGGGAAAACCAACAAAAGCCAACCAAAATAAAGAAAACGGAAGCACAAAGACAAGAAACAATGGAAACACCAAGTAATCAAAAAGCAAAATATAAAATGGCTAAAAGACGACCTCACATTTCAATAATCACCTTAAATGTAAATGGACTGAACTCACCCATAAAAAGGCACCAACTTGCAGAATGGATCAAAAAACGAAACCCAATCATATGCTGCCTTCAGGAGACACGTCTCAGCTCCAAAGACAAATATAGACTCAAAGTGAAAGCGTGGAAAATGCTATTTCAAGCAAATGGCATTCAGAGTAAAGCGGGAGTAGTGGTACTAATGTGGGACAGACTTCAAAATAAAAGGTAAAGAAAGATACTGAGGGACACTTCATAATGATAAAGGGAAGCATGCACCAAGAAGACATAACACTTATTAATATCTATGCTCCCAAACAGGGAGCCCTGAAATATATAAAGCAATTAGTAGAGAACTAAAGGGAGAAACAGACCAAAACACGATATTGTAGTAAGTGACCTAAATACTCCACTGTCGGATATGGACATCACCCAAACAGAAAATCACTAAGGAAATAACATCCTTAAATGACACTTCAGACCACTTGACAGAATTGACATTGACAGAACCTTCCATCCCAAAACAGCTGCTTATACATTCTTCTTTAGTGCACATGTAACATTCTCAAGAATCAACCACATACTGGGACACAGAGATACCCTCAACAAATATGAGGGTTGAAATCATACCAACCATATTCCCTGATCATAATGCTTTGAAACTAGAAATCAACTGCAAAAAGAAAGCAGGAAGAACTACAAATACAAGGAGATTAAACAACATGCTACTGAAGAATAATCGGGTCAGAGAAGAATAAAAAGAGATCAGGAGATACACAGAATAATAATGATAGCACAAAATATCAAAACTTTTGAGACATGGTAAAAGCACTCATAAGAAGAAAGTTCATATCATCACAGGCCTATCTCCAAAAACAAATAAACAACCTAACAGTTCATCTTAAAAAATTAGAATAGGAAGAACAAATGAAGCCTAAAATCAGCAGAAGGAAAGAAATCATCAAAATTAGAGCAGAAATAAATGAAAACTAACCAAAAAATCAATAGAAAAAAATGCAACAAAGACCTGGTTCTTTGATAAGGATAATAAAATTGACAATCCCCTGGCTAGACTCATTAAAGAAAAAAGAGAAAGGACATAAATAAACAAAATCAGGGATTAAAGAGAGAAAATTACGACTGACATCGCAGAAATATAAAGGATCATACAAGAATACTATGACAAAGTATATAACACCAAATTTAATAACCTAGAAGAAATGGACAAGTACTTAAAAAAATTCAGCCTTCCTAGAGTGAATCAAAAAGAACTGGAAAATCTAAATAGAACGTACAGCAGTATGGAAATTGAAACAATCAAAAACCTAGCAAAAAGTAAAAGTCCAGGAGCAGATGACTTCACCAGTAAATTCTACCAAACATTCAAAGACGATGTAATAACTATTCTCCTCAAACTCTTCTAAAATATTGAAGAGGAGACAATACTTCCCAACTCATTTTATGAGGCCAATATTACTCTGATACTAAAACCTGGTAAAGGTAACACACAAAAAAGAAAACTGCAGACCAATATCTCTCATGAATACAGAGGCAAAAATCCTAAGATACTAGCAAACCAAATACAGCAACATATTAAAAAGATTATACACCACGATCAAGTGGGCTTCATCCCAGAGGCACAGGGATGGTTCAACAAACACAAATCGATTAATGTGATACACCACATAAACAAATCAAAAAATAAGAATCATATATCAATGGTTGCAGAAAAAGCGTTCGACAAGATACAGCATCCATTTATGATCAAAACACTTCGCAAAATCGGTGTAGAAGGAAAGTGCGTTAACATAATAAAGGCCATCTATGACAAACCCTCAGCCAACATTATACTAAATGGTGAAAAATTAAAAACGTTCCTTCTAAGATCAAGATCAAGGCCAGGCTGTCCACTATTGCCACTCTTACTCAATGTAACTTTGGAGGTCCTAGCGAGTGCAATTAGAAAAGAGAAAGATATAAAAGGCATCCAAATAGGAAACGAAGAAGTCAAATTGTCACTATTTGAGGATGACTTGATTCTTTATATAGAAAACCCTAAAGACTCCACAAGAACACTACTAGAAACAATAAGCAAATACAGTAAAGTTTCTAGACACAAAATCGATGTTCAAAAATCTATAGCATTCCTTTACTCTAATACGAAGTGTCAGAAGAAGAAGTGGTAAAAATAATTTTTTTATTAATTGCCACAAAATAATAAAATACCTAGGAATCAATCTAATGTAACATGTGAAGGACCTATATAATGAAATCTATAAGCCCTATTAAAAGAAATCGAAGGAGATGTAAAGATATGGAAAGATATTCCATGTTCTTGGATTGGAAGAATTAACATAGTTAAAATGACCTTATTACCTAAAGCATTATACAGATTTAATGTAATTCCCATCACATCTCATCAGCACTTTTTAAAGAAATAGAACAAAAAATCATCAGATTTGTATGGAAGCACAAAAGACCCCGATTTGCAGATGCCATCCTGAGAAAGAAGAACGAGACTGGAAGCATCACTCTGCCAGACTTTAAATTATACTACAAAGTGACAATAATCAAAACGGCAGCAAAACAGACATATGGACCAGTGAAACAGAATCAAGAGTCCAGAAGTAAACTCACATTTATATGGGCAAATAATTTTTGATAAAAAAGCCAAAAACATACAGTGGAGTAAGGAAAGCCTCTTCAATAAATGGTACTGGGAAAACTGGAAAGCCACCTGCAAAAGAATGAAACTAGACTGTTATCTATCACCACTTACCAAAATTACCTCAAAATGGATTAAGGAATATAAGACCTGAAACAATATAATGCATAGAAGAAAACATAGGAACTAAACTCAAGGACCTTGGACTTAAAGAGGATTTTATGAATTTGATCTCGAAAGCAAGGGAAGTAAAAGCTAAAATAAATTAATGGAACTACATCAAAATAAAAAGCTTCTACTCAGCAAAAGAAATCATCAACAAGGTACAAAGAGAACCATCTGAATGGGAAAATATATTTGCAACCAACGCCTCCCCCATAAGGGCCTAATATCCAAAATATACAAAGAACTCATACAACTCCGTAACAACAAAAAACAAACGATCCAATCGAAAAATGGGCAGAGGACCTGAACACACACTTCTCCCAAGGGGACATACAAATGGCCAACAAATATACGAAAAGATGCTCAACATCGCTAGCTATTAGGAAAATGCAAATCAAAACCACAATGAGATACCATCTCACACCTTTTAGAATAGCCGTTATCAATAGGACAAGGAATAACATGCTGGAGAGGATGCGGAGAAAAAGGAACCCTTGTACACTGCAGGTGGGACTGCAAATTGGTACAGTAACTATGGAAAACAGTATGGAGGTTCCTCGAAAAACTAAGATGTGATCTACCATATGATCCAGCAATCCTTCTACTGAGTATTTACTCCAAAGACTTGAAAACTCGTATCCAAAAAGATATTTGCACATCGATGTTCATAACAGCATTATTCATGGTGGCCAGGACATGGTAGCAACCGAAGTGTCCTACAATAGATGACCGGCTAAAGACGCTGTGGTACATGTATGGAATAGAATATTACTCAGCCAAAAGAAGAGCTGAAATACTGCCATTTGCGACAGCCTGGATGGACCTCAAGGTAATCATGCTAAGCGAAATAAGCCAGACTGGAAAACTTGAAAACCACATGATATCTCTTACATATGGGATATAAACCTAGAAGCAACAAATGAACAGGACAAACAAACAGAGACTTATGGACATGGAGTATAGCCTATTGGTTACTAGAGGACTATGGATTAGTGGTTACTAGTGGGGTAACTTCCAATTCAAACTTGAGACCATAAAGGCTTTTACTTAACTCTTTATTACATCTGTATTACCTTTCTTCCATACTGAGACTCCTGGTTTGCAAGATGAGATAAAATTAGAATATCCTGTACACACTCGTTTGTTTTAGCCAACTACATACAGGATCAGAATAACAATCTGAGTGTCTAGATAAAAGAACCTGAAGTGTGATTATTGAGCATTAAAAAATGCCTGGCACACGATCTCGTCTGATCTTGGAAGCTAAGCAGGGTCGGGCCTGGTTATTACTTGGATGGGAGGCCACCTAGGAAGAACAGGTGCTGTAGGTGTTAAAAAAAAAAAAAAATCCTGGCACATGGTCTCTCAATTCTCCCACTTTTCAAAACAAGTATACTATACATATACATCATCCAAACAGAAGACTATTACATAGCATATTCTCAACCTCTCAGCCCTCATTTTGTCCTAATTCTACAGGTAAATATATATTTAATACCATCAGGAATTATGCTGTTGTCTCTAATTATTTCGGTAGTCTGAATGAAAGTCAAAACTCATTCTCTAATACACTGTTGTCAATCCAATACAACTGATGGCAGAAATATTCTGTGTTGTCCAATACTGTAGCCAGCCACAAGACTTTGAGCACGCGGCATACATGCAACTGAGCAACTGAAGGTTTATTTTATTTATTTACAATTAAATTGTCACATGTACCAAGTATTTACCTTGGCTTGACAGCATAGCTTTAGCAGATTTTTCAGAAGGATTCATGCAAATAATATTGCCTGAATTCTGACACATTGCCCTTTGGGCCTGAAAATCAGTTTGGCTGGACATAAAATCTTTGGTTCACACATTCTTTCATTATCTTAAATGTCACTCCATTTTTTTTTATTAGCATGAAACACTGCTGTCAAAGTTTGATGATTTTCATTTTATTTCTTTTATATTCCATAGTCTCCTTTATGTAGATAAATCAAAAGACTTTCTATTCATTTAAAGTCCAATCATTTTACTAGAATATCCTGTTGTTGGTTGTTCTGGGTCAATATTCTCGGGTA
The DNA here is from genome assembly GCF_000151845.1 of Pteropus vampyrus. NCBI lineage: Eukaryota > Metazoa > Chordata > Mammalia > Chiroptera > Pteropodidae > Pteropus > Pteropus vampyrus. The sequence continues at coordinate 2,644,610 of NW_011889025.1, read as the reverse complement.
TGCAGAGTGGTATTTCAGGACATAGTTTAAAGCTTTAATTTCAGAAAAATGTTCTGAATTGTAGTTTTTAGTATTTATTCTTTTCCCTTACACTTTGGGTTTTCTTCTTCAGGGACTTCTATCAGTGTTTGATCTCCTTTTCCTAACAACTTCGGTATGTCACTTTTGAATCTTTACCTTCATTTTCTTCACTTTAGATTCTCACCCCCCCCCCTTTCTTACATCTTTCTCTTAAAGTATTACCTGTTGTATATATCTGGTTATGTTCTATTTTAGTCTTCATTACTGAAATGACTTTCTTCCATTTCTAATACTTTGAGTTGTCATCTCATGAGTTTTTCCAATTCTGATTTGTTATTCTTTAATGTTTTATATTACTTTATTAATGTTTTTAGCTCATTCTGAAATTAGTTGTTTAGTTTCGTTTGTTTAGTTTTGTATAGTGGGCACATTTCTGACATGATTTTATTGTCTATAAAGATGTTACTCTTTTTCCTTAAAACATCTTTGTATATGATTTGACCTTAAATGCTTTTCTTCTATTTTTATGAGAAATTAGATTTCATGAACTTTAAAATGAGGTGGAGCATAGAAGAGCTTTTCTAACTTCATAATTCTCTTTTCCGTAACTGTTTTCTAGGATTCCTTGGCTGTTATCCTTAACTTTTATCTAGATCTGTTCTTTTCTCTATCCTGATCAATTCTGATTCAACTCTCAGCAGTTTCTCCCCAGTAAAGAGTACTATCCTAAAAGGGAAACCTGACAGGTCAAGTTTTTAGAGTTCTTAGGGGCCAATCTGCTCCAAGTCTTTCAGTCCCCCTTTACCATGTACCCAAAGTACTTGCCTAGTATTAGAGAGGCCAAATCCCTTCCCAGTCTTAGCTGCTCCTTCCAAATTGGCCACCCAGTTTCCCATGAATTCTTACTAGTTCAGTTCTTCTGTTCTCAGGTCCATCAGACAAATATCCCCAATGCTTCTGTCTTCTTGCTCCCATATAGGCCTTAATAGTATGCGGGTCTCGAGAAGTGGTGGTTTGTCCCTAACTGCTTAAATTTTGTGGCTCTTGGGGATACCTTATTACCTAATTTTGTTGTGTTGTCCACCAGTTTGGGTTTTGCCATTTCCATTTTTATTTCAGGACTCAGATTGAAAAGCTACGCTGTTGTTGCCACCACCTTTCCAGAGTTTTATTGAAAATTTTAAGTTATCTCATTGGAATTCCACAATCACTTCATAAATTGGTACTATAAGTACCCATAAAGCTCATAGGTAAGTTCAATAACCTGCCCAAAATTACATAGCTAGTTTAAGTTGTAAAACCAAGATTCTAACCTAGATCTCTTAAATTCTAGCACATATATTCACTATAATAATTGTAGAAAAATGATTCATCATATAGAAATGTATTTTACAGTAAGCTTGTTAGAAACAGTTCCGTGAAATGTGAAAACATCTCTACCTTAATTCTTATGTAATAAAACAACTCAAAGTTCAAGAAACTGGTACAAGTCCTCTCAATTTTCAGAGGGGTAGCAAAATGAAAGCTACAAAATCATATCAAAGCCAAATTGCAAGAAAAAAATTGAAACCTTGGCTCTCAACCATAGAACAGACTTTATTAAGTTAAGTTAAACAAATGTAATCCTGGAAATTAAAGTAATCCTATCTAACCACTAGGAAAAGAGGCTCCCAAAGTATGCAACCACTAATAACCTACCTGGCCTGCTTTGTGTAGGTGGAGATACAAACAGAGGCTGTACAGCATTCTGTGAGGAAACTGAAGTGGTACTACTAGCTTGATTAGCTGCTGCACAGTTGGATAAGACTGGAGCTGGAACATCACTGGCACAGGAAGCTGCAACTGCTGCAGAATTTACCATCCCCTGTAAGTGTGGAAGAAAGTTTAGAACTCTAAATTTGGTTTCTCAAACAATATTACTCTTACCTGACCCTAAATTTCAGGAAATAGTATTTTGATAACTAAAGCACAGAGAAGTCAATCTTTACATAAACCCTTCATAGGATCGTTATTTCTTTTAGAAGACCCCAAATTACTTTGAGGGATTTATTTTCATTCTTTTTCTGAAAAGGTAATACATCAATACGATTTTAAAATCAAGTATAAAACTGTATAACAATGAAAAGTTTCCCTCCAACCCCTGTCCTCCATCTGTCTAGTTCCCATCTCCCCAAGCAGGTAACTTCTATGTTTCCTGCATAATATCCAGAGATTTATATGCACCTTTTTTAAACAGAAAAGGTGCTTTGAATTTTTTTAAACTTCATGAGACTACAAATGGGGTTTCTGATTAGGCCACATCACCCCATACAGGCCTATGCACAGAAAGGTGTTCAATAAATGGTAAAGAGACTCTTCTTCTCGAATACACTGTCCTCAAAGCAGTCTCTCTTTCCTTACCACCCACTACACTGTGGCTGCTACCCTCTCTGGTCCTCAGAAATGGATTCAAAGTCATCAGTGGTCTCCATAGCAAAGAATCTTAATAGACGCTTGTTAGTCCTCATCTTGCTTGACTTCTTAGAAACAACTGATACTTGACTGCTCCTTGAAACATTTTCTTCCTGCGGCTTCTATAAGAATACACTTTCCTGCCCCCCCCCCGCCCCCGCCGCTGTTCCTTCTCTACCCATTTTCTAAAATTTGGTGTTCCACAGGCTCTGTTCTAGATGTTCTTTTCAATCTCTTCCTTTTCCCAGGATGATCTTATTCATTCCCATGGTTTCAGCTACCTTTTTTAATGCCAACTGTCCATTCTACAGGAGGGCCTAAGTTTCAGTAAATGATATTGACTTAACAAGTAATTTATATTAACTCACTCATTACATAAGAGGTTCAGAGTGGGTCAACTATGAATAGTCTAATGCCAGCATATAGAGCAGTGTCTGGAACACAGTAGATGCTCAATCAGTGTGTTGAATGAATTTACTAATCACTATGCAAGGCACCACAAAGCATAATACTTAAGATAGGAATATAAGCAGCTTCTTTGAAGTATGATGAAGGGCAAACGGAACAAAAATTTAAAAATCCATTTTCTTCTGTTCAAACCATTGCAATGACTGCTCGATAACACTATGAAGATTACCTTCTGGGGGTAGTTGTATGAGGTAACTGTGTCCTGAGGAGACACAGAACATGGTCTTCTGTCCTGAAGAGACTTTAGTAAATACAGAAATATAGTTAAGTAAGAGGAAATCAAGAAACCAAAATGCATGTCAATAAAAGATCTGTTTTGTTTCAATATCTAAAATTAATAAAGGTGATCTGTTCGGTAAGTATTCAAATTTGGAAGTGACTACTAAGTTAATGCTCCAAAAGGTATCACTCTAGTACCTGATTTACATGACTGCTCCATTTCCTATCTATAGAGATCCTGATCACATCCAACTCTAGTTTCAATGCAGATACTAAAATGTAACAGAGGATTATAATTCAAACACTTCTCAGTGGACTTTCTTTCCTTAAAAGTTTCAAAATCAGTAGGACCAACAATAGTTTTGCTAAAAGAAAGCATTCCATCTAAATATGTAGCTTGGGACAACAGTTCCATCTAAATATGTAGCTTGGGATAATTGGTTCTTCAGCTGCATCCTATCTAAACAGGATGTAGTATAAACCAAACACTACTCCCTCTTGCTCAAGACCCTGTCTTTGTGAAAGCAAAAATGATTTTAAAAGGCTGAGAGTTATACATAACAGACTATCGTAACAGTAAAAACAAAGAAACTAGCAGCAGAAATTGGTAATAAGAACACAGAAGGAATCACAGTTTTCTTCACCTTGCTAAAATATATTTCCTAAACAGGAAAAACAAAAATTTAGTACATGAAGCTACCAGTTAAGATTAATCACAGAGAATACAGGGTAGTTATTCAAGTTCTTCATAAATATTCCAGTTTTCCTTTCCTCCTGGGTACATGGTAGGTTGCTCTTCCTGGCCCCACCTAAAGTTAGGTATGGCCATGAGACTTGCTTGGCCAAAGAAATATGAGCAGAAATATTACAAGCCAGTGTTCAATTTTCCTATGTTTAGCCTCACATGAAGGTGATTGTGAAAGCGCATGTCCATCAATCAACCTAGGTCCCTGAGTGTCTATGATGAACAAAGGCCTGCTACCAAGCTGCACTGGACATAAAACATTAGCAAGAACAACTGTCCTGTGTTAAGCCATTGAGATTTGGGGGGTTGTTACGGCAGCCTAACCTAGCTTGACTAAAATAGTTAATTGTTAACAAGAAATTGCTGTAACAAAAACCTATTTGAAGTGATTACAAACTTATAGGTCTTTCTTAATGGATGAGGTTTGGAAAACAAAATGTTAGTTTACTTTTGATTACTGTTGGCAGAGTTTAGCAAGGTATTTTAAAGTATAGAAAAAGTAGTTCGCAAGCAGGAATAAAAGAGAAGAGTCCTTGAATACAGAGACTTGTAGGGCTGAAGAGGCAAATACCTCACACCATAACCGTAAAAGATAAAATTGATAAATGCTTTGAATGACAAAAAGCAATTAAAACTCAGCCTCAAAGATTCACATCATTGTTAAAATCTGACTGCATTAAGATATGTTAAAGCAAGAATCCAACTAAGGATAGAACACGCAGTGAATTTTTGCACTTGGACAAAATGGCTCATGGAAAAGCAACCAAAAGTATGGCTCTTCTATCAATTCCTGATAAGCTCATGGTACGTGCATTCAAACAGAGACAGAGATAAGAAAGCAAAACATTATAGCACATCTAAGTAATATGTCTATTATTAAAAAGAATTGTCATTACGGACATTGGCACATGAAACTAGTAGGAATCAAACAGAAGACACGTAATAAATTAATCGCACAGCCAGAGAAACCACGAGCAGAACTTAAGACCATCCAACTGAGATAAAATGACCATTGGACACACCCTTAATTTTCTATGAGTAAAAAGTAGGCTGATAAAATGCTCAGCTGCCAAGAAGGATTATTCTCCAATGTCTACTTCAAATATGGCCAAGAAAGGAAGGGTCTTGAAGTAACCAAGAGCCCCAGAAAACAATGAACCAGGGAGCCCTTCCAGGAAACAGTTCCTATGCCTAAGTTGAGGATCCTCACAATGTCTATCCATTACATGTCAGAATTGCTACAGGCCAGTAACTGTGTTTCTCCCATTTTTCCTGTCTCTTCGGTGGGAATTTTTACTACAATTTTTCAGTCTCTGCTCCACCACTGTAAATTGGGTTTGCATGGGGCAAGTTAACTTCATATTGTTGGTTTTAGGCCTCTAGATCAAGAGGAGCCACATCTGGACCCACTACAAAGAGTAGCACGTATTTCCCTAGAAATCTTAGGCTCTGATTTTAATTACACTGAATAGAATTTTTGTGATGCCTCCCTTGAGGTGGAAGCAAGTATTTTGCCTATGGGGGAGAGTTTGAGATAAAGGCTGTAGTTGTTAGTGCTGCTAGAATATTTCCAACGTTCTGACTTCCAGGCATAGAGAAATTAGATTCTTCAGTGGGACATGCTCTAGTAGATGAAAAAGAAATGGAGAAGACGCCCTTGCCTTCAGGGATCCAGTTCTTAAGGGGAAACAGCAACATCTATAGGTCAGAGGTAGAAGGGGGAGGATTAAAGAGAGGGGGGAAGAAATGGAAAAGAAAGTGACACACGTCATCTCCAGAGTTTTAAGAGCCAGTGCACCACTCGCTACCTTTTTTTCTTGCCTTGGCAATCATGGATGGAGCTTCCATCAGCCTGAGTCTCTGAGCAGGGCCTGCCTATAGACCTCCACTGGACATGTAACATAACCAAGAAGCAAACTTTTCTTATGTCAAGTAACTGAGATTTATGGCCCATTCTTACTGACAGAAAAGTCATAAAATCTTCTAAAAAATTATCACTGCCAATGTTCAAACTTCCTCATCTATCGACACATATTAAGATTCCTATCTCTAAATAGATTAAATTCAGAAAGGGGGTGTGATCTTGGATGAGCTACTTAATTTCTGGATCTCAATTTCTTCACCTACAAAATGGGATTACCTTGATTACCTCACAGGACTGTTCTGATTTAAATACACTTGTATGTATAGCTTTTAGAATAATGCCCTAATACACAGTAGGAGCTGCAAGTGCTTGCCATTATTATTAAATACCTACCAAGTTTGCTGTAGATTCAGTTGTCCTATAAACATCTGAGGTTTCATAGTCTGGTTCCAGAGGATATTGCCAAAGTAAAGTAAAAAATGAGCATTATTTTATAGTTTGAAATTTTATAAACAATGATCAATGTCAGATTTCTAGATCTCACTGACCTGAAGGATAAATATATTCTTCATGATATATCCCTAGGGAAAAAAAAAAAAAGTATGTTCATGTAGGGCTTTTTAGCTCAGCAGAGCCAGAGGGCCAGCACTTGCTTTTTTCCTCAAATTTTATGAATTTATGTTCAAAACTAAAATGTATTCATTCTTGAAACAAGTAATTTAAGCTCTCATACTGTTCAAAAGATACTGAAGCCAGAGACTGGCTGTCAACAGTACAAATTTCTCCTCTGAAAATTCTTAGTTCTTAAAGAGCAGGAGGCAGAAGTGAAAAACCAAATGTATCTAATTTTTCCAGTCAGGCAGTAAAGTACGGTGATTAAGTTCACCAGCTCTGGAGTTAGGACTGTCTAGATTTGAATCCTGATTTATCCCATCAGTTTAGGCAGATTATTCAATCTTTGTGCCTCACTTTCTTCACTATAAACAGGGATAACAATTCCTAGCTGACAGGGTAGTGAAAAAACATAGCATGGTGCTTGACATATACTGAATGGTGATTATAATGTGACTATAATACATAGTTTGCTTAGGTAGATGTTAAAGGAATATATCATGCCTCATTTGCTTTTCAGCCTGTCAGGTATATAATACATTTAAAATCGGTCTGTTTTCAGAGGACGGCTCAGTCGACTGAAGTACTTTAAGACTGATATAGCATTGAAATGCAATTTGGACAGTTTTCCACCAAACAAAGCCCCACAGGTCAAAATTGGATTCGATCCTTAAACACATCACTTATCAAACACACATGCATCAGCCCCTCCAGATGTCAGGATTTAAGGTGAAAACAAAGATTCGGTTACTTTGACTATGCCACTACAGGTGAGCAGAACATCTGAAGGTACCCACTGGGCTAAAGGGAAAAGACAAAGGAGTCATGCTGAGTAAAAGAGCAGAGTGTACACATACTTAAGCACATGCACGCACATGCACGTACACAATATTCAGATTATCCGTGTGCTAGTTTTGTACTCATCAAATTTTTAGAAATATCTTTTTTCTATATAAGAAACAGAAAGGAGAACATCATAGAAAAATAAAGAACTTGACTGATAAGTTGAGTCATTCAGACTCCATGGTAAGAGGCACTATAACAATTGAAGGCATATATATAGGCTTTAGAGTCCGACAGACCAAATTCGAAATTGATCTCTGCCAGTCACAAAGGACCACATACTACATGATTCCATTTTACGTAAAATAACCAAAACAGGCAAATCCGTTAAGACAGAAAGCAGACTGGTGATTGCCTAGAGCTGGGGGAGAAATGAGGAGTGGCTGCTAATGGATATGTGATTTCTTCTGGAGGTGATAAAAATGTTCTAAAATTCATGGTGGTGATAGTTATGCAACTCTGTGACTATACTAAAAACCACTGACTTGTACACTTTAAATAGAAGAACTGTATGGTATATAAATTACACCCAAATAAAGCTGTTATAAAAATTAAATCTCGTCTGCGGCCATGCTACCCTGAACAAGCCTGATCTCAACTGATCTCGGAAGCTAAGCAGGGTCTGGCCTGGTTAGTACTTGGATGGGAAACCACTTAGGAAGACTAGGTGCTGTAGGTGTAACAAACAAAAAAATAAGGGATTGTAAAATGACAAGGTCCTTGCAATCTGTGAGGTCAACCAAGGGTTGCCTCACCTAAAAAAATTTTTAAAAAATTAAATCTCTGCCACTTACCAAGGGTATGACTTTGGCCATGTCATTTACTCTTCAAACCTCAATTTCCTCATATATAAAATAAGGATACCACATTCCTCATAGGGATCCAGTTTAACTATTATTACAAAATTATAAATAAAATTACTTAATACACAGGATTCAATGAATACTCATGTTTATAGATCAAGCAGACTTCTGGCAGTGAAATTATTTCACAGCAGTCTTGTAAAATAAGAGCCAGTAACATGAAAAGCCTAAAGCAGTTATTAGAAATGGTGAGGACAACATGAATAGTACTGAAATCTCACCAAATCAAAACTCACTAAAAACCTATGTAGAGCTGAAAATTAAGTTATAACAATGTAAAGGCCTACAGAAATAGAAGTCTTCCCTTCTGAGAAATACCAAGATATCTTCAAAAGCCCAACAAGCTCCGAGACAAGAACTAGTAACTCTTTCAAAAGTAGCTACCAGAACAGAGTTAGAGTCCCAAACCAAAACTTTAGGTCTCTTTCACAGCCAATGTTAATGCCAAAAGAACCATCTTTTTAAAAAAACATTTAACTGTAATTGACTCACCATTGTCACTCTGGCCATCACCCTCCTCTGAACTTAAGGTCTGTTTGCCTGAGCTATGTCCTCGCCTTGCAACACAGTATCTCGGAGTAGGAGGAACCATTGTAGAGGGCCCTCCATGATTCTGTACCAAAGAGAGACACACACATACATGCAGTTCCCTCTATATAGTCAGAAAAAAAACTATACACACATATACATACATACACACACATATGTACTTTAGAATTTAAAAATGTGAGGAAATAATGATCAGGGAAAGAGAAAATATTTGTCCATACTATATAAGCAAGAATATTTGTCCACCTCTATCCCCTTTCTCTATGAAAAAAAAATTTTTTTCCCTCCCACCTCTAAAAGTGCTAAGATGAAAATTTATGTTTTCCAGGTAGGGCTTTATTTGCTCATTTGTACAAAAAGCTAAAATTTATCCACACTGCCTTTACTTAAAAAAGAATAGTAAAAACTTTTTGAGTAAAGCTTTTAACTACTTACAGGTAAAGCTGGATAAGCAGTCTCATTTCCTTCTTCAATTTCATAAAAAGTAATGGTTTCTTCCACACCCCTGGGTATGGGTCCATTCTCTGGGGCAAAGCTATACTGGCATTCCTTATTCATACAATGCATCTGGCGGTGACTACGTCTAAAGGAACTTAAGCAGTTTGGAGAATGAAAGGGGAAAAAATGATAAAATATGGTAGTAACTTCTAATTTCTAAGTTAACAGTCAAGCAGCTTAATGTTGACACTTTTAAAAAATTTAGTCCATATATTTGTTGTTCAGCAATGAAGCCAGATGTATCCATTTTCTGATTTTCAACACTTAAAATTCACAAAATTCACTTACCGAGATCTATAGAAGTTATCATAGCTCTGGCAGCATCTTTTACCTGGGCCAGAGTAAAAATCAACTTTAGGGCCCACCATGTTGTGCCTGTTTATAAAGGGAAAGGAAAACAGAACTCTTTATTCACTAGTGCTTGAGCAAGCAGTTTTTATAGTTAAATAGAATTAACACATCTTTCTGAAAACATCCACATAGAAAGAGCTTTGCTCTCCTCATTACTGGCATTAGGCCTATCCATTATTAATGGATACAGTGCCATACACATGGCACTCATCTTAATGACATTCTTTTAGCATCTCTTCAGCTGCTCCATATTTCCTTAGACTGTGAGAATATGAATCGTCCATTAAATTCATTTGACAAGAATTTAAATATACATAAGTTTTATCCTCTATTTCTTTCTATAGGCAGAAATTATAACAGCAATCTAAACCATTAAGATATTTCTAAATCCTACTGTAATCCTATCCAGGAATTATTTCCAATATCAAAACAGAGATGTACATTAAGTCAGTTAAGCCTTACCTGGGCATCCCATATCCCCGACTTTGTGTCTGAGATGAATGGTGAGGATGAAAATGTTCATTAGCCATAACATTGCCAGTTGTCTGTGAATAGTGCATTGGAGGGTCATGCCCATAATGCATACTATGCTGAAGCCTGGGTGGGAGGAAGGGGTCTCCCCTGCTGTAAGCCATCGTCATATAAACCTCTTTCCCTCTAACTTTCTTGAACATCTTCTTCCGCTGTTTCATGTCCATCTCTGATATAACTTTCAGGCAAACAAAGAAGTAGCAAATAAGCTTCAAAACCAAAGCAAAAGATCCAGTGTCTCCCCACCACTCCCACAAATGCTGAAAATGCTCAGATGTTTTTCTTAGGAACAAACCAAATAAATACAAAGAGAGAATTTTTGTATTTTTTCAGGATGTACTAGATCTTCCATTTGGAAGGGCAAAATCAATAGGTAATTCTGTATTAATGGACACTTCAGCACTATCTTTAGAATAGACAGCTCTGGTCATCAAAATGTAGTCAGTCATCCAAGTCACCTACAGTACTATTACGCAAGAAATTATGCCTGTTAATAGAGAAATCTTTTCCTTCAAGTTTTAGAATCTAAAATCAACTCCAGCATAAGTTTACATAAAGTACCTTAAAACAGTGGCTCTCCGACAGGGACAATTTTGCCACTCCCCAACTTGGGGCACATGTGGCAACGTCTGGAGACATTTTGGTTGTCACACTGGGGGAAGAATGCTACTGGCATCTAGTGGATAGAAGCCAGGGACGCTGCTACTCTTTCTACAATACACAGGACAGCTTCCCATAAAGTATTATCCATTCCCAAATGTTAATAGAACCAAAGTTGAGAGCTTCTACCCTGGAACGACACTGATGTATATATAACCTTTTAAAAAAAGTACAATGTAGGGTACACGAAAGGGAGAATAATAAAAACCTTCAGTATACAAACCCATTTCTGGGACATAGCTCCCGGAAATTTTCTGGTAACCTCTTCCTTTCCGACTGGGGACAGCATTCCAGGCAGGAACAGGTGTCACTTGAGTAACCGGTTTTAAGTTAGCCAGTGGAACAACATGCCTTAAAGTTAAAGATACCACCATGAAGCCACTGCAACACAGGCTGAATTCCCATTTGATATACATACTCCACCCCTCCTGCTTCATTTTCAAGTGTATTCTACTCAAGCTTGCTGATATTAGCTTCCCTGGTGATGTTTTCTTTTCTTTTCAGAAAACCCAAATGCAGTTTGTACAATTTCACAGCTGTTTGTAGTATAAATCATGTTCCCTAGGAACATGTCCCCTCTCCAAGGAGGATTATATTTTCCCCACCACACTGACTTTAAGCTTGGATATGTAAGCCACTTTGGCCAATAAAATGTGAGCAGATGCTTTAAGAACCAGCACATGGTTTGTCTTGTTCTCATTTTTTCCATGCCTGTCAATCTGGGTCCCTTTTGCTGATCCACTATGTACATGATAAATGAGCAAGAAATGACTTTACTGTTTTCAGCTGTTAAGATTTTTTTTAAGGTAGTAGAACCTAGTTTAATGGTTCTCAAAGTAGACTAACAGCATTAGTATCACCTGGAAACTGACAAATTCAAATTCTTGGGCCCAACCACAGACTTACTGAATTAGAAATTAAGGGGACGGAGCTCATCAATTTTTGCTTTAACATGCTCTCCAGGCAATTCAGGGACATATTAAAAGTTTGAGAACGACTAGACTAGCATATCTTGGAATTGGCAAAGGCTCAGTTAGCAAACCAACTTTCTAATTAGTATGAACAGTGTTTACCAGAATTCTGTTGTACTTAATACTTCTAATAAGTTGGCTAGTGCCTAGGATAGGTACATTCTGAGAAATGTGATAAGGCATTTCATCACAGTGAAAATATCAGAGTGCACTAACAGAAACCTACATGGTACAGTCTACTACACACCTAAACTCTTTGGTATATATTGTTCCAAGGCTACAAACCTGTACAGCATTTTACCTTACCGAATACTGTAGACAACTGTAACACAATGGTATTTGTGTATCTAAACATATCTAAACACAAAAAAGGTACAGTAAAATATGGTATAAAAGATAAAATATGGTACACCTATAGGGCACTTATCATGAATGAAGCTTGCAGGACTGGAAGCTGCTCTGGGTGAGTCAGTGAGCGAGTGATGAGTGAATGTGAAGGCCTAGGATATGACTGTACATTACTGGAGACTTTATAAACACTGTCCTACAAGCCCTCCCCCTGCTTCCTTCTGACAGGGTCAGAAAGGCAACATTGAAGTTGTCAATGCTTCTCCATGAACTCTGTGGGCTGGATTGATAGGCAATATTCAGGAGAAACTGGTTGGGTAAGGTGTAGATCACCACAATACTGACTGGCAGGGAGTGAAAGGTGGCCTGAGGATCAGTAGGAATAAGAAATCAAGATGGAGAGATAAAGAAACGTAGTGATGTCATGGCAGTGTGGTCTTGGCTAGTGCATGTTGCAACAGTGGTCAGATTAAGAAATTTAAAAAAGAGGGAGGTGTTTAACATGGAGAAGGTGTAGAACTGGGGTCTCGATAGTTAGACTTTGGAAATTTGTTTTTGGTTCCATTAACCTTGTCTGGCACAAAGGGCTCTTTCTGGCATTAAACTGAAGAAATAAAACTTACTTATGCTTTACATAATTTCATCCTGAACATATTTTTAAAGTAGAGGGACAGGCTGGCTCCACACTATCACAGAAAGCTTTTACTGAAGTGGCAGTGGCACTTAATACTTGTTACGGCAGTTCCTGTGGACTCGTGTCCTTATACAGAATCTTAGGTCCTCGGGAAAGAATTTACAGCAATGTACTCTGAAGTCCATCAAGCTAGATCTAGAAGGACTATAGCACCCTCTGAATATGTAGAGCTGGAGGGGACAGGCTCCTCTGTGTCAATGGCTGACTGATGGGGATGTTATCTGTGCGCTCAAAACTGATGTGCTGTGAGTGAGAGGGTATCTACTGCCAAGCCCCACAGATGTTGCTCCCGACCAAAAAAAAAAAATCCACCTGAATCACACATATCCTTCCATTTCTTATAAGAAATTCAGCTCTATTATAATCTTATGGGACAATTCAAGATGTCATCTTAGGCCAATACCAGATATAACTTTGGTTCTCTTACTAGCAACCTGGTAATTCTCAATTTAATATTACAAAAAGGCATCAGGAGCCACAGATTTTAATTTAACACATTATAATATTCTTACTTTTCTGCCAATTCTTCAATGAAGACTGTTACTGAATTGTTCTCATTTCCAACTTCCTGAATATGAGCATTATAATACCTTCCACCTGATTCCAAGCGAACCTGAAAGAAGGAAAGAGTCGGTAAGAATACATCTAGTCTCAAGTCCACTGGCAGATGTGGCTTCTACCAAACAAAAATACCACTTATCCCCAAATGGAGTTCAGTGCCTACTTTTTACAGGAGTTGATAAGCAACACTGCCAGTCTGGTTCAACGGAGGCGGTACATGCTAAAGAACCTAACATCTAAATCACAAAAGTCTAATTAAAACTTAACACAAACATTAAAAAATCTAGCATTTTATAAACTAATTTTGTTAAATTTGTATTAATGATGAAAACTATAATCTTGGACAAACAAAATGCTGATTCTTTAAAAGAAGCAACTAACCTGACACTTGTCTCCCAAATAATACTGTCTCCCAGCATACTCCATGTATTCCGATTTCTGAAGTTCTATTGAGAGAAAATGAAGCATCAAGCTCAACTGAACTGGTTCATTTCTTATTCTACATTATTTAATTTTCTAATTTACTTTTATTTTACCTCAGTGTCTTTACAATGTTGCCAGTATAAGCTAAAATATTGGTGGTGTGGGGGGGGGGAGTCCTAAAGGGCCATTCTATCACTCCTGATGGCTTATTTCTGTGGTCAATTTAAGGAAACCTGCAAGTATAGTTTTGTGCTACAAAACACAAAGTGGAAATTAGGAGCCTGTAATCTTAAAAGTTGGTCAAACGCTTATTATAATAAAATTTAAATGTGACACACCTCAATAAAGAGAAAAAAGTTACACAGCTTCTTCAAAGCAGCTTATTATTTGAAACAACTTACTGTGTTCCACTAGGTCTTAACCTCATTCTATAGTGTAAACTATACCTAGGTTCACAAGGTTCAAGGAGTTGAATAAAAAACATTAATGGCTGCCTCTAAGACAGAATTTTAAGGCCTACTTTGATCAACTTTGTTATCTAATAAAAGAAAGGTAAACAATTACCTAGTTCAACAGTTGGCAAACTTTCTCTATTAAGAGCCAGAAAGTAAATGTTTCGAGCTTCATGGGCCATTAGAGACTGTTGCAACTACCCAACTGTCATAAAATTTTATTTATGGACAATATAATTCCACATAATTTTTATTTTTCACATAATATACTGCTCAATGTTTTCTGCCAATCAAAAAATATAAGAACTATCCTTAGCTCACAGACCATATAAAAACAGGTGGCAGGTCAGATTTGGTCCACAGGCCATAGTCTACCAACAACCGACCTAATTATCAATGAGGGCAGTCTTAACCTTTTAAATTTATTTCCAGTTACTACAAGTTTCTGGTACTCTTAGTTATCTAAAAGATGTCTCCACACAATCTTTGCAAAGTTGAAGTCCCTGATAAACATGAGACTCTAAAAGATCCCTCCCACTTCTAAACCTATTTGTTTCCTCCTTTGGATTTAAATCATGTATCAAGGCAAAAAGTACCTGGCTGTTTTTTATAACAGCACATTGAAAACATCTATTAAAAACCATTTGCAAAATTATTTTCCCGGATCTGTCAGGATTTGAAAGTATCCTGCTGATATTTCATTACCTTTTCTGCTGTCCAACCAAACATCAAATTCTACATTACGATAGATTTCTGGATCCAGAGCTTTGAGCACCTTATAAGGGAAGAGCATCTTTGATGGATTTTCTGGAGACTAAAACAAAAATAATCATGCTCAACAAACTCATCATCCTTAGCTTAAATCTTCCTTAAGTTTCTTCTTAAGGGAAAAAAACACAAAACTGTACATATTCCTCCCTTTCCTTATTTAAATAATAAATGTCACAATAAATTTTACTGTGTATTTTAAAAATCAGGAGATTCAAGAAGCAATATGCAAATAATCTAAAAGGTATTTGGATGGTAGAAGGGAAATATTGTCTAAAGCAGCCAACAACTCATGACATATCTTATATAAATCGACAGACCACAGACCAGGATTAAAGATTCAGTCAGAGCTATTCAACAAGTCTCATCTTGATATGCAAAGAGATGCAAGTGTTTCTATACCCTAAAATCACCTGGAAAAATCTGAAAAGTTTACTTCATTCTGGTCAAAATCTGTTAAAATTTTCAAAGGAATTATGTTTTGCTTCTACTTTCCTAGAATTTCACATTATTCAATACTGTTCCCAAATTACCAGCACTTGGGGCATACAGAAAAGATTGTTGTAATAGTTTTTGCCCTATATTTAGTTAGCCTCAAACTGAAGGTCTGCTTAATTTTAGGCCTATACGGATGGTAAAATTTGTTTCTCCATCCAGGATTATTACCTATTTTCTTTGAGTAGAATAGGGATAGGCATTATATTCTTTAATGACAAAAACAAATTTCAGTATCAAAAGATTGATTACAAACTATCTATTGAGTTTGTAATATTATTTTAACTAGAAAACATCAGCTTCTGAAATTTCTCAGTTGTCTGCTTTGAAAAAAATCTACAATTCCATAAGAATAAAAATTGAGAGAACATTAAGCACACATTTTACCTTTTCAGATTAAGACTTCTACAAAGGAAATATCAATGCCCTTCCCCACCCGCATATAACTAGAATGGACCATCTGACCTTAACCAGTTTAAGTTATAATGTTGCAAACCAAGATTATGAAAAGTCTTTGCCCTAGAAAATTTCAAACCTTTGCTTCTTCTGTTCCTTGATTGCACCCCTCTGGTATAATTTCATCATTGCAGCAAACATCCCACTCTTCCGTCCTAATTGAAAAGATTTAGAACAAAGAGCTTTATTATAAATGCAGAAGCTACAGAAGTCTTAAGTCTATTCTACCATCTAGTGGTAAAGTAGCTCAGTTCTAAAACTGAGGCACTTTTCACCCCAACATTTACATGTATGCTTCCTTTGTATTAAGTATTTGTTATGCTATACTTAACAGATTACCTGCTATATTCAATAACTCCTGTGGGGACACAATATTAAGATGGTCCCTATGATCCCCACCCTCCTAGTGTTCACACCCTATGTGAGTCCCCTTCTAAGTTTGCTTCTAGTATATCATTACATAAGGATGTAGAGCCTGTCTTGGTCTCTCTCCTTTGCTGACTAGAAGGAAGCAAGCAGCCATATCCACCAACCCCATGTGGCAAGGAGCTTAATGCTGCCAAGAACTATGTGAGTGGGGAGGTAGATCCTTCTCCCAAACCTCCAGGTGAGAACTCAATCCTGGCCAACATTCTCACTGCAGTCTTTTGAGATCCTAAGCAAAAGATCCAGCTAAGCTGTGCCCAGATTCTTAATCCACATTAACTGTGGGATATGTGTATTGTTTGGAAGCTGCCAAGTTTGTGGTAATATTGTTACGTAGCAATAGATAATACACCGTCTTCCTAATACTACTGTTTCCTTAAGCCTGAGTCCTTAGACAATCAGTAAAGAATAAACAACTTTTACCAGGATATATGGTTGATGCTCCCTTCATCCCCAGTTAAAAAAAAAAAAAAAAAAAGGCAGCACTTCTACTACCAAAAATTTTTTTCACAACATTAAACATCCAAGAAATAGAACTACAAGACGAAAAAGACAAGGTGGGACCTGATTGGCATCAAGTCTATCTGAATTTCCAGATAGAACTAAGAATCAGGAAGAAATATTATCTCAAATACAAAGTTTTTGACTAAAGCTGTTCAATAATAGCTGCTTCCTCAGAGGCTACCATCTACACTCCTAGTAAGTACGAAAGGCAGACACACAAAAGCTCCTAAAGCTCCCCTTAACTTGAGAGACTTTTCTACTAGCTAGATGTGTGCCAAGTAACCACTCTGAACCTCAACTACCATCTACAAAATGAAGGTCTTGATTTAGAATCAGTTTTTTCTCAAAGTGTGGTCAAAGGCCCACCTAAGTCAGAACAGTTAAGTGTACTTGTTTAAAAAGCAAATTCCTGGCCTCATTCTGACCTGAAATTTTGCGAAGATAGGCACAAGAATCTGCCTTTCTAACAAGCACTCTAAGTAATTCATATACAACAAAAGTTTAAGGATCACAGGATCAAGTTCTGAAGTCTCTCCTCACAGTAAAATTTTATATATATATATATATATATATATAAACTGATTCTGACCTGAACTGAACTCCAAAGCCTGAGCATCTCACAATACAACATATTCTTTGGGTAAAATTTGTCTTCTGCCATTAAAAAAATGTATATTCCTACACATACGTGTGTGTGTGTGAGGTGTGTGCGCGCACGCGCAATTTAAGTCATAAAAGCTTGCCAGTCCCTTCCGCTTTCAAATGCTGATGCACAGAAACATAATGATCATGTAGTTGATGTAAGCTTTCCTTTTATTACCTTTCCTGAGTTGAACTCTTGTAGTCAACACGGGTATCCTCACTGCCAGTGATAGCATTGTTTCTGTTCTTCTTGGAACCACTTCGAAACAATTCAACTGCAGCTTTCAACTCTTCATCATCCACAACAAACACATCTTTATAGAGAATTTCATACAACACAGCTAAAGAAAAAAATGGTCAAAACTCCAACTGTCAAAATAAGGTATTTTTTTTATAACAATGTGAAAATAGCCATAACCCAGTATATGATTCAATAGGTACCAACAAAGTTTTAAAAGAGGTATTTATGGCAGGTCTTTCAATTTGAAGACTGGCAACAAATCACACCGAAACATTTATAAAGCCTTCACATACCCTGACAAACAGCTGCACTTGACTGAAATTGTTTTGAGTACACTGAATCATAATGACCATTACTTGAATAGCACAGTAGAATCTGAAGAAAAAAAAAAACAGAACAATTACGTGAATGTTACAGATCTTAAAACCATGATATATAAAATTTAGTTGCATATCAGAAATTAATAACTAAAGGAATTTGTTTTTTAAAAAGATTTTAGATTCTACATATAGCTGATATCATACAGTATTTATCTTTCTGACTTATTTCACTTAGCATAATGTGTCAATTTTATCTCAATAAAGCTGAGAAAAAAGTGATTCTTAAAATCTAAATGACTGTAAGAGAAAGTCTAACAGAAGTCAAAAGACCCAGCTTAACTTCTAAAAATGACTGGACACATTAAGGTCAGATGCCCAAATACCCCAAACTCAAGACCATGGGAGGAGGGACTTCAATTTACTCAAAATGTTATCCACTGTACTGAATAGCAATATATCAACATACTATATAGAAGCTAAAAAATGAGTTAATTTCTTAGCTGATTCCTTTATCTCTAGTTTTTTCAAACCACCATTCAAAGGCCATGAATTACATCAGTAAAATGCTCCCTGGCTATATGTGATAAAATTTGTTTAAATGACTGTTCCAAATCCTTTTTAAGTTTTTGTTCAAAAACCCTTGCTGTCTGTAAAGGACGTAATCCATCCCTAGTGATGAAATATATATACTTCATTTTGAAGCCATCTCTGGTATCAGCAACATTGGGTACCAAAGATGATTCTCTATGAGCTATGGAAGGATGCTGCCACAGAGCTTCCTTGGCAGAAAATTATCCTCTAAACACCCTTTTTTCCTATCTTCCTACACTACCCTGGGCTAACTTCTACCAATAATCAAGTTCTCTGATACCAGGTCTATTTTTCTACTGTACCTTTTTTTTGAAATCACAATTTCAACTAAAACAGTATAATCCATTTCAAAGTATTGAGGGCAAGTGTCAAGCTAAGGTTTACTCACTGAAAAATTTAAGTTAAGAAGTTTTACCCACTCCAAGGGGTACCTGCATTTCGGGCATTTATTAATCCCAAAGAACAGTGAGTGGATTTTGAACAGGGAAGCCCTTGTACTTTAAACTAGAACTGGTAACTCCAACTAAGAAAGGTTGATAACTGAAGGAAGTTGTTAATAACTAGTTAAAGGAACCCAGCTAACCAGAACTGAATAATAAATAAGAAAATAGAGTTGACCATACAATTTCTTTATACAAGTGGCAAGAAGTTCTGTTTTGACTGGAAGAGGCAAAACTAGGCATGATGGCTTTTATATTCCTGGTAGTATCCCAATGTAAAATAATAATTCTTGCATATATTGTGGGTGCTGTGTTTGTTGGGGCTGTGCAAATGGGATGTAATGGCAGTAAACTGGTGAAAAAATAAGGTAGGTCTATATTATTGATGAGGATAGATATCTAAAAAGAACAAGTAACAGATTAAGTATGAATGAGCCCATCTACATTAAAATAATAAATGCAAAGAAAATGAAACAGAAGGATAGCCACTATGAAGCACCTGATATTAAAAGACATGAATAGAGACTTGAGTATTCTTTCTAGATAGAGGAAACGGGCTGAGTCAAGATGGCTAGCTTCCAGAAGCATTTACTCTGACAATAAGTAACTGTAAAATGTGGAGTTAAGTCAACATAGAAGGTGAAAAAGTACCAAGGTGAACACTGGGCACTTATTTCTTTGAAAATGTGCTCTAAAATATATTTTATGGAAGGCTCATTAATATCGTTCACAGCTTTAAATAGCTATTTTTGAAAACAAACAATTGAAATGTAAATCTTAAGACTTTATGAAATGAGATGCAGCAACTAAGTTTTAAGCAAAGCAAGGTGTCACACAGAAGTATCCTGCTGCCACCTTGCTTTTCCATACTTGAATTTCAATACTCACTTTATGTATTCCCAAACCTGACATATATAACACTATCCTGTGCATGCAAATACCCAATTGCTAATAAGTATGTATTAGCTCTGTATACTTATATGTGATATTTATACATGATATTCTCATGGTTGCACACTCAAAATGTCTTTTTTTTTGTATTCTCATGGTTCCTAATCAGTGATGTTTTCCCATTTATTAGCTCAGTATCTCTCAGATACACAAGACACATTTGAAAATGGAGCTGTATAATTTGTAGGAACTAGGAGGTGAGTATATGAATGTTCGCTATACACATCTTTTACCATTTTTCTTTATGAAAATTTTAAGAATAAAATGGGGAAAAAACTGAACTGCAGGTTCAAAAAGTCCTGGTAAAGATCAAAATGAAATGTCTAAATCTCAACTCAGGCAAAGCTGCATACAATTGGTAAAACAAAAGCTAATATTCCTCCCTCTTCCTCAAACAATTCTATTATACCTTTAAAAACTTTTGAGTGTTTAGGAGCAATTGAACTGATATGGATGCTGACTGTAAAATTCTTTCAGCATTTTGGTATGTTTGAAAATTTTCACAATAAAATACTGAGGAAAAGCTTCAACTATTCTGTACAATAAAAAGCCAAATTCTCGGCATGGCCTACTACACCGCTCATTGTGTAACTCTAGCCTATCTTTTCCGCAATGCCCTCCCCCGCACCCAACTAACTTAAGTCCCAAAGGGTCTCTAGCTTCCAGGCTTTTGCCTATTATAGTGTTTCCTCTGAGCAGAATGCCCTTCATACTTGTTGGACTCATCGTTTGATATTCCACTTAAACGTGACTACCACCATGAAATTTTCTAAATCCCCTCAAAGAGTTGAGTGAAGGGCTTTTTCTTCCAAGCTCTTTGCACATACTTCTATTATAAAATGTATCACTTAGCTGTAATTAACTACTTACATGTTTGTCTTCATAGCCCCTTGAGCCCTTAGAGGGCAAGGATTTTGTTGCATCCTTTTTGGTATCCCCAAAGTCCAGTAAAGTGCCTGGTACATTACAGGTGCTTAATGTTTGCTTAACAAATTAGATGATAGTACCATTGGTAAAACAATTGATGTGCCCCAATTTATACTTTTCTAAGTTATCTCTTGCATCCTACTTGGTCTTCTCTATTCCTAATGCCACTTGCCTAGTTCAGGTCTTTTGTCTAGATTACTCTAACAGCCTAACAGTGCTCCTCCAGTGTCGTCTTGTTTTACCATCGTAGAAATGTTGCTTGAATTATGCTCCAGTGTGAAACAAAATTTACTAAAGTCAAATATTGTGGAGTCTATGTTCACCAATCAGATAATCAGGATAAACGGCTTTTCTTAAAACTTTTTGGAAGAAAAAGTGTATGCTGAAGAACAATTTGTTTACCTGCCAGGAGTTCTCAACCTCCTACTATTTTCCATGCACCTTACCAGGCAGTAGTAGCACAGTGTTCCTGCCCTCAAGAAACATTCAGACTAATTGAGAGAAACAGACATGAAAACAAACACAATGTGATAAATGCTATAAGTACTTGTGTGAAGGTAGGGGAACACCAAAGAAAGAAATAACTCCATGGGAGTTGGGAAAATTTCAAAGGAATTGACACATTTAAGATAGAAAGGAAAGAAAAAAAAATATGAAAGCCGGACTATCTGGAAGCCTGGTATACTAAGGTTGGAGGAAAATGAAGGTAGAAAGGGTTCAGACCCTAGGGCACTGAATGACTAGTTTCAGAGTTTAAACCTTATCTTCTAGTAAATGAGGAGCCAATTAGGGTTTTCAATTACAGAGGAGTGACAGGACCAAGTCTGTTCAGAAGGGTAGCTAACAACACTGATGATGACTGGAGAGGAAAATACTGGTGTCAGAAAAGCTTGGCATTTAGACTGTGCTTATTTTTCATTAATTATTTTAAAAAGATGATTTCTTAATATCCTGGTAAACCAGCAGCATCATTAAATTTCTTTTATTAGCAAACATTTATTCACTCATCTTCTTACCTTGTCTTTATAGCCATTATCTGTGACACAAGTTGGAGGCTTTCCAGGATAGCGATAAAGAACGAAATCCCGACTACGTGAGTAGAAGAGTGGGTGAGAACAATTTAGTATAGGCAAGATAGTCATAAGTATTTGTGCTTTTAAACTGCTGACCTTATACATGTAAAATAATCCAAATATTTGAAGCTAGATAATGTTAATTTTAGGTAGACAAGCTAACTGCCCTTAAAGTCCTATGGATTTTTTCAAATGTACATTAATTTAGGGGAAAAGGGAGTAAAGTAGATTACCAATTGTATTTAAAGCAAGGGCTGGCAATTTTTTCTTGGTTAAAAAACAAATAATAAACATTTCAGCTTTTGCAGGCCACATGCTTTATTCAACTTTGACTTTGTGGTATGAAAGCAGCCACAGACAATGCATAAACAAATGTACCTATGTGCCAATAAAACTTTATTTATAGACACTGAAATTTGAATTACATATAATTTTCACATGCCATGAAACAACCTTCTTTTGATCTTTTAACCATTTAAAAACTTTTAAAAACCATTCGTAGCTTAAGGGTCATACAAAAACAGACAGCGGGCCAATTTAAAGCTAGCCTCTGATTTAAAAGCAACATGCCCAATGCCTCCTCTATACTACCTCTTGCTGGATTTAGTGAGAAAAGAGCAGACTGACTGAAAGACACTAACTTCCTTGATCAAGTCCCAACAAGAAAGTTCTGATTCTACCAAGGTATATATGCCATCTCACCATCCTCAGAATTGTGTACTGCATCTTACAGAGAACCTTGTTCTCAAATGAACAAGATTCCCACTTGCATCTAACCTATATTATACAGCTGTTTTTCAAAACCCTACAGCTTTCATAAATGCTACTTTTGTAGTTTTAACGACCAAAACACAACTTCCAAAGCATTAGAGCAGTGTTACTCAAATTTTCCATTATTGCTTCCCTGAAAAGCCTCTTTAGATGTCTTAATTTCCTTATGAAATTGTAATACCACAGATATACTATATATCTGTATATATTGTGACCCTTTGAAGGACCACAAACCATTGTAATAGCTAATATTTTTTGTCCTCAAGAACCGATTTCTACGCTCTTGGAAGCAATCCTGCCCCGTTAGGATGCATGCAAGAGAGGCACAAAAGTTAAACAAAATTCTAAGATATTCTGATTTTCTACAGGAATAACATCAGCGATCTCTTAAAGTCCTTTATTCTTCCATTCAAACAGAAATGCTAGAGGTTCTCCACCTAAAAATTACACCAACTGACTTAGCTTAGATCTCTTCATTCTACATATCAATACATCACATCTCACATTTTCCCAGTCTTAAAGGGACTTTAATAGAAACCATGTGCGCACACACTTTAAAAAAAAAAAAAAAGAGTTCAACTTACTTGTAAATTAGAGAAAGAGCTCTTATTTCCAGCTGGCCAGCACTTTCCTAAACACAAATAGTGCATAAAGGTTTTTTTAAAACATTGTGTACCTAAGAAGGTACAAGTTTTTACAAGTTTAATTGTTTTTTTAGATGCTTAGCACTGTTTTAGATGAATTTATAGAACACAAATATAATTTGCTTTGAGGCTTGGGATATTGTGATACTCATTAACATAAACTTATTCCGAAAAAAAAAAAGGGGGGCTCAAAGAGACCTTAGACATTAAATATCAAGGACAGTTAATATGCGAGATTTAAAAGGCACTAAGATGAAAATGGCGTAAAACTATAAAGTAACAGGGTATTTAGTACATGTGTTTTAAGCCCAGAACTATGGAATTAATTTAATCATAAAAACTTTTTAAATGTGTCTATGAATCTTATTCCCACATAAGAGAAAGATAACTACAAACCAGAATTGTTTAATAAAAAAAAAAGACCTCGCAGTAGCATCCATTACTATCCCCTCCCCCATTAAAATGAAAAGGCTTAGGCTTGTCCTGTTCTCAGTGTACTTTCATTGGGTCTACAGATGATAAAATTGTTAAACACATAATTCTCAATATTCAACATAAAACAACTGCCAGCCTCTCAACTTTTGCAAGAACGATTTGATTCAACACAGCTGGCTATTTAAAAAAACAGATTGGCTCTAGCTGAAGCGACACGACTGAGTGATTATTTTTAGGTTATTATCCAAACACTTTGAGAAAATTAAACCCCCATAGTCGATCTTACCTTGGGATTTCCCAACCGTTCCAGGTATTTCTCAAAAGATCCCTCCACATACTTCAAAAATAAAACAAACTTGACTTAACCAAAAATATAGCATTACTGAAATCTGATTATATTTTGCAATATTACCTTCCAATGGGTTTTTGTTCAGGTCAACAATTATGGCATTAACTTACTACTTTGCACAGCACACCTCAAGAAGATTTGCACATACACAAAAGTTATGGGTGGAGAAAAACTGGACTATAAAAGTATATCAGGAACTGGTCCTGGCTTATCCACACACACACCAATGCATTTCCTCAAATGCTATACTTATCAGTTTCTTTTGAAATGCCAAAATAAGTAACTTGTCAATTTTCATAACTCGATCAAGCCCAAGGATTTCAAATCTGATAAGACATGCATTTACAAAATTAAGGAACTTTAAAGGGAATTTCATAAGGTTCAAAAAAGCCCTGGGCACAAGGAAACTCTTTGGGGTGATGGAAGTATTATATATAAATCTTGATTGCAGTGACAGCTGCATGGCGGTAAATTATTGCCAAACTAAAATACTAAACTTAAAATGGCGAGTTTTACTACATGTAAAATATATCTCAATAAAAATAAATTTGATTAAATTCAGAGATTAGTTCCACACATATATATCACTAAAATTTTTAATTAAATATCACTTTCAATTTTTAATTTTTCTCAATCCTTTTTTAAACAGCTTTTTGAGATATAACTGACATACAATAAACTGCATGTATTTAAAAGGCACAAACTAAGTTTCGACATATGTATGCACCCATGAAACCATCAGGACAATCATCGATAGTGAACATATCCATCACCCCCACAAGTTTCCTTGTGCTCCCTCATAACTCCACTGATCCCCAAGCAACCACTGATCTGCTTTAGTCACTACAAATTGGTTTGCATTTTCTAGAGTTTTATATAAAGAAAATCATATGGCATGTACTTTTTGGGGGGAATCTGGCTTCTTTCACTCAGCAAAATTATTTTGAGATTCATCCCTACAGTTTTAAATTGTTATACACCTATCTTTGTTACACAAAATGTGGTCTGTAAACAGTAAGCAGCTCTCGGGAGTCTGTTAACAATGCAGAAATCAAGAAATCGTGGGCCCCAGCTCAGACCTACTAAATCAGAATCTGTATTTTAACAAGATCTCCAGGTGATTTGTATACACAAAAATACTTGAGATGCACTGCTTTACACCATGGTCTTGCATCTGAAGTAATTCATATGAACAATCCTTTCCCCAGGTGTGGTAAAGACTGTGATTAACTTCAAGGTAATAAGCTTAAAAGTCAAGAAGCTTTCGCATAGTTTTAAAATTTACTGAAACCTGTTGAAAAAATTAAGAGTAAACCTCCAACAACAAATACCCGTAACATACAATCAGAAGAAAACAAGTACTGGAAGGACTAGGAGTATAATAAAACAAATAACAGCCACATGAAAGGGCACACTTCACATATCAGGCCTTGATAAAACTTCATTTCATTAACAAGTATTCAAATCCTTCAACGTACAGAAAGATGCCTTCTAAAAGTTTTTTTTAAAGTCAGTCATTAGTGGCAGTGTTCCAATTACCAGCCTGTCACATGAAAAGATGGATGTTTAGGATTAATTTGTTTCCTTACAATTAAGTTTTACAAGATTCTTCAGATTGACTGGCTAGGATCATTGTGCACAGAATTAAGCCAGAGAAGGAGTTCCCATTTCTACATATTTTAAAATATACATTTAAAAATATTAAGCATAGCCAAACTTTTCATGAATTATGATTAACTGTTCAAGAAAACAGTTGTACAGATAACAAAAAAGTCAAAGTTTAACTTTAGGGTTTTGGTGGGGATTTAGATATGGGAGGGGCAAAGGAAGTGGGGAGAATATAGAATACAAAACAATCTTAATTGTGAGAGGAGATCCAGAAGTGTGCTAGCTGAAAATTAAATACTTGCTGTGACAGATTACATAATATACTTTTCATATGTAGGTGCTTGAAATTCATTTCCCATCTGCTACATATTCTGACAACTCTCCCTTGATGTATGCAGTCTACTTACAGACTCAAAAGTTTGTTGATTTTCTCTCATATATGAGACACAAGCCTTCCTGATTTCCAAATGATGGACCTGGCTGCAAAACAACTAAAAAGAGAAAGACCAACTCACTGTCAGCAGTCATTTGAAACAGGAGCTTCTGGTTTATTAAATTTATTGGGATATCATTGGTTAATAATAGTTTCAAGTGTACAGTTCAATAACACATCATATGTATATTGAATTATGTGTTCACCACCCAAAGTTAAATATCCTCCCATCACCATATATTTGACCCCCTTTACCCTTATCTACCTCCCCCCTCCCCATCCTCCCCCTGGTAACCACTAAACTTTTTTTTGGTCCACGTCCATGAGTCTATCTTGTTCATTTGTTGCTTTGTTTTATATCCCACATGAGTGAAACAGAAACTTCTAAATTAAGACTATGAACTGGACATTTAAAAGTCCCCCTTATTCAGAACATATATAAGAAATTGGTAAATTAAATCCAATCTTGATATTACTAAAATCTGTTTCCGTCATCTTTAGTGAGATTAGGGAGATATTTCTGTCAAGCTCCCCCTTTTCTAGTCCTTATGGCTACAGTCTGCATATTTTTCCTCAGGCACAAAATTTAGAGGGAGCAGAGGCTGCTTATAAAGGATTAAATACATTTCAAATTTTCTTTAACCCCATTATCTTCTCTTACATTCCAAAGCAGCATTTAGAAAAAAGCTAGCAAAGGCATAATATATTTAGACTAATCAGCAAAGGTATGTACCAAGCTAATAAGTAGCAGCCAAGCCTGGATGTTTATACCAGGAAAGAAAGGGAAAAAAAGGACTTTTTTGTTTTGTTTTGGTGGGCTACAGGGCTCCTAGCTACAGTGCCATGCCACATCACAAAATGAAACCATAATATAAGGAAGACATATTTGCTTTCCTTTTACCTGCTCCGAAATAGCCCGAAAGAGGCAAGAGGCATCCTTGGCAGTCAGCTTTCGAAACAGCCCTAAGCTGCCTAAATATTCATCCATTGTTGCCTCATTCAAAGACTTCTGGCCGGAGTACTTTTTCCATCCTTTATGCATTTTGTGCACGGAGGGTGGAGGTGGAGAGGGGAAGAAAGGAACACTAGTGTACCAAGAAGGAAAAAAGCAGGGTGCAGGTAGAAATGGGTAGCAGTGACAAGGGCTTGCTTATGCAGGTATCCGGAAAGCAGCCCAGAATCTAGGCATGAGAAGGCAGTTGGAGTCAGCGCTGCAGAATCTTGGCACTTCTCAGGAGCAGAAGCAAAGGGCTGGCTTACCCAGAACAAGTTGAGGTCCTGTGAAAAGAAGAGGAAGAGCCGATGCTCCTAGGAATAGAGAACTCGACTTGAGAAGGAGACATGGGAGGGAGAAGGTAACTTGCAGAGCTACCTTGTTGGGGAAGAGTGGGATTAACCCACTCAGCCCAAGACTGAGAGAAGTACGCACAAGCAGCTGAGCTTTGGGACCAAAAGGAAGCTGAGTTTACAGCTTAACTCAGGGCAACTGCTGCACGAGACTGCAATGAGGCCCAGGTGTATATAATGCAGCCTAGCCCACATTACATTGCTTTATTTTCTCTGCCAAATTTTCAACTACAATCTCTGACCAAGTTCCCTGTTCTCTTCATAGTTTCGTAGGGATGAAAGGGGAAAAAATCTGAACCTAATTAACTAGTAAGCTTTTGTATTAAGAATATCTTTAAAAACAAAGAAAGGGGGCACCCTTGATATACAGGAGCAGAGGTCACAGTTCAAGCAAAGTAAAGTGCCAAAGCAGTTATCTGAGTATTTCAGGTATGGGGTTTAAATCATCTTCTCATTTAGCTCTCCTAGATAAAAATAACCCTTTGCTAAGATCAAAGAAACTAAATCCATTAGCTATGCTAGAAAGCAGTGATACAATTCTTGACTAACATCTCCAAACTATTGTATAGCATTAACAAAAAATAAAAGCAAAAATTGTTTAAAAAAAAATAAAATAAAAATTTAAATTGAAGCAGCATTAAAGGATTATCTTGCCCACAAACTTTCTAATATGCTACATTTAAATCCTGTGGCACAGTATTGGAGGCATTGGACATGAGAGGTGTGTTTCAATGTATTAGGGCACTTTCTGGAAATAACTACTTTTGGATTCTCAGAAAACCAAAGTAAAACGTGATATGGACCAAAGTAAGGTTCAAAGAAAGGACTAGTCATTTGTATTACTTGAGTCCACTGTCAAGTGTCTTGTTTTTATTTAAATGCCAAATCCAGTTCCTTTATTTTTCCTAAATGTTAAAAAAAAAAAATAGAGCAAAATCTGGCTTTGGAGAAGTTGTAAAAATCAGCTGCTCTGAAATTTGTTTTTCTTGGTATCTGTGGATCCAGTAGTAATCATGACTGCCCCCTATAGGAAAAGCATCAATAATCAATTTTATAATTGAGGAATGAAATAAAAGCATGATATCAAAAATAATAAAATCTTGATTTCCTTTAGCATGCCAATTTTAAAATCACCTTAACTAATTTCTTTTTTTAAAGAAACTATAACATTGGGGAAATTACTCCTTTTGCAAAAGTTCTGAAACATGTTTTGGAAAGAGGGATCACCACCTTTCTTTAAGGCCACAAATTCACTGAGAAAAATTAAGGGTTATAATGAAAAAGTTAATTCATTTTTGCCATTTACTTGTAGAGAAAAATACAAACTCTTCATATTTATTGCTACTTAAGTGAAAAACAAGGTATATAAAACTTCAATTGACTAATCCAATATGCTTAATCTCAAGGAAGAGAATAAAATAAGATAAAGAGGGAGAGAATCAGAAAAGAGAACAGGAAACAAAGAGCAGAAAAATTAGAAACAGGAGACAAAAAGAGAGAAAAAGGGAAGTAACACAGAGAAAGCACACAGTAAGAGACCCACACGAATATGGACAATTGATTTTTGACAAAGGTACAAGAGCAGTTCAATAGAGAGAAGATAGTATTTTCAGCAAATGGTGCTGGAACAATTGACATCCATATACAAAAGAAAAAATGATCCCCAACCTATACCTCACATCTTGTACAATAATTAACTCAAAATAGATCAAAGACCTAAACATAGAACTTCAAAACTTTAAGAAGCATAGAAGAAAATCCTCAAGACCTTGAGTTAGGCAAAGAGTTCTTAGATATAAGAAAAAAATTAATTGAACTTTATAAAAATTAAAAGTTTTACTCTGCATATGACACTGTTAGAAGAATAAAAATACAAGCCACAGACGGGGAGAAAATATTTGTCTATCATATATCTGACTATAAAAAACTGTACCAAAATAAAGAACTCTCAAAAGTCAACAGTAAAAAAATACAATTAAAAATTGGGCAAAAGATTTAACTACACATTTCACCAAAGATATAGGAATGGTTAGTAAGCACAGAAAAAGATGTTCAACATCTTTAGTCATCAGGAAAATGCAAATTGAACCCACAATGAAACATCACTACATACCTACTAGGATGGCTACTGGCTATATATAATGAACAGGCAATAACAACATGTTAGCAAAAACGTAGAAACTGGAACCTATGTAAAATATGGTGCAAAGGGTATTATTCCAAAAGATAGGATTCCATTTACATGAAATATACCAAAAATTATTGAATTTTACACTTAAAAGTGATGATTAAGTTTTATTATTCGAAGTGAACATTTCATGGTTTTTAATACATTTAGAGTTGTGTATCCATCACCACGATCAATTTTAGAACATTCTCCTCACCCCAAAATGAAACCCCATACCCACCAACCTCTTATCATCCTATGCCCACCAACTCCACGCAACTTTCTCTGTATTTCCTTATTCATATGTAAATCAGTGTTGATACACCACATAAAGGATAAACTCATCACATCAATCGATGCAGTAAAAAAGCATTTGACTAGATACAGCACCCATTTATGATTAAAACACTTAATATTCTGGACATTTTAAATAAATGAAACTGACAATATATAATGGTCCTTTGTAACTGGCTTTTCTTTTCACTTAGCAGGAAGTTTTCGAGGTTCACCCATGTTGGAGTATCCATGAGTATTTCAATTCTTTGTATAAACTATATTTACCCATTCTTCAGCTGAACATTTGGGTTGTTTCCACTTTTGGATTATAACTAATGCTACATATTCATGTGCAAGTTTTTATTTGGACAATCTATTTACTGGGTAACATCTAGGAATGCAGTTGCTGGATCATATGGTAAACAATGTGCAACCGCTTGAGGAACTGTCAGACTGTATTCCACAGCAGCTGCACCATTTTACATTCTCATCAGGAATGTATGAGGGTTTCCATTTCTCCACATCCTATCAACATTAATCGCGTTGAGCATCTTTTGGTCAACATTATTGGTCATCTGTATATCTTTAATGAAATACCACTACAGACATCTTAGAATAATTTTTTTAAAAACTGACAATACCAAGTGTTGTCAAGAATGTGTAACAACTGGAACTCTCATATGCTGCCGGTGCGAACATAAAATAGTACAGCAACTCTAGAAAAATATTTTAAGTTTCTTATAAAGTTAAACACAGAGTTACCATATGGCTCACCAGTCCCATTTCTGAGTATCTCTCCAAGAGAAATGAAAACTTAAGTTCACGCAAAAATATGTACGTGAATGTGTATAGCAGCTTTATTCATAATCATGATTCACCCAAAATTGGAAACAATCCAAACATCCTTCAACTGGTGAATGAACAAACTGTGGTACACCCATACAATAGAATACACCTCAGCAATAAAAAATTATGGAGTATGGATACACGCAAGAATATGTATGAATCTCAAATGTACTGTGCTAAGTGAAACAA
Source organism: Pteropus vampyrus (assembly GCF_000151845.1). Classification (NCBI taxonomy): domain Eukaryota; kingdom Metazoa; phylum Chordata; class Mammalia; order Chiroptera; family Pteropodidae; genus Pteropus; species Pteropus vampyrus. The sequence continues at coordinate 2,613,587 of NW_011889025.1, read as the reverse complement.
AACAGATTCAAAAGGTTACATAGCATATGACTGCATTTATACGACATACTGTAAAGGCAAAACTATAGGAAGGGAAAACATCAGCTGCTGCCAGTAGATAGGGTTGCAGAGAAGGGTTTACTCTAAAGGGATGGCAACAAATGATGTATGGGGGTGCCAGAAGTGTTCTGTATTTTGATTGTGGTTGTGGTTACTTGATTATGCATTTGTTAAAACTTATAGAACTGTACAAGAAAAAATGTTAATTCTGCTATATTTACATTTGAAATAAATAAAACAAAAAAGCAGTAAAAGAGAATCTAGAGTTAAGGAGCTCATTGGACAAGACTGTAGAGAGAAAAACAAGAAAATTAAGAGGATTAACCCAGGAAAGCCAATACCTAACCAACAGGAGGCCCAAAAAGAGATTAAGAAAATAGAGGGGGAGAAATGATGACAACATAAGGAAAATCCTAGCACTGACAGATATGAATATCTATATGTAGATTGAAAGGGTCCATGAAGTAGCCAGAACAATGAAAGCAAAAAAGATATCAGCAATGCACATAACATTTCTGAAGTTGGGAGATGAAGAAAAGATTCTAAAAGCTTTCAGAGAAGAAAAATAGGTCATATGCAAAAGATCACACATATGCATTGCAACCAACTCAACAGAACTATAGGCTAGAAAACAACGAAGTTGAATATTTAACCCATTTCCTGTTTGCCTGGAGATTACTCACCAGCACCTGTGGCTGCAGCATCTATCCCGAGAGATAACTAGCGGATTAGTCCTAACCTTACTCCCAAAGTTTGCCACAAAACATCTCGCTTTATTTTCACATCACTCTAGTATATCCTTAGTCTTTGGAAATAAATGACATGCTATTTATAGCATTCTGATTTTAGTAGTGGCATTTCCATTTACAAAACATAGTAATTCTCAATCACTGAAAATGTCAAATCCTAGAAAACACAGCATTCCTATGCATTCTAGAACAATTGTTAGCAAAGATTCATCTGGTGAATCCAATTTATGTATACATTTCTGTTACATTAGAATTAGAGACAAGCTCTGTTTATCTGTAAACTCCAAGAACAGTTTTTATATTTTATTTTTACATGGAAAACCAGTCAGATTTGCTTTGGCCTCAAAGAGCGTGTTTACGTAAAATTAAATTAACACTGGCAGCGAGCTGCACTTTTTTTTTTCTAAATGAGAAATGAGTTAAGAGGAAATTATTGCCGACCTTGAATTCTATATCAACCTATCAATCAGATGAGAGAGGTGTTTTCAAACATGAGAAATTAAAATAATTTAATTTCCTTTCTCAGAAAGCTACTAGAAGATACTTGAAACCAAAACAAAAGTTAAACCACAAAACTCAAAAAAAGTGGGGGGCTGGGCATGCTGAGTCCTGGAAACAGAAGATTCAACACAAGAGCAAAGCAAAAGGAGTTTACAGGATAAGGATGAAGAGGAAATCCCAGGAGGACAAACATTCAGGAGGACTAGAGTAAACAACCAGTTCAGGCCAAAGGACAGAGAACTCCTGCACAGACACTTCAAAAAATAATACTAGAAATTACAGATAACCTAATGTACGTAATAAGAAAGATATATACCTCTGTTGGAGAATTTGAGGATGTTTCCATTGAAAACTGAGCAAATGAAAAATATTAAAATGAACATATAATACATGGCTCAGATGTGTACAATTATTGTACTTAAGTAATCATATATGTCAACACTGAAAATAGATCTTTAAGAACTGATAAAACTAAATGCTTGTTTTTTAAATTTAAGTATCTATAGATGTCCTACTGTGGAAGGGAGAGATAAAGCCTCCTCTTTCCCAGTAGGAAGTCTATAGATATTTAATTTTAAAAAACATGTTTGAACACATCACTCATAAAACATATGGTCACCTACAGGAAGTAGGATCAGATATGAGGAGTGGGACACAGAACTGCCGTTTCTTGTTATTTCTTGTTATAAGTCTTGCAGAACTAAGTTAATATATTATTTACATGTATTATCCTAATAAAAATTGAAAAAATTTAAAAGGAGGGGGAAAGATTAAGAGGAATAAGAGGTTCAAATTTCCAGGCATAAAACAAATAAATCATGGGGATATAATGTACAGCATAGAGAATATATAGTAAATAGTATGATAGCATGGTATAGTGTCAGGTGGTTGGACTTAAACATGGTGATCACTTCTTTAGGTATATAAATGTTGACTAGATATGGGGTATATCTGAAAACTAATAACATTGTATGTTAGCTATATTTTAATAAAAAATCTTTTAAAAATTATAGAAAATTATTCGGTAAGCAAGAAACAGCAAAATAAACTGGGACAATAAGAATAATACTGTACCTATAAGGGATCTCTTACTTTACAGATGAAAAAGTGAGTTCCAAATAATTATACGATTTGTCCAAGTTTTCACATCAAATCAGTAATAAGACTAGAACTACATATTGTTGCACAATTATGAGGAACTGTACACCAAAGAACAGATATGAACAAAGGCTCAACGGTGCTTAAGTACAAATTAAATTTCCCAAAATCAGTACAATAGTACTTTTTAAAAGAGCTGTGAGATGATACTAGACTTCAACCTGCATAACAGAAAGCCGTTTCATAGTATTTAACAATCTGTATTTGAAATCGTAATTGGCTGGCTGTTCTTCCATAGCAAACTACTCCAATCCTATACATCTCTAGGACAGTGTTTCTCAAATGAAGGGCTTGATAAAACAGGAATTTGCTCCACACTTAGAGATTCTGATTCAAGTCTGGGGTGGATCCCGAAAATTTACATTTCTAACAAGTTCTCAAGTGATGCTGATGCTGCTGGTCCTGGACCACACTTTAAGAACCAGTGATCCAGAACGTGTTCACAAGTTATTAGTGTTTCTAAAGAGTTTCAAGGCCATAATTCCAGGAACACTGCATATTATAATCCTATCTTTAAAGTTTGCAATGCACATTTGCAATATGAAAGGATCTAAAAAATGCCAGTTACCTGCTTAACTTGGACCTGGCCTTTCCCATGAGGGAAAAAGGTCTGGAAAAGCCAGGTCAAAGTAAAGTAGGTAACTTTAGCATTCAAGTTATTAATGGTGTTTGATGCACTATAGCTCCTGCTTTTAAATCGTTTCAAAGTTTGAGAAATGTTGGTCTAGAAATTCTTCTGTGACCCTAAAGATAAGATGTCGGAATAGTTAAATAAGATACTGCATGTCAAGCATATAATAAGTGCTTAAGGACTGATTGCTGTGAGCTGCTACCTGACAAAGCAGTTCACTAAGAAATTATTCTTTGGTCAAAAAAATATACATAAGAACCAGAATAATTTCACCTAAATTCTACTGGAAATAGAACTAAAGTTAAAATATAGATCCCCAGAAGGTTTCTCCAATCCTGATGTAGCTCCTCCCTTCGACACCTAAAAATAAATGGTAAGAAAAATGATTGCCTTAAAGACTTTTTAGGCACTAAAAGTGCTAATCAGTATTCTAGGTACTGATTGGAATGAAACAAATTGAAGAAAATAAAAATAACTTAAATGATGACCTTATTGACATTGTCATGAAACTGACATGCTTTAATTTGAAAATGTGATCTTTTTAATTGCTAGAATTGTCTATTTCTTCTTTCACTGATCAAAAGGAGAAATTCCTTGTAATACAATATACAAATATTATAATTTTAAGATAATTCTAAGATATTTCTAGTATATTAGAATTATATGTATAGATAATTCTAATATTTTAATTCTAACATAACACTCCATGTTTCAACCAATTAAGCGAGGTATGTCTGAATTTTTTTAAAGCATCTATCATCTTCAACATACAAAGTATAGTTGCAAATGTATTTATGACATGGCTTTTGAGTTATTTTGGAGTTTGAGAGGCAATATGGTACCATGAAAATATTATGAACTTGTTTATGCCACTTTCATTTTTCTAGGTCAGTTTCCTCATCTGTAAAGTGAAAGACATGAGCTGCATAACCTCTAAGCTATTTCAGGTATAGTGAACTGTGATTCGACAGTAACAGATTTGCCCTCCCTTCAAGTTAGTCAAATTTGTGATCAACAATAACCATAAAAATAGCTTTCAGGGGAAGTAAACCTATTATCCTTGCAAATTGTGGGGTTGACTAACCAACACAAAAATGAATGATAAATCTTACCTTTCCAAAGGAAATATATAGACCTAGGTTTTTAGATGAAAAGTATTATAACTATGTGTGGTGATATATATTAACTTATTGTGGTAATCATTTTGCAACATATACATACATCAAATCATTATGATGTATACCTTAAACTTATACCGTTATATGTCAACTATACCTAAATAAAACTGGAAAAAATTATGTGTATGTAACAACTTTCTGACAGAACCTGCTAAGACAATATTAAGAAAACTTAATACCAAATAATTTATTTCAATTAATTTTTAGTACCAACTAAGTTGAGGAGCTATTTTGAGGCCAACTGGGGGAAATAGTTCAACTCCATAGAACCACTTTTAAAGTCTTTCATTACTTAAAAATAAGCTTTTTAAAAGATATTTTTTCCACTCTTTAATTCCCTCGCCCCCCCGCCCCACTTCCACCCTTGACCTATGGATGTTGCCTTTTCCCCTTAAGGGATGGATCTCTGAGGGCAGGACGTCTCCTCCCACACGCTGGCAGCATGTACCTGGGGCCTGGCCCGGGGCTCCACCTGGGGCGTGAACCCAGGACCTTCTGCATGTAAAGCAGACAAGCTAACTACTACGCTATGGAGCCATCCTCTTTAAAAGATATTTTTAACAGCACCCTGGAACTACCTGTCACTTCTTTTCATGGTGGTCATTTAAACACAATTAGCAAAGCAGGATTCATGAAGGAAGAGAACATAACAGCTCTAAAACAAAATTTGGTCACATGGCTCTATTCAACATCCTCCTCAAGTTTTAGGAAAGAGAAAACAGAAAATAATTTCCCAGAGCAGTGGTCCTCGTTCAAATACGCAAAACTGAAGTAACATTACCAAGAGCCACTAGCTTTCATTTCCTTCTTTTCCCTTCTTTCACCTGATAATGTATTCTAATATACATTAGGGAAAAAAAGAAAAATAGTATTTTACTTTAAAATATATCATATTGGCACAGAAATACTGAGGGTTGTTTTCAGATACCTGCAATATCTAATCAGTCTACAGACAGGAGCTTTAGGAGAGAATGAAGACCAGAACATTATTTTCTTTGTTCTGATGCACTAAAAATACTACCCATTCACTCAGCCCTCTAAATAAACTTTAATTCTCTAACTATAACCACAACTAGAGACTGAATATGAAATTAAATATGAAAATCAATGAAGACTTTGCTTTCTGTATCATTAAGGTCTATATACTTTGATTCTAGAGAAATATCTCTAAGCCTATTCCTACTTCTTAAAACAAAAACCCTAACCAAGTGAAAATTTATTATTTCAATGACGTTTTATTCTCAAACATGTCACACAGGTGGTTTTGTCTTAGAAATCACCTACAAGGAAAGTTAGTTTTACTAATTCACAAATGGGAAAACAGAACCAGAATACTCAGGTTGAGGATTTAGGAATGTTTTTCACTCCTAAATTCAAGGAATGTATTAACCACCCACTTCATATTGGTAGTCAACAACCAACCAATATATTCTGTACAAAAGGGGAAATGACCAGTAAAACAGATGTAATATATGGCCCCTCACAGACATCATCCCAACAGTAACTATCAATTCAGCAAATACTTTAGAAGCACACTTGACAGTAAATGAGCAAATTACAATATGTATTGCTCTACCAAAGAACCTAATGTAGTATACCATAAAGTAATCACTACTAATGAAATTTCATTTTAGTCCCTTTTATCAACTAGAAACAGTGCTACACAAGATATTATGGGTTATAGATACTGAGTTAATACTACAATATTAAGGTTAGTTTCAAATGTGTTATGTTTTAAACTTGAGCAAAGTTTATCATTTGTTATATTATAAAAACTGGGAATTACTAAACTTAAATTTAATCAGCGGGTTTAATCATAAGGATTCTAGAAGTTATCAGAATATTAATGAACCATGACATAGGAATGAAGTTACTGAAGTTGGCCTCAGCCTAGGGATTAACCTGGGGGCCTCAAGGTACCTGTAAACTCCCTGAAATTCACTGCAAAATGTATTTATGTGTGAGTAGATAGGGAAGCAAGATTTAAATATTTTGAAGGGCTCCATGACTCAAAGAACCTTAGAAAACAGGGTGGTAGCCATCAAAATAAAATCATGATAGAGTATCAATCAATATAAATTGTACCAAGGATGTAGTAAACATTCAAAAAGACAATAAAGATCTAATAGAAGTGTAATACCAAAATAGATGATATACCATGGTATAAAATCACCTCAAAATATTTTTTCAAGAATATCAAAGTCAAGAAGCATGTGCTACATTCCTGTTTGAAGAAGCTAGAATGATTTGCCGACCTTTGGTCTGACCACCTACAAAAATTATAATTTAAAGAACTATACAATATAAAGATAGTGCTAGAATATTCGTGTAAGGAATTAACCATTTAAAAGGGAATTAAATTGTGTCACTTGGTGGTTATCCTAAACCTTTCTCCATGTAATCTTCTACTAGAAAACACTACATTTCTGTAAAAGCTTCATCTTACAGTTTTCACTATGACGTGAGGATTACATCTTTCTACCCAACAAGACACATACTAGATACTCTGAAGTCAAAGAAGGTATGCAAGATGAGTGTTTCTGAGAATATCTAATCCTAATCAAGATAATGAGAAGAGTACTAAGTTACAGAAGTACATTTATCATTTATGAAAAGCCTACTGTGTATCAGGCAGAGAAATCAAGAATGAATAAGACAAAGTTCCTATTCAACTGTTAAGAGTTCCTCTAGAGCAGGAATCAAGTCGAGTCCTCTGATACCAAAAGTAGACTTTTATTATGCATTTATGTTAAAAGACTAAATGAACAAATAAATGGGCCTAACATATTCAGGAAGTAAAGCTGAGAGTACCTAATGACCAATCACATATAAAAGATTGGAGATATATTAAAGCCTGGAGGACTAAATGGTGACTCCATTACTAGAGATAAGTTTCTAATATGAAAAGGACAAATATGATTTTAGTTTGGGGTACATTGAGTTTAAGGTACATAGAGAACAGACAGGCAGACATGACCACTAAGCAACTGTAAATACCATTTGAGAGCTCAAATCAGAGTTGGGGGTCATAGAGGAAGTCAACAGTAGAAGCTCTGGGAGTGATGAAAAATACGAAGAAATAATAAAGAGATGATGACCAAAAATGGAACCTAAAACAATTAAAGAGAAAATAAGAGCCAGTAAATAACTCACAACCAGGTAAACCAACTGGGGGTTTCTCCACATGAATTTTATGAGTAGAAATCCATATATAGAGTTATATAAAATATGTTATATACCTATGGCTAGCATACGATCTAAATTTCTTGGAATAGTCCTGGTTTCAAATATTCTGTCCTCCTGTCCCCACAAAATTATGGAAATATATTGGAATTCTGTGTTCTAATTACAACTCCCTGACCACCTTTTGGACGCTTAAGTAGCATACACTCCTTTTTCACATTATGCTGAGCTCAGTTTCATTTGCAAAATGGGACAATAACAGTATTTTATAGGGTGATTGTAAAGATGAAATGAGTTTGCACTTGTAAAATGTTTTGAATAGTACCTGATATATACTAAGCATGCAACAGGTATTAACTATTGTTATTTTTCCCCATTCCCCCATAAAATATTGTACAGCAGAAAATCAACTGCACAAAATTATAATTGTACAGCAGAAAATCAATTACCAGAAAATTATAAGGACCACCCATTCCAAATCTTTCCCAAAAGTCAATTTCAAATAATCTTCCCATACATTGCATTTCTCAGACTGTATGCAGATTTTTGGTCATCTCTGAAAATGTTTTTTACAAATCAGAGGAATTAAGTGCTTATACCATATATAAAGGGCCAAGAAAAATATCTGTATTACTGCTAGTCATTCCTAATTTTCAGTCTTGAAAAACTGCTTCCTCAAACTATCAAGTGGTACACATTTTTATATTGCCCTGTATCTACATGATTTGCCTTTAAAAGCTTACAAAGTAGTGCTCTAAGTTATCTAAAATCAGAAACTTGACAGTACTTTCAGATGACTGCTTTTAAATGTTCCAGAACCCTACATCAAGTTCATCAGTTGTACTCTTACCTACCACCAAATCCTTCCAGCTCTTTTCTCCCAAATTTTAAGCACACAATCATCTAAAAATCGTACTTCCCAAGGTCATCCTATCTCACATCATTTTTTCATCTACTACAGCTTCAACTTTCTATTACTTGTCAATCTTTGATCCTATCCACCATGTGAATTTCTCAAAATACTAAAAACTTTCTTTTGCTTCCTTATCCCTGGAAATCTAAATACCTCTGACAGAAAAATGCTAAATTAACTGCATTCCACTTACACACTGATTTCAAGAAACTGAAGCCCAGTCATGAAACCAATTTTACTTTATTGAGCACATATTTCTAACAGAATTCTGATTATGTTTTCGTAAAAACCAGTAGGATGTAAACTTGGCAATTAATTTATCTTAGCCTCTTTCCTCATCTGTAAAATGGTAGTTTCACCAGATATTTTAAAAATTCTCTTCCAACTCCAAAACTCTACAATTCTGTCTTAAAGTCTTCATTCAATCTAGTATCAATTCTACCCATGGCATTTTGCTAGATTCCCAAAACTCAGAAACCACAGATTTCTAAGTCATAACAGCAACAAGAAAAACCAATTAAATGTAGAATTTCTACTAAAATAAACTGGAAATGAACTTTCCTTCAAAGATATTAAACTAAAGTAAATAAAAGGCAAACCAGTATAAAGAAACAAAAAGCTTACAACATATATTATAGTATGGTAGAAAAGAGCACAGGACTGGGAGTCAAGAAGCTGCTTCTAGTGGCAGCTCTGCCAAAGGCTGTTACTTCAGACAAGTCCTAACCTCCGGCCTTCTTCCTTTCTTCATCAGGGAAATGATGGGATTAAACCAGATGATCTTAGGTATTCTGCCAAATCAAAATGATTCTAAGATATCCTTTGATTTTTAAACCCCACATTTCACAAGTGTAGTCAAGAGATGTCACTATACACAACTGACACCATTGGCTTAAGCTCTGCTAAATAAAATATTGGAATCTCGGTTTTGTGTTTTTGTGGGAAAGAAGCAAGTAGACGATCTGTGGTTCCATATTGCATTTTAGTTGTCTCAAGTTTGAGTAGATCCTTTCATTTTTTTTGATTCTCTATGCTTAGTCCTTCCTTCATGATATAAAATAACTAAAGACTGAGTGATCAATATAAATTTTAAGCAATTTTTTCTCAAATTAGAGAAACACCATTTATAAGAGCCTAGAAAAGTCAAATTCTCTTCATGGATTTGCACAGGATTTTTCCTACATTAGCATAACATTAACGTACAATTATGATTATGGTGCTGCGAATTTTCAACTGTGTAGATGTAGGTTACTCACTTTTTAGATTATTCTCAGCAAAATTTTAATCCAAGTTGGCTTCCTCCTGCTACCCAGAGTACTTCTCAGCCACCACCTCCTACCATTAGTATGAATTTACTTTAATATTAACCTAAAACACAATCAGGAAAATAAATCTACAGAAACATTATATAATGTATCCCAAGTAAAATGTTTAGAATATTCAACATTTTAGAATAGTATAATAGGTCTTTATAGTGAATGCTCTATTTTTATAGATGAACTACTGAACTTTATATACCAGAAAACTATGAATACTTATAATCTATTTTATAGGTCTTGATACTACTCATAATTTCAAAACATATCTTGAATTATGTGAAGTTTAAAACCACGTAATTAGCCAATTATACACATTGGATCACTTATTCATTTGTAAAACTAATTTTGTAAGTACATAAATTATAAAGTCCTCTATGTTACAGTAAATGTTTCAATATCACTGAGAGGATTCTTAGAAAATAGCAGTAAGTCCTATTGGCTTAAGTCCTTTTGGTTTACTCTTCTCAAATCAGTAAAGCTTTGACATTAGGCACGATTATTTTATCACTGTCTATATTTTAGAGGAAAAAAGCGAACACACCCCCTCCTCTCTTCAGGATAAAAGTAGCTTCTCCAAGTACAACAGATCAACTGACTTGACGGTTAATCTTTTTTAAGGTAATTATTGAGCTTTTTTATTTCACAAAACATAATCCATCATTTTTACTTTTTTAAAAAATTTGATTCCTTGGATCATGAAGCTAAAGATGCTAACTCAAAAAATTTTTACAAGTTTGTTACTATTTCATTTTTTTATTCTAAGAAACATCAAACTAACTACATTTGAGATTCTTGTCAAAGTTTCGAACTTAATTTTTTTTCATAAATCCAATTCCATTTGAGATTCTGGGACACAACCTGTGAATGCTCACTACATATTTTACTATAATATAAAGATTAGGGGAAAATCTAAAAAATCTACTAAATTGGAATTAAGATTTGGACCCAAATGCTAACATTCACACCATAAAATTTCTAACATTCTATAGCTGTAGGAAGTTTATTAATTTATGTTATTCTACAAATATATTTTATATACTTAATTTGATTTAACCACATTCCATAGGTTGGATTTGGGGGGTATTTTTAAAGTGTTGAGAGTTTAGTGTTATTTTTGTAATCCAACAACTTTATCCAAAAATGCAGAAAATTTTTCTGGCTGGCCAGGAGGAAAACATTTCAGTGTTGATAAGTCCATTGACTGTAACAGCCCAGGAAGCGTGCTAAAACAAAAGAAGAAAAATATTAGGTAACATGGGATAAAATTCCATAATTCATCTGCTGCCCACTTGATGACTGAGCCTAACTTCCAAGAATACTGTGATGCTTCTCAAACTGTACATAAAAATTTTAATGTATTTTATTATAGGTATACGTACTAAGATTAAAGCAATACAAAGAGCACTACAAGTCAATATCAATTCAACAAATATTTTAACTCTTACGTCGACTGAAATATTTCAGAAATGTTATTTCATGAAAGATGTGGTCACATGACTTTAGAACACTTCTCAGGACTGGGCAGATATAAATGAAAGCAAAATTAATTTATGAAAACAGAATAAACGAAACCAAAAGTTAATAGCTGCCAGACATGAACAATAAGCTGGGGAGACTACCAGACCATGCATGAAGATTGTAAAATAGCTTTGCCACTAATTTACTATCATAAATCCAATGTAAATTAAGCAATGTACAATCGCCATGCATGTTGGAAATAAGGTTCCAAACCACAACACAGAACTATTACGTCAGGAATTTAATTAAGCCAGCCACTTAAATTAGAACAGACATACAACCACCCAGCCTAGAATTAGGGCAGATAAATGACATATCTAAGATAAAAATGCAACCAATATTGACTCTTATGGCATTCATGTGTGTGACTTTCTTGAAATTAACATAAGAAAAAAAAAGACTTGTACAGCTCCCTTTTCGGCCTGAATAGTCAGGATGTGCTAAGGAAATCAATGTTTTCCGTTCTTAAATGTACTGACATAAAATCAAAGCTGATTTAACATTTAAAATGAAAATATCCAACAAAAAAGTGTCTGGAAAAATTGAGTTACATACAACAAGATTACAGTTTATTCCTCTTTAAAAAATGTTAACCCCTAACAATCTCAACTACCCAAGGACAGATGTGCCCATTATCTGAAGCCCACATAATTTTGATTATCTAGATTCTTCTCAACTCCATATTACAAAGCCACCCTGACATTCCCTCTCCTCCATCATTATAGGGATTAAGACATCAACAATTTCTCCTGAAACAATGATCTGCCTCCTCTAAATGAGAACGGGAATCTTTGTTTTGTTCACTGATGTATGCTAAGTGCCTGGAATAATACCTGACACACAGTAGGTTCTCAATAAATATTTAATGAAAGAACAAGTATTTACTCGTGCCTAAGAGAAACGCAATAAAGTTAAAAGTTTACTATGTTCTAGCCCGTTTCTTTGAAGCCTTATTTTCAAATTAATTTCAATTTATTATAACATAAAAATATGTATTTTGCAATACTTTTATGGGGTCTTTAATTTTTAAAACATCAAATTAAGATAGCTTTTAAAGTCAAACAATTGGGAATTACTGACCTGACCCTTTGGCAAGCTTCTAGTGTCTGAAGAATTAACAGAAAACAAACCAGCAATTTTCTTCATCCTTCTATTGTGATGTCGATCAGTTCCTGTTGAATTCTAGTGTACTTATAGAAAATAATACCCCTTACCATAAAATAATTTCTCTGCTTAAAATACTCCAATGACTTCTCACTACACATAGAATAAAACCAGAACTTTTATATGGGCTATCCCAACCCAGCCTCAGCTTATACTATATTCTTCCTATCTCACTACACTCCTGTCACACTAACCTTCCTGTTCTTCGAACACACCAAACTCCAAGCTCATTCCTAACTTCGAACCTTTTCAATTGCTGTTCCTTCTGCCTGTAGGAACATGACCGGCTCTTCCTTGTCAATCAGGTCTCAGCTCAAATGTCATATACCCAGTCATGCTTCCCTAACAATTCTATCTAATTAAGTCTTCACCCAAGCTATCACATCACCCTGTGGTTATTTTTCTTGTAACACATTTCGCCATATAAAATTATCTTGATCACCAGCAGAACATTAGCACCATGGGATTTTATTTCATGTTTACCACTGTATCCACAGTACCTAAAACAATGTCTGCTACGTATTAGGTACAGCTGAATTAAAATGAATGAGTAAATTTAATTTAGAAATTCCAGTGGATTTACCAAAGGCAAAACCTGAATTAGAAATAAGCAAATGCATTCCCTGAATGAAAATCTAAATAATGAACTCAAAAATTATATTCTTGGAGACTGGAAACACCCAGATGAACGTGTACACACACACACACACTCCAATATTCACATGCAATGATACAGCCATAGATACAAAAGAAATACAACACAGAGCTCACAGACAAAGTGGAACACAAATGAGAGGGTTCTGCAGGCGAGAAAATCAAAGTATGTTTGTAAGTGGGAGAAGGTAAGAGGTCGAAGAGACAAGACAGGTTAAGTAAGTGAGTAAGATCAGATGCGGAGAAATTAAGGCAAGAGGTCAAATAATCAGTCTCTAGTATACCTGCAGGTACAGTAGAAGAGATGCCCGTCTTTGTATAGCTGCTTTGCCAATTCCAGCTGATGATTGTTCATCAATTTTTCGTTTACAACCACTACAAGTGGTTTTCTTTTTTCCAGAGTCTCCAAACAGCTTCCTGCACCTACAAAAATAAATCAAATTTGTTAATAGTTTTTTTAAAGTTATGGTGCTCCAAGCTTTGCACTAGAACTCTAAAGATGAAAGTCGTAGTTAGCGGAACTACAAAGCAGGACTTTTAATTATACATTCAACCAAAAGTATAGTTATCGGTTTCTCTGTAATGTTATAAACTTAACTTGAAAAATAATTTTTTAACACTGCCAACAATACGACCTATAATTCAGTGCTTTGCCATTTGTCCTATAGTAGTATGCCCTGGGCATGGGTCTCAAATATAACGTACTGTACATGTCTTTTCAAACACAGTAGGAAAAGCAAGTCTTTAATAGTGACAGGCACCAATAAAGAAAACTTTGACCACTCCTTATGAATCTGCCTGTGAGGTACCATCCCTAAAATATTCAGAGGTAAATCTCCACAAATGTGCATGTATACAATATTTGGGTCAATTCAACTTTGCAATCTGAAATCATTTGATAACTTTATATGGGAGCAAGGAGATTAATAAGTGAGTAGACAAATCCTTTTTGGATAATGATAGAGTAATAAAAAAAAAAAACAGAGCTGAACACCAGACTTATCTTTCTATCATTTACTGACTGGACAAATTACTTAACCTGTCTCAGTTTCTTAATCTGTAAAATGGAGATTCTAATTGTACTTTAGTTCATATGATTGTTTAGGATTCAAACAGTTTTATACTCAAAGCACATTCGACAGTATCAAAAGCTGTTAGCTATTATGCTATACATTCCTAATCACGAATGTTAAGTAATGTCTATCTCTAATGACTTCTCTTTCCAAACTAGGCTTTTTAAGAACCAGGAAACTTACTTCCTCACTTATTCAACAATCAAAATTGCAATGCTTCCCAAAAGCAGTTCTGACGGTACTGGCAGTTTAACTCGATCAGGACGATTCTTTGACGAGCAAGCAATGATGTACAATATATGCTTGTTCTAGAATATTTTTGACTGCATTCATTTCACCTTCACGGTTAACAGAAACGTAAAACATCTTTCAGAGCCGATTTCTCTATGACTCTAGTGATTTTATTCTACCTCAAGAAAAGGTTCGATTTTCTGTTCTTATTGTCTATCAAAAACCAAACTCTAAGATTCTAAGGCACTTTACCTGCGTGACTAATAACAAGATCTGCTTTATCAAGGTCTTCTTTCAATGAATCCTTGTACCTGTAAACTTCCAGAGTAAATGACTCAGTACTGAATGGTTCAGGTACCACCTTTCCTCTACCTATTTGTAGGACGAGTCGGTTGTAACCAAGGCACTTGATGATCTGAAACAGGAAAAAAAAAGCGGGCCTTTTAAATAGGTTTCTGTAAAAACAGCAATAAACAAATCCTAAAGTCAGTGTTCAGATCCGAGCACTGGCTGCCAAACAGCTTAAATGTAGCCGATTTTCAGGTAGTTTTCCAAAATGACCCCCTCTTCCACGTCCCGGGCCCCGACAAAGTACCTCACTAGCCCAAATGGATCTGAGCGACCCAGCTCACCGAACTGTGAAAGAAATCTGGGATTGGGCAAAGATTCTGAAACAGGCGCCGAAAACTCGGGGAAGACCAACTAACAGCTTCGTTCGGCCTCCCGGATCCGGCTGTGGAAACCACCAACCCTCGGGAGGGTGCCTGAGGAGAAGACGAAGAGCGGGAAGGGTACGGCGAGGGCAGCGCGCCTACCGGAACCAGCCAGGCCCAGCCGGGTCGAGCCTGGCCGCGGCTGGCTGAAGGAGCGCGCCTAGGAGACTGGCGCCAACCGCGCGGGCCACGGCGAAAATGAGGAGCTGCGGCGAGGAAAGCCCGCGCCAGAGAGGCGGAGACACTGGGAGGAGCGAAACCTGAGAACGAGGAGACAGAGGCGCCGAATGGGGGGAGGGAGGGCGGGAAAGCCGGGGAAAGTACAGGAAGGAGCTGCCCAGGAAGTCTGCGGGGAAAAGAGGCGGGGGCCGCTGAGACGCGGGGGAGCCAGAGGCGGGGCCTAACCGGGCGTGGGGAGGAGCCAACAAAGGGGAAGCGGCCCCTGAAGTACAGCTGCCGGGGTTCTTTCCCACCGCGCGGGAGGTGCGAGGTTACCAAGGCTGGACGTAAAGATGCCGGCGGGCGAGTGGCGAGCTAAGCGCGGCGAGCCTGGCTTCGCCTGCCCGCCTCCCCCACTCACTTGCAGACTGTCGTGCGCCGACACACACGCAATGAGGTCGTCAAAGCTGGTGGTCCCCACAGTAACAAACACACACTTCATCGCGCGGGTTCCGAAATCCCGAATCATAGGGCCCGGATGTGACGTACCGAAGGCCACGAAGGCGGCTGTCGCGGCGCTCGGCGGGGGAGGAGGTAGTCGGCGGAGACCGCAGGAGGGCGGGGGTGGTGGTGGGGGGGGATCGGATTTGTGTCGCAGGAAGTGGGGTGGGGCCAAGGACCATTGACGACCAAGCGCCTTTGGAATCCCTTTACGTGAAAGAGTTCACGGGACTCTCATAATGAGGAGGTGGGGAATCGACATATATTTTTCAAAAGTAGCGGTTAAAAAAATAATGAAACCTCACACGCTAGCCTAGCTTTGTGTCTGGATCATTGTTTGGGTACCACACGTCTACTTAATGACAGAGGGATTCTTTATTTGCTACCGTGTTTTGCCAAGGCATATACAAATGAGCACGGTTTCGTTTCGAATCTGTTGAGGGCCTATGAAATAAAGTGCCTTTTTAAAATCAGTATGAGCTCTTCCAACTGTGGTTCTCAAGAAGCCAGAGCTCTGGGGTCTCTAGAAGCTGCTGCGAGACAATTATCTCCATTAGCAAACTGTAAAGTAGGGGCGTTAAGGCCTGAAACCTACATCTATAATGCATGGAACCCATCCATTGAACCATTTATAATGTAAAATTATGATAAATTTAAGTTATAATGAAATGTAAAATTAACATTAGCATAAATGAATACCACTGATACCTTACACTTAAGCAGTCAAGAACAGGAGAAGTGATTTCTCAAAACTGCCCTTCTTTCTACTACCACTATTAAGATCATTGCTCGCTCTATCTAGCTCTAAAGTTTTGTGTTTCCTACTTAAAAAAAATCTCACTTTAGCTCATATTTATGCTTTGCCCTGTCTGGTTATATACAGAAGGGAAGCTGTGAGAATAAATTCTTTTAAAGAAGAAAAGATTTGGAGTTGAATTAGGCCTAGATCTTAGGCTGAGAAAACCTCTTTTTCCTTTAACTCTTGTAACCTTGGGTAACTTTTTCAGGAGTGATATGCTGCTATCCCTCTCTTATACCAAATTTCACAAATGATACAGCGAAACTACAGTTTCATAATAAATGTTGAAAGATCATGGTTAAATAATAAAACGTAAGTGTAGTCTTATTTTCTGCCCAGTAAGAGAAGTAAACTACATTGAAATATAAAGACAAAAATATTCCAAAATACTAAATTCAGAAAGACCTTTACCTTTTGTTGTGTCAGATTTTCTTCTATGTCTGGAAGATATTAAAGGAGCACTGTTACTGACTAGCTCATAGAATAAGCCCATGTATAGATTAAAAGCTCCCAGAAAATAAGAAAGTCGAAATTTACTACTTTAAATGTGATAGACTTTAATAAAATATCTTGCAGAAACTGATTCAGAAATGTTTTAAGAATTCGAGATTACATAATGTAAAATTTTGGCAATTCTTTTCTACATTTTGTCACTTAAGTATAATACAAGCACGAATTTTATTTACTTGGGTGTGTATTATACAGGCTTACTGATCAAATAAGTTAATATTCAAAAAATGTTTATGGTTATGAAAAATGTAAATTTGTTTTCAACAACATTAAACCAGTATTCTGACAAACTAGTTTAACAGCAACTGTGCTTGAAGTATGCCAGCTTGAAGATAATTTCCAAGATCTTTACGCTTATTTTCAAATGCTATGGAGAAGCTATATCTTGGAGATGTGTAATGAATGCATTCATTTTTGCCACTTTAGAAGGTTATAAAAACGATGTGTGGCTATATAAAGGTTTTGTCATGTGTAGTCTTAAGTTCTGCTAGTCCGTTAACATGCTTGTATATGCCAGACAGTTCTCAATCATCCACCTTGCACCTTTTGCTTTAAATTAGAAGTTAGCCACTTTGGTTAAAAGTTATAATTAATATGGGTGGTTCAGGCTCTTCAAGGAATAACAGTGACAGAGAATAACAACAGTTTAGTGCTTTTGTTTCTCAAGGAAAAAGAATAGTTTTTTTCCTAAAGCAGCTTTTTGGTTTCCAGACCCCTTTTTACTCTTAAAAATTATTGAGAACATCAAAGAGTTTCTGTTTATGTGGATGATAATGTGAGTTACAACTATTGATATTTACCATATCTGATTAAAAATGAGAAAATTTAAAAATATTTGATTCATTGGAAAGTAGCAATGATGAACACATTGCATGTTAACATAAATAACCTTTTTTTTTTTTTACCAAAAAAAAAACTAAATTTTCATGAAAATAGCATTGTTTTGATGCATGACAGGGCAAATTCCCCCAAGTGGGGGGAGCTTTAGCTCTGCACTGAGAAAAGGGTTCTTTGCTGAGCATGAGAAAGATTTCAAGCACACGCCAAAGTTAGAGTCAAAAGGAAAGTTTATTACAGAAGGGAAAAAGCACAGACAAAAAGACAATAATATAGGGGGAAAAAAGCCTTCGGGGGAATCCAGTTTATACATCATTCTTTAGTTTCCGTGAATTACGTTTTAAAGACTTTGTTTACCCATTTTCTTTTGATGATATGGGCATATAGTGAGGAAGGATAAGACCAGCAAGAAAGGTAAGAATATGTAGCGTGAAAGGCCTGCTGGCAATTCCTATCCTCTAATCCATAGGTTCCCCACGGTTTTAGCCATAGGGAATGAATGATTTTATTTTGTGTAGGGCTCCACTTAAAGACTCTGTTTTCCTGTTTTCCCTTCACGGGGTGGGGAAATGGGTTGTTAGCTATCCCAGCAGAAATCTTCCTTTGTTCTGCAGGTTTCCTCCTGGGCTGGCTGCAGGGCTGATCAGCACTTTGCAGTCTCTGAATGCAGATTGATTTAACATTTTAGTTCTCTTGCCTCCACCCTACATCAGTTTCATATTTTTCCAAATCTCTTTTACTATGTGGCCTAACAGAAGCAAGCTGGATCCTTTTATCTGCTTTTGCATTTCATTCATTTCGTTATCATATATCAAGTACCCTCTAGAAAACTCCACTGTATACTCAAAAGAGGATGAGTCAAAATGACATAACATCATAGTATTATGAAAATCATTTTGACCTCACAGATCACCTAAAAGAATATGAGGGAGCATTAAAAAAAGTACTCAGAAAATGAATTTTATTTGCTTTGATTTGTAATACCTGAGTCTGAAAAGAAGCTATGTAGCTAGTGGTACCTACTGTGTTAGCATAGATTTAGAACACATCCGTCATTACAGAAAGTCCTTTTAGACGTGGTCTAGAGGACTAGTGTCCCTGCCCCGCCCCCTCCTTGTAATCCCATCTTATCAATCAATAAATAATTATACTTAGTATATTAAAATATTTACAGTATTCCCTCAGTTTAAATGGTCTTTCTTCCTTTAGTAATTAATGCCTCCACCTACAATATGAAGGGTTATTCTTTACCTTATGTGTAATATACCTAGCTAGCAGAGATTGTCTTACAAATGTCGACCAAAGAACTGTCCAAACCTGTAGAGAATTTTAATGAGTTTATCTGAGCCAAACTGACAATTTCCGAGAAGCAAAATCTCAACAGATTAAGAAAATGATCCAGAGAGTGGCAGTTTTGCAGTTTATTTAATACATTAAAATCAAAGGAGTAGGTGTAAGGGAAATTACATGAAATCCATTAGTGGTATATTAAAGGGATGGGAGAGAGCAAAGTAGAGGAAATCTCTGGGATTGGATAAAAAGTAAATCTGAGGGACACATACTTCTTTTATACTGGTGGGTACAAGAGAGTTAATAATTAACATTTACAGCACAGGGGGATGGTATGTGGGGAACAAGATAACCATGAGGGGCTCTGTGCTCTCCTGCTCCGGTGCTATGGGTTGTGCCCTGAGGGGTCCGGAAAAAAGGGATTACTCTGACATTCCAAGAGTATGTTATTTTAGATGCAAAAAGACAATAGATTCACTTAAAGTGGAGATTGACTTTTGTCAAGAAAGCTACAGGCTCAGGATGTGATTATCTGCCAGGACCTGCTTTTAGTTAGGAATTTTTATGTTCAGACTGTTCTATGTAGTTAATTTCAGTCTCCGAGTTTGTAGAGCCCGCCATGCAGGCCTCCCCTGAACTCGTCAGTTTTAATATGTGCCCCATTTTTCATCCACACCAGAATAATTTTCTATGATTTAAGTTGTCTTTATTATGTCCTTGGTTATTTAAGGGGAAAAAAAATCATAGAACATAGGCTCTTCACGTACAGTAGTATTACCTTCTGTGTGTCTTTTCAAATGCTTTATTTGTACTTTGATTAAATAGGTATGGAAGTATTGTTTCTCAGTCACTCAGGATCCTATCTAGTCAAGTGCGTAGATCTCCCTCTGACAACTTAATCATGCCTTCCCAAAATCAGTTCCTAAATTTAGAACAAATAAAATTCTCCAATTGTAATTTATACCTAAAACTAAAACTTTAAGACATAAAACTACAATTTCTCAGAAAGCCTCTAGAATCACAAAGATTTGCTCTGTCACTTGATAAAAAGAGACATTGGATATAGTTAGGTTTGTTTAATGTGTTACTATTGTAAATTTGATTGTGAAGTTGTCAAATCAGTAGGGATACTCAGCCTTCCCTAAATTAAGTTTGTTTTGGTAAAATATTATTAATATAAACATTTCAAAAATTGTATGCTGCTTTGTGAGAAGTCCCTAGTGATTTGTCAATACCCTTCCTGTTCATAATTCTGTTTTAGCTTCAGGAGTAACCTTCATCAAAACTCTTACGAAGTTATACAGGCATACCTCGTTTTATTGCACTTCACAGGTGTTGCATTTTTTTACAAATGGAAGGTAAGACCCCCCTACCAGCAAGAAGATTACAGCCATTAAATTTCTTAATGTTTTGGTTTTACTCTAAAGCTTACCTGAAGGTTCTACTATAACTACAGACCAGAGTTTGTATCTTCAACAAAGAAGAACAATCTCGGAGCCTTATAGAAAAGGACTGTCCCAAGTACTTCACACGATTATCACTTCAGAGAATAGACTTTGGGGTTCAGGCATCTGAGTTGATATTACTTAGATAACTTTCAGACAGTACCACTGGACTGAGGCAAGATTTCCAAAGCTCTTTTTAATCTAATGAAAGGTACAGACCAATATAGAATCAGACAGCCAGGAAGGATGTGCTACACAATGCCTAGCCTTCCATAAGATACACAGTAGTCCTTCCTTTTTATTCCTTTCAAAATCTTTACAATTTTTTATGACATATGAGACCCAGGTTTACTGATGTGCATTTTTGAAGAAATATCATACATACTTGCCCAGAAAAATAAACATGGAACCATTGCTGAGAAGTTAAAGGAAATATGGAAAATAAAGTTATCCTTAAGAGTGTTTTCATACTGACTTTATATAACAAGATCTATTTTATTTTTAAATAATTCAGAAAGAAATTGTAATAAATGTATGCCATATTAATTTATTCATATTCTTTATATATATATATATATATATATAAAAAAATATGAAAGAAAAGATGAAGCGGAAACAATGAGTATATATATATATATATTTTGATTCTGTTCTTGTTATTTCCTCTCCCTCATCAGTATGGTTAATTAATCTTTCAAGATTCAGCAGAGGTGTCATTTCCTGCAGGAAGCCTTTGTCCGACCCATGTAAGGTGTGCCCACTATGTGCAAATACTACTCGTTGCCTACCCCTGTTATACTTCTTAATGTTTAAATTACCTATATACTTTCTCTTCTTCTGGACTGTGAAATCCTAAAAGGTAGAGACCATGTCTAAATGATCTGTGAATTCTTAGCATTTAGAGCTATCCCTGGAACCTAGACAATACTCCATAAATGTTTATTGAACTAAAAATAAGATATGATGCTAAGCCCTGTGGGGAATACAAAGATAAATAAAATATGATTCCATTTTTATCCCCAAACAGATTATTTGTTTTGTTCACAGGTTGATCAATGGTTTCTGGACTTTTAGAATTAAGAAACCATGAAACCCATTCTTTTTATTTTATGGACAGGAAACAGAGGTTCAAATAGACTGTGATTTTTCCCAAGATTACAATAGCAGAGCTAATAATAATGGGAGAGCTAAGGATTGAAACCAACCCTCCAGATGCCTGTCAAGTGCTCTCCTATACTGTGCTGACCTATTTTTTAATGGTGAGCCTATAGTAGGGACATCTGCATTATGATATAAAGCAATAGCTGAGGGAGGAACAAACTTTCCTCTACCCTCAAGGTTCTTCTGGCTGGTCTAATAATCAAATAGAAATGAGACCGATTATCAAGAGAAAATAACCAAATTTAATGCATATGTATAGAAACCTCGCATGCATGAGAGAGTCAAAGACCCCACAGGCAGGACAGGTTCAGAGATAGAAAAGGGAATTGAGGTATTTAGACATCCTGAACTAGGGATGAGGTAATGCACCATAGGGACTTCAAAGGGTCATTGCAGAGTGATAAGAACAGGTAATTAGTAAATAGAACTTTGCCCTGCTCTATAGATAGTAGGTAGAGGGAGGTGCTGAGGTTAATTCAAAGTAATCTGCCATATCACTGAGGCACATCTTGGGGTGGATTGTTCTGAACCCCTACAACAGCAATATAATTAAAGGATGATAAACCGGAATTGTTTCTTCTTGATCTTTTAAACACAGCACATTATAGAACCCTTTATCCTAACTATTATATTTAGATTTATTTCCTTAATTTTTCGTTATTCATCAAAAGTGTCTTTTATCAAAGCTGAGAAATTGCATCATTATAAAACATTTGTTTTTAATCCTTGCTTTGTGAATCCATTATATTTTTGAAAAGTTGCCAAAACTTTATTCTTCCTTTTCTCCTCCCTCTCCCAAATATTATTGATGGTAATTGTCTTTTAGGGACACAAAAATAATTATTTTTTTTTTAGCTACACTGATCAAATCTTGTTATTAAAATTATACTATAATAGAGTCAATTTTTGTACACCCATAAAGAAAATGGTTTAATTTTAAAGGGTAACAAGAAATATGCCATCTCAACGTATGGCACTTGAACATAAGGATTATTTTGAGCAGAAGGCAATTGAGAAAAAGCAGAAAAAAGAAAAACTCTCTGCCGTCTTATTTGCCTAAAGGTATTTTAAAAAGTGTACCCCTTCCCTCTGTACCAAGAAGGACTGAGTTAACCACCAGAGACTCTAGACCCTTTTCAGCCTGGAGTCCCATCAGAGAAATCTACATAGCAAACTTTACTTAATTAGTCCTTTCAGTTCATTAGTTCTCGCATATATTTACCTTCTAACAATTTGTCAATTCTCTAAAAATTTATTTTTCTTTTGTTAAGATGCTATATAAACTCAGGTTCTAATCACTCTTTCAGTTACTCAACGTTAAGTACTCTCATGTGTGTGCATGATGCACATGTTAATAAACTTCTGTTTTGTTTTTCTCTTGTTAATCTGGCTTTTTTCAGCTTAATTTACAAGGCCCTAGCTGGAGAACCTAGAATGGTAGAGGGACAAAAATACTTTTTCCTCTTCTACAGTTTATTAATTGATGTTTTTATTTCAAAGGTGTTTTAAAAAATCAGACTATGCTGCTTAGTTTTTTCAAAATCCTTAGTGAGTAAAATAAAGGACTTTGTTTACCCAAGAGTGTTGTGAGAGTCCAGAACAAGTCACATCAAGATGTGCCTCTGTGGTTTGCAGTTTGTTTTAAGCTAAAGGCAACTTTAGCTTCAGGCTCAAGAGAAACTTCTGTCCCTCCCCCTTTGACTACCTAGAAGAATTTGAATTGGAGGCTTTGCCTATATGAGTTTATCAGGGATGATTTCTTTTGACCTTATCTATAAGTCAGGGCAAACTTCTATTTACTAAAGATCTGCTCTTATCCTGCAATGACCCTTTGAATTCCCCAAGGCACCTTACCTCATTCCTAGCTCAGGATGTCTTATATATACATACCCATGTTCTCTTTCTATCTCTGAACCTCCCATACATGTGGGGTCTGAGTCTCTCATGTATGTGGGGTTCCTATACATACGTATGTATTAAATTTAGTTATTTTATCTTGCTACATCTTGAGGGTCGAGGAAAATTTGATCTTCCCACACAATGTGCAAGAGAGGTGATATAATCACCATTCAAAAAGATAAGGAAAAAAATATGAAAGAAAAGATGAAGCGGAAACAATGAGTTCAAATAAATCAGATCAAAGTTGTAGGCTTAGTTTAAAAACTGTACAATTATAAAATTGGGGTTTTAATGGACTGCAATGAATGAGAGTTGGCAGTACCACTTCCTGAGTTACCACAGGCAGGGGAAAAACACTCCTCATGTGTCAAGTACCGTGGTAGACAAATTACATGTTTGACCTTTTTTCATCAGGCTTAAATTGTAAGATTTTTACAAATCCTACCTGTACATGAAATTCCTGCTTATAAATACTTCACTACAAATCATATTAAAGCTATAATATTACTGAAATAATTAAAATGAACCTTCGTGATTTTTGTTTCACATTCCTTCCCAGATCACAAAGACAAAGATCAAAAACCATGAAATGCTTTAATTAAATCTAATTGCATATTGAACATGTCAACTAAATGAAGCATTTAATTCTATTATTAGTGACTATATGACTAAGTTATACATCTCATTGCCAAATATTTTGGAAAGAAGAGACTATACTGAGTAAAATATTGCTTAGAATCCATTTTATAATAGAGGGCTAGTGCATAGATGAGATAAAAGGTATTAAAACTTGGATGTTTTTCAAGAACTCAAGTTTTGGAAAAGGTCTAAATTGTATTACCTTGTTTTTATTTAATCCTCTTTATCTGGTTTTTGCTAACATATAGCAAAAGCTATAGACTATAACATGCCACTGGTTATAAATGTCAGAGACATGGATAATCACTTAAAAACAACTCATTCAGCCTGTTCGCATCTCCCGCTGCCACACCAAGAGGAGCTGTCGCCATGTCCGCACATCTGCAATGGTTGGACGGAACTGTTCCAGCTTCCTGATCAAGAGGAACAAGCAGACCTATAGCACGGAACCCAATAACCTGACGGCTTGCAACTCCTTCCACTACACTGGGCTGATTCACCGCAAGATGGTGGGTGTGGAGCAGAGCCGATGGCAAAGGCATGGTGCTCGTCATGAAGCGGAAAGCCAGCCAGCAAAAGCCGGCCACCTCTCATGTGCAGACTGCCAGCAACAAGAACACCCCGGCCCCCCTCAGCAGCATGGGGAACATGATCCGCAAGAACAAATAACACCGGGATCTCCACAAGGCCCCTATCTGCAGAGCCAACGCCATCCTGCGCAGCCAGAAGCCCAGCGATAGTGAAGAGGAAGCGGGCCCGCCCCACCCAAAGCTCCTGAACTGCCCTCCCCCAAGCAATAAAGGTGTCAGTTGACCTTCCTAAAAAAAAAATCATTCAAAAATATTTATTGAGTACTTACTGTGTGCAAGTCCCTCTGCTGTACACAGGTGCACTAGATGGCTTAGAAAACACACGAACACATATGCCAATATGTTTTTACAAATTACGGTAAAGTACAACATAACAGCAATGCAGAGAGAATAACAGGAGGGGTGGGGTTATGTGAAGTCCTACTTTAAATTCAACGGTCAGAGAAAGCTTGTTTGCAAAAGTAACAATTATGCTGAGGCTTGAAAAATAAGGAGCCAACCAGGAGAAGACTGAGGAGATAGCTTTCCAAAAAAAGCAAATGGATTTGTGGGCAGGTCATCAGGGCAGGTGCTTTGCTTGTTTGAACATAGAAATGAAAAAAGACAGTGTATGTAAAACATGATAAGCAAAGAAACTGGTGGCATGCACAGACAGTTCAACAAGCCTACAGATCACGGTAAGGACTTTTATTTGTATTCCTCGAGAATTAAGTGGTGAATGTGCCAACATACATAAGAGGATTTTTACCTGTCTTAAAAATTGCTATTTCTAGATTAGAACGTGCACACAACACATCTCAGAAGAATTAAACTGAGCACAAAAATTTATTCATAGAAATAACTCGTTTTTAAACTAAACTTTTAATTTTATTAGATTAATACCATGTACATAGATTTAAAAAATAAAATAGTACGGTAAAAAACAGGACTTTCCTAGCCCATCCCTTTCCATTCTTGATTCTCCCTCCTGAAGCGAAATAACTATAAACAATTTTAGCTGTTCTCTGTTTCTATGTAATGTGCTTATGTTGCTATTTCTTGATTTTTCAGCTTTTTAGAAATCTATTGACTTTCTATTATGAAAAGTGGTAGTTTGGCTCTTTTAATGCACCCATAAACACACACTTGCCCTCCTCTCAAAAATTTTGGTAAAAATCAATATTTAGTGGTTACATTTCTATGACTTTGTGAATATTATTCAGTTTAACCTTGTATCGAATAGGTTATTACATCACCTTTCCTATAAAAATTTTGTTTTGCCACATTTTAATTTTTATTTGCTTACAATTTTTTTTAATGATTCTATCACTCGTCTCCAAACAGGTCTTTTTGAGAAATCTATACATCTTCTCTGTATGTTCAAATACATCAGGTTATCTATAACTTTCATTGTTTTTAATTAAAGATGTCTGTGATGGGGATTTTTGTCCTTCTAACATATCCCCTAACCCTTATCCTGAAAATTCTTTTTGCCTTTCTCTTGTGTTGGATTCCATTTTCTGTGTTTCCCTCACTTTTGCTTTAACTTCTTCATTTTGGTGGACGAATATCCTCCAATAACTTCCTGAGAAAGATGGTAAATTTTTTTAGATCTTGCATGTCTGAAAATACCTTCTTCTAAT
This sequence comes from Pteropus vampyrus, assembly GCF_000151845.1. Classification (NCBI taxonomy): domain Eukaryota; kingdom Metazoa; phylum Chordata; class Mammalia; order Chiroptera; family Pteropodidae; genus Pteropus; species Pteropus vampyrus. Next base: position 2,587,111 of record NW_011889025.1, on the reverse strand, counting down.
CTCTCTTCTGATTGTTAGTTCAACTGATTGATATAGAATTCTAGGTTGGTGTATTAGTTTCTTATTGTTGCTGTGGCAGATTACCCTAAACTTAGTGGCTCAAAACAATATAAATTCATTCCCTTTCAGTCAGGAATCTGAATTCAGTTTCAATGGGCTTAAGTCAAGGTATTGGCAAAGCTGGTTCTTTCTAGACTCTCTAGGAGACAATCCTTTTCCTTGCCTTTTCCAGTTTCTACAGGCCACCTGCATTCCTCAGTTCATACCTCCTTCCTGTATCTTCAATGCATATCTCTCCAACCTCTGCTTCAGTTTTCACATCCGCTTTTCCTTACTTTGATCTTCCTGTCTCCCTGTTACAAGAACCCTTTTGATTACTTTGGACCCACCCAGAAAATCCAGGAAAATCACCCCATCTCAAGATTCCTAACTTAATCAGATCTGCAAAATCCCTCTTTTAAAGTAACATATTCACAGGAATTATGACTAGGACATTTTTGAGGGGAGGTATTATTAATCTTACCACAGTTGGAAATGATTTTCCCTAAAAATTTGTCTTCTTGATTCTAAGGATAGAGTTTAGAAGTTTGTTCCTAATATTATTTGTGATTTTTTTTTTTACATATGACCTCTTTCTTCTCTCTGGAAGTTTTAGAAATCTTCTCTTTATTCCATCTTCTGAAGTGTCACTATGATGTTCATTGCTGAGAATCATTTTCTCATTCACTATTCTGGATATTAGGCAGATCTTTTCAATCTCTGTACTCATATCCTACAATGCTAGGAATTTTCTTTTTAATATTTCTTTAGTAATTTTCCTCCCTTCTGATTTTTTTTGTCCTCTATTTCTGGAATTTCTTTTGGTCTAATTTGGTCCTCCAGTACTTGAATTTTCTCACCTTTTCTCTGTTTTCCATTTCTTTTTGTTCTACTCTCTAGGAGAGCCTCTCAATTAAAATTTTTTATTCTATTGATTTTTTTAGATTTCTACTACATATAATATTCTTAATTTCTAAGAGATCTTCCTCATTCCTAGAAAATTCCATTTTTATAGCATACAGCTCTTGTGTTTTGAATGTAGTATCTTCTCATATCTCTGAAGATATTATAGGTTTTTCTTTGTTCCTTTTGTTTGATTTTTCTTGCTGTTGTTTCGATCTCTTTCATTTTAGAAAGTTCCTTCTATCTAGGGATTTGGCCAGCCAAAAATATTTAAGAGCAAGGCACAAAAAAATTCTGTCTACATTGTTGGGATTTGTGTATTGTTGCACTTCACTGGGGAGTAACTGGGCAGAAGTTCAATCTTTTCAGTGGGAGAACCCCAAATATCAGTGTAGAACTTTACACTAGTGCTGGTCAGCTAGAATTCCCCGATCTCCAGCTCAGCTGGAAATATCTTAGAAACCAAGTAGCAGAAAGGTGGCTGAAGGGGGTCTTACTATTTAGTACATATAGACTCAACCTATGCCAGTTGTTTCCAATACTAGAGTTTCTTTTCTAGAAAGATATTTTAATTACTCCAGAAAATAAAACTTGACACTTTCATTGGAACGGATAAGGGGCTTTTGAGATTTAATTTTTTCTTATATGTACTTTCAATCAATCCTCCTCTTTTAGCTCTCCCTTCATTCTGTACCTCAGAGATAGCCAGTAACTTTAAGAACTAAACCCATCACCCTCAGCCTTAGCTTTTAGCTTTTTCCAATTTAAGTTAGCTTAACACTCATCTCATCTGTTGCTTTCCAACTTCCAAAATATTGTCAACTTCACCTGTCTGCTGTTGTATCCTCTCCTGTTCTCTTTGTCCTTTCCATATATGCCTTTAAAAAAATTCCTTTAGTGAAGGAATTAAAAATTCATTTTAGTGAAGCTTCATGAGGCAGTAGAGATAAATGCATGTGTCTCATCTGCCTTGTTTAACTGGAAGTCTTATAGGCAGGCAGGCACTGTCTATATTGAGAAATAATATAGTCCAAAGGTAATAACATTAAGGGTGGAAAATTAAGAGGCCACTTTGCAATAAAAAAGAGAATCCGTTTCAGAGAAATATGAGATGAATAATTCTATATGTAAGCCATACATATGATTATTCACTGCGCTGTGAAAAAGCAAAAGGTCTGTTGCTATAGAAAACTGAATTATATCAACTTTCAAATACTTAAAATTTGATAAATACTTTAGGTTGCTACATAAACATAAGATATATGGGCTAGTCTAGTGTTTTTTGGATTCAGAATGCATTTTTGTGAAAATTGCCTGTAGGTATTAATTGTCTTTATTGAGGAGCCTGAAGAAGCATGCCATTTAGTCACTAGTTGGAAAGGCTCTTGTCTGCTGTTGTATCCTGGAGAGATGGAGCAGGGAGTTCAATGTTGTAGATTTCGTGCAATGGGTGAATTCAAGATACTGGGTTTTTAAAAATGATTCAGACAGGCCTTACGTATTATAAAAAGACTCTGCATGGTCCTCCTCTATCCCAACCTTGACCACACACCCTGTGTATATGTAAATTTAGGAAAAAGAGGTCAAAGTAAAGGCAAAGAAGCGTGGGTGCACACCACAATAGTAAGTACTGACATTTATTAACCTTTACCGAGTGATTACTATGTGCTGGTAACTATGCTAAACAATTTTCATGAATTTCATAGTAAGTGGTTAGTGATTATTTGACAAATGAATTTAAACAGTAAAAAGGAAGGGCAAATGGGTAAGGAGGAGAGGGGGGAAGAATGCCACTAAAGATTTATAATGTTCTCATTCCTTTTCCCTCTCCCATCCCTAACCTCAAGCACTGCTCTATATTTATATTTGTGGCATAATTTTGAACACTATCCCTGCCTTTTGCTCTTCTTTCAGTATGTTCTTGTTAAATAGTTCATCTTAGATACTTGAATTTGAAGGTTAATGATTTGGAACTTTAAGGAAGAGCTTTGATTTAAATAGTTCACATTTTGTAAAATATATCAGTAATTGTTTTGTAAAAGAAGACATAGAAAAAAGAAGAAAGAGAAAACCGTCAAGACATCACTGTTACTTTTAAAACTGTTTTTAAAAGCACTATGGCTAATCTTTTCAAGTGATCAAAGTTTTAAAAAAACTCCTAGATAATAGCAGCTTGTGCTGATTTAACACACATTCAGTCAAACAAATTACCAAGACTGCATAGGTCTAGAACATGTATGAAATTTAGAATTAAAGGAAATAATCTAGAGAGGAAATGAGAATTTAAACAATTAATTATCCCTTCCTCAATTTTCTCTCAAAAATTGTATTTAATACTACAGATTATTTAAGATAGAAAATTTTGCATAGTTTTTATTATAAAAGAGCAAGGTAGATTTTTGATAGGCATTATGGAAGAGGGAATATAAAAATGTTTAAAATGCTATTTGTTTTATTAAGAAGCTCGTAATCCAGTGTTGAAGATAAGACATATACAAAATAACTACTATACTCTATATGGTATTATGTGACAATTGCCACATGAATGACAAAATATTTTGATTTTTCTATTTTACCAATTGCGATATAAATAGAATGAATGATGTAATTAACATTCCAAATATGTGCGTTTCTTTGTATACTATTCATACATGCTAACCTTTGACAACAGCTGCAAAACATCATTAAAACCAGTTAAGGTATAGCAAGTCTAGAAAAAGAGCTGCCAGCTATGGTGAGAGAGAAGAGGAGGCATCTGAAAAAGTAAAAAGGAAAGGGCCTGCAGAAATGACCGACTCAGCCGGTTAAAACTGCTCTCTCTCCCCATGCTGCTCAGTGCTCTCCAGCTAACATGTTTTCCCATAGCTATCTCCCCCACCTCAAGGACTCCCCAGCTCACATCTGTTGATTCATAGCTTGCTATCCAACTAATGTTCTTATCTCTGTAGCTGTGTAGGAATAACAATACTGTGTAAAACTGCTTATTATGTTACAATTAGAGCTCAGCCTTTGATTAGGAATACACTGAGAAGGTGCTGGCATCGATAAGTGCAACTTTCTGCTTATAGCCTAGGAGTCCCGTCTCTCTGTTCAAGAATCCTATAATGGTACTGATAACACCAAGGTTGCGGGTTCTACAAAACAAACGACCTGTAAGACCAGTGGTCTGGAAATTCCTTCCCCCTCACAGCCCCCACCCGAAGCTCCCCATCCCATCCTGAGTCATGAAGCACACGTGAAAACTCAAGACAAATGAATCACGTGACCCTTGCATGGACACTGCAATGATATATAAGCTGTAAGAAATCTAACCAAGGGGAGATCGTGCTTTGGGTTTGTTGAAAGCCCCACGCTCTCCGCCAGCATTAAATTCTTCTTCCTCTGACAAAGTTGCCTGAGCATCCAATTTCCTCCATCAGGTGTCGCTTCCTGCAACAATGGCACACTAGAGGAAAAAAAAATTACTGGTTTCAAAGAGATATATGTGTATATGTTTCTTTTAATGCAATATATAACTTATTGATTATTTACTAGATTCCACTTAGCCAAATGCATTAGATATACATTTCATTTAATTTTTACAATAATCCTATTAGGTCAGTACTATTTGTATCCCCATTTTACAGATGAAGAAATTGAGGTTCACAGAAACTAAGTAATTTGTCCAGTGGTACATAGCTGGTAAATAATGGAGTCAGGAGTTGAACCCAGGCTGTTTAACCACTAGTCTATACTCTTAACCATTTGGCTCTGCCGTCCCTTTTGTGTAATATACTAGTGGAGATGTCTAGGATATATTTAGATAACTGAGTTTGGAGTTCAAAAGAAAGGTTTAGGCTAAAGATATAAATTTGTAGTTATCAGCATGTATTATATATCCTCAGATATAAGGAGACCTCAATAAGAAGATACTAAAGTTTTTCTTGTTAACTGGATTATAAAATCCTTTAGGGATATAAATCAGTCAAATATCTACTAATGGCATTTAAAATTTCAATTTAGTAAAATAATAAACTGTATTATATAAATATATTAATTTAGCTGTATTGCATTTTCCCCTCATATTTCATGAAATAATCTTAATTCTTTACATGCATTTTCAGCATCATCACCAGAGTCTATACTTCTCATCCATTTTCCAGAGCTCTTCTGGAAACTTCGTTTTTTTAAAAATTTTTAAATTTATTTTTTTTATGGTGACATTGGTTAATGAAATCCAATAAGTTTCATCTGTACACTTTAACGTAAGGCATATATATATTTACACTGTGTATTCACCTCCCATAGTTACATTTCTTTCTGTCACCACATGTTTGACCCCCTTTAACCTGTCTACCTCCTCCCTTCCCCCACTTCCTATCCTCTGGTAACCACTAGTCTATATGGAAACTCCTACAAACAAAACTATTTGCACCATCTTGCTGTCAAGGGAATGTATTCCCAAGTCATAAATACCTATTCACATAACATCACATTTGCAGTTGTGATGTCATATCCCCAGGAGTAATATTTGTATTAAATTTGTATTGATATTTTTATATATATATATATATATATATATATATATATATATATATATGTATGTATGTATATATTTGCTTGCTCATTTACTTTTTTTAAATTATTTTTTAGTTTCAAGTATATAGTACATTGGAACATATAGTTCATAAAATGATCCCCCCAATTGCTCCCTCCCTCCCTTGACCCTCCACCTAGCCAACATATTAATGCTAACTGCATTCCCTATACTGTGCTCTCCATCCCCGTGACTATCAGCTGCTAATATCTACTTCTTTAGCCCTTCACCCCATTCTCCCAGCCCCCCCAAACCCCCCACCCTCTGTCTGACACCAAATTGTCCACTGTATTTGTGAGTCTGTTTTTGATTAGTTTGTTCTTTTTATTCCTTAGATTCCGCATATAAGTGAAATCTTATAGTGTTTATCTTTCTCTGTCTGACTTAAATACCTTCTAGGTCCATCAAAACAATATCTTTTTCCATCCCCTTCCTTATTATACGCAGGGGTCTTATTTCTTATCCTTTCAGCCACTTTTATCTTTTCGTTGGAACACTTAATTCTTTTCCATTTAAGGTACTTATTGATAGGAATGTAGTTATTACCATTCTTTATTCCTGTTTTTGATACATGGGTTTTCTTCTTAAAGAAGTCCCTCTAACATTTCCTGTAATATTGGCTTGGTGGTGATAAATTCCTTTAGCTTATTTTTTATCTGGGAAGCTCTTTATCTGTCCTTCCACTCTAAATGATAGCTTTGCTGGAAAAAGTATCCTTGGTTGTACATCCTAGGTCTTCATCCTGTCGAATATTTTTTGCCAAGCCCTTCTGTCCTGCATAGTTTCTTTAGATAAATCAGCTGCCAGTCTTATGGGTATTTCCTTATAAGTAACTAACTGGTTTTCTTTTGCTGCTTGTAATATTCTTTCCTTGCATTTAAACTTTGGCACTTTAATTATGGTGTGTCTTGGTGTGGACCTCTTTGGATCCCTGATTTTTGCAATTCTCTGAGCTTCCTGGAGTTTTATGTCCATTTCCTTCACCAAGTAAGGGAAGTTTTCTATCATTATTTCTTCAAACAGCTGTCCAACATCTTGATTTTCTTCAGTTACGCCAATCAAACGGATATTTGGACCCTTAATAGTGTCCCGTATGCTCCTTAAATTATTTTTATAGTGTTGGCATCTTATCTCTTGCCATTCTGATTGTGTGTCCTTGGTTTTCCCGTCCTTTAGATAGGGCATTTGATCCTCTTCTTTATTCACTTTGTTTATTCCTTAGTTTATTCCATTTACTATACTTCTCATCTCAGATAATGTGTTCTTCATTTCAGACTGGTTCCCTTTTATAATTTCCACTTCTATTTTTACATTTTTTATCTCTTTGTTGAAATTCTCACTGAATTCATCTACCCTTCCCAAAAGTTCATTGAGCATCTTTATAGCCAGTGTTCTGAACTCTGCATCTGTTAGATTACTTGACTCCATTACATCTGGATATCTGTTCTGTTCTGCTTCTTTGTATCCCCATTTTGGCTGCCTTTCCATGTATGTTTCTATGTACTAAGCAAAGCTTCTAAGTCTCCCGGTCTTACTAGTGTGGATTTGTGGAGTAGGTGTCCAGTGGCACAGTCTTGAGAGGGGTTCAGCTGCAGGCCAAATTTAGCCCCAGCCTGTGCCCCTCCAGGGCCACCTGTTAAGATTCAGCAAGCAATCCACAGATGCTGTGCTTATCGTTGCCTCAAAAGGCCACACCAGAAACCAAGGCCAGCTGCCTCCAGCGTGAGTCCAGTTGCTGCTCAGCCAGGAGCTTCTGACTTGCTGAGGATACACCTGGATGTGGCTTGGGTGGAGCCACGAGTTGGGGGAAGCAGGATTTCAGAGAATCCTCTGGGCGGAGCGACCTCTGTTATCCAGTTTGATGATGTCACAGCTATGGCGGTGCTGTATCTGCACAATGGTAGTGGGGAGAGCTCAACAGGGAACAATGGATACCACTGGCACTTCTGTACAGAGTAAATCTTGCTTCAGCTCTCATTCTGACAATGTCTCCCTATAAGTCCCTGGTGCCGCCTGCGCACAGCACATCGGATACTGGTGCTCAGAGCAAGCAGGTCCATCACCGCAAAAATCTGCTTGCAGACCCGGCCCCTTTAAGAGGCTTCTGCCACTGCTGCTACCGCAGCCTCCGTCTTACTCAGCCAGTCGGGACCAGGTCACCCCACATCCTCGCCCCATCCTACCTTCTGCCTTTGCAGGGTGATTTCTTAGATTTCTCCCTAGTTGTATGGCTTGTTCATCTAGATCCCAGGCGATTTTTCCTTGCTGCTGCTCCTCATTTCCATCACAACTTTGATTTGGTCGCCAGAGGGACGAACAGAGCCTCTATCATCTATGCCATTTTTTTTTCTCCGCTGTTCATTTACTTTTAAACTAATTTTGATGTAGATTATTTCATGCAAATGTGGTAGTGTTAATTGAAACCTTCAAAGTGAAAAAGTAGATAGAGCTCCTGTTTAAAAAAAAAAAAGGCATAAATCAACGTGACCATGATACGAAGGCAACAAAGTACACTTTTCTAAAAGAAACTTTTCATATTTAACTGAGATGCGTTTAAAATCTGATATTGGGTAGGTGCTTTCATCCCTACAACAACCCAGTGCCCTCCCTATAGGGTCATCCCCTCCAGTTATTATTTTACAGCTGAGGAATGAGTCTCAGAAAACTAATTTATGAAGAAGAAATAACTTAAAAACAGCTGATAGGATTTTAATCCAGATCCAACTCCAAAGTCCATGTTGTTTTTTGCCTGCTCTCCTTTATGATCAACAAGTAATATACTTGAGAAATGTCTAGCTAATGACCATGAGGTAGAGTTCAGATAACTGGTCTATGTGAAAAATGGAGTAACTGGGTGTTTATAGCACATTTTTCATTGACTGCCATGGCTTGTAAGGGATAGATATCATATTTCAACATATGGGAGATAACTTTTGGAGAGTTTCATTATGGAAAAGAAGGAGAGAAGAGAAAAACTAAAAAAGGTAGGTGGTGATATCTGAATCAACACTCATTTTGTATGATTGTTGGAGCCATTTATAGTTCTGGCACGTATCTGACCCTGAATCCCCATGGAAAGGCTGTTAGAAAAAGGCATACATGGCACTAGAAGTCATTTTAATATTTAAAACAAAGCCTATGTGATGTCTTAGGTCTTGCTTTTAGATATTTGTTTCTTATGAAGGAATCCAAGAGATAATTATTAGAAATTGAATTATTTTTTTATAAATACATAAATGTGACAGATAAAGTCTAGATAAATTATGTTTGCATGATGGTCCTTTTACATCCCCCCAATAGGAGATGAAAAAATATCTGTAATTTTCTCCTTTTGAGTTTTTTTTTTGAGAGTTCTCTAGAATTCTTGGTACAAAAATGTTTATGTTTGAAAATTAGAATTGAATTAAAATATATATTCAGTGATATTAGAGAGGTTCCCTTGAGGTTCTAAAATTCTCCCAGGGGATTATTTATTACATTGGTCCCCCAAAGTCCCCAGGCAGGACAGAGTAACAAGTATTGAATCATGAGTACAGAATGAAAAGTGGTTGGTGGCCTCTAAATGGTTCTTCACAGAACTAACCCTTGGAGCCCAGTCTTCTTTTTTTTCCCCCAGCTTTATTGAAATATAATAGACAATTAGTTGCTCATGTTTGCATTGTACAATTCAGTGAGTTTTTTCAATTATAGTTGGCATGCAATAATATATTAGTTTCAGTTGTACTAGATTTTTTAATATTAATGTAACAAAACTTTGGCAAGAACTTAATAAATTTTAAAAAGTCAACATTTATTACTTTTTGAGACTTCTCTCTTTTTCTTTATTAAAAATAATTTTTATTTTTCAATTACACTTGACATTCAATATTAAATTAGTTTCAGAAATACAACATAGTGATTAGATATTTATATAACTAACGAAGTGATCACCCTGATAAATCTAGTACCTATCTGACACCATACGTAGTCATTACAATATTATTTACTATATTCCTTATGCTGTACTTTACATCTCAATGATAATTTTATAACTACAAATTTGTACTTAATTTCTTCTCCTTTTTCACCCATTCCCCAACTTTCTCCCATCTGGCAACCATCAAAATATTCTCTGTATCTATGAGTCTGTTTCTGTTTTTGTTTGTTTATTTTTGATTTTTAGATTCCTCATGTAAGTAAAATCAAATGGTCTTTGTCTTTCTCTGTCCGACTTATTTCACTTAGTATAATACCATCTAGGTTCAGCCATATAGTTACAGATGGCAGGATTTCATTCTTTTTCATAGCTGAGTAATATTCCATTGTATATATGTACCACTTCTTCTTTATCTGTTCATCTATTGATAGACACCCAGGTTGCCTCCACATCTTGGCTATTGTAAATAATGCTGCAGTGAACATATGGATGAATATGTCTTTTTGAATTAGTGTTTTGGGTTTCTCTGGATAACTACCCAGAAGTGGAATTACTGGGTCCTTCTTTGTCTCTTATTATACTCTTTGTTTTAAAGTCTATTTTTTATGGTATAAGTTTTGCTACTGAGCTTTGTTTTTCATTTCCATTTTCAAAAAATATCTTTTTCTATCCTTTTACTTTCAGTCCGTGCGTGTCTTTCGATCTGAAGTGAGTCTCCTATAGGCAGCATATGTATGCGTTCTGTTTTCTTATCCACTCAGCCACCCTGTGTCTTTTGATTGGAGCATTTAACCATTTACATTTAAAGTGATTATTGATAGGTTCATAATTATTGCCTTTTATTATTCATATTTATGTGTTTTCTTTCTTGCCCTTCTTCCTAAAGAAGTCCCTTCAACACTCTTGTCATACTGGTTTGGTGGTGATGAACTCCTTCAGCTTCTTGTCTGGAAAGCTCTGTATTTGTCCTTGGATACTAAATGATAGTTTTGCTGGGTAGAGTAATGTTGGTTGTAGGTCCTTGCTTTTCATTACTTTGAATATTTCCTGCCAATCCCTTCTGGCCTGCATGTTTTCTGTTGGGAAATCAGCTGACGGTATTACGGGAGCTCCCTTGTAGGTAACTAACTACTTTTCCCTTGCTGCTTTTGAGAGTCTCTTTGTCTTTAACTTTTGGCATTTTAATGATGTGTCTTGGTGTGGGCCTCTTTGGGTTCATCTTAATTGGGACTCTCTGAGCTCCCTAGGATTGTATGTCTATTTCCTTCACCAGGTTAGAGAAGTTTTCCGTCATTATTTCTTCAAATAGGTTTTCAATTCCTTGGTCTCTCTCTTCTCCTTCTGGTGCCCCTATGTTGCAAATATTGGTACACTTGCTGTTGTCCCAGAGGCTCCTTAAATTATCCTTATTCTTTTAGATTCCTTTTTCTTGTTGCTGTTCTATTTGGGTGTTTTCTGCTACTTTATCTTCTAAATTGCTGAGTTGATCTTCTGTTTCATCTAATCTTCTGTTGATTCTCTGTAATGTATTTTTCATTTCAGTTATTGTATTATTAATTTGACTGGTTCTTTTTTGTGTGTGTTTTTTAATCTACTTCTATATTTCCTATCTCTTTGTTGAAGTTCTCACTGAGCTCATTGAGCATCCTTATAACCAGAGTTTTGAACTGTGTATTTGGTAGATTGTCTCCATTTTGTTTAGTTCTTTTTCTGGAGCTTTGTTCTGTTCTTTCATTTGGGACATGTTTCTTTGTCTGCCCATTTTGGTTGCCTTCTTGTGTTTGTTTCTATGTATTAGGTATAGCTGCTATGTCTCCCAGTCTTAGAAGAGTAGCCTTATATAGTTGGTGTCCTGTGGGGCCCAGTGGTGCAGTATCTCTGTCTCCTGAACCAGATGCTCCAGGTGTATCCCCTGTGTGGGTTGTGTGTGCCTTTCTGTAGTTGAGCCTTGGTTGCTGTTTGCATGTCAATGGGAGGGGTTGACCCTCAGGGTGATTGGTTATGAGGACTGGCTGTGACTACGGTGGAGCTGTTGTGCTGGGATTGACCTTTCAGAGCAGGATTCATTTTAGTGGGGCTCTGGTGCCTGTGCAGTCTGCCTTTTGGGTGTGTCATTTGTGGAGATGGTTGGGTGGTAATCTGAAGCTGGCCACTGGGTTTGTTTGAGAGGAGCTCTGGTGCAGGCCAAGATCAACTTCTGCCTGTGCCCTACTCAGGGCCACTTGCTATAAGCTACAAAGTGATCTGCAGATGGTTGCCACTTGTGCTGAGCCTGGAGGTGCCTGGGAGAGGCTAAGCTGCAAACTGAGGCCAGCTGCCAATACTGCTGGGCTTGGGGCTGCTTAGCAAGAGGTACATGGCACACCAAGACCATATGTTGCTTTTTTAGGGTTCGTGAACTTTTAAGGGATTTTAGGAAAGTCCACAGCATGAGCCAAGACAAGCCATTTGTATGGAAAAGCCACTGGAAGCAGCATGGGTGGGCCCACAGTTGGGTGGGGTAAGGTTGCAGAGAATCATGAGGGCAAGAACACCAGTGTTAGCCAGATTGATGGAGACTCAGATATGGTGGCCACCTGCATCTGCATTCTGGGTGAGGGGAGGGCTCATCAAAGGAACAATGGCTTCTGCCAGCACCTCTGTTTGGAAGAAAACTACCCCTCCAGTCCTCTTCCTGATGTCCCTCCCCATATGTCCCTGGTCCCTTTGAGCTGCTATCCCAGCACTGGAGCTCAGAGCAAGTGAGTCCATCAGCGAGTAAGTCTGTGTGTGGGCTCTTTAAGAGGATTGCCTGTTACTCCAGCAGCCCTCTGCTTTACTCAGCCACAATCTCCACCAGTTTTCACAGAAGTTATAGGGACTTCTCTTCTTGACACTGGAACCCTGGGCTGGGGAGCCTGATGTGGGGCTAGGACCCCTCATGCCTCAGGAAGGACCTCTGCAGTCAAGATATCCCTCCTGATTTTTAACAGATACACGTGAGTGTTGGGCCAGCCCATTCTACATTGCCTCTCCTCCTAGCAGTCTTGACATGGCTTCTTCTGTATATCTTTAGTTATATCCCCTAGGTCCTTAATTCAGGGGTTCCCTGGCCTCTGTAGGGTTTGTGTGGGAAATCTCTTTTTTTATTCTTGGTTAGTTTAGCTAAAAGTTGTAAATTTTCTTTATATTTTCAAAAAACCGACTCTCAGTTTGATTTTTTTATATTGCCTTTCTAGTCTCTATTTCATTTATTTCTACTCATCTTTACTAGTTCTTTCCTTCTGCTAACTTCAGGCCTAGTTCTTTTTAAAATTCTTTAAGGTATAAAGTTAGGTTATTTATTTGAATTTTTTTCTTAATGTAGGCATTTATTAGTATAAACTTCCCTCTCAGAACTACTTTTGTTTCATCTCATAAGTTTTGGTATAGTGTTTTTTTTTTATTTGTCTCAAGATACATTCTGATTTTTCTTTTGATTTCTTCTTTGACTTATTGGTTGTTCATGATGTGTTGTTTAATTTCCACATTACTGTGAAGTTTTTATTTTTCCTCCAGTTATTGATTTCTGGTTTTATACCTTTGTGGTCAGACAAGACACTTGATATGATTCCAATCTTTTTTTAATTTGTTAAGGCTTGCTTTGTGGCCCAACATATGATCTATTCTGGAGAATGTTCTGTGAGCATTTGAGAAGAATGTGCTGTTGGATGGAATGTTCTATATTTGTTTATTAGGTCCATTCATTTGCTCTATAGTGTTATTCAGGTCCACTGTTTCCTTATTAATTTTCTATCTGAATGATCTCTTCAATGTTGAAAGTGATGTATTTAAGTCCACTACTATTATTGTATTGTTATTTCTGAACTAACTCCTTTATTACTATATAATGACTGTATCGTAGCTGCTTTTGACTGAAAGTCTATTTTATCTGATGTAAGTATAGCAATTCCTGCTCTCATTTGGTTATCGTTTTCATGGAATATCTTATTCCTTCCCACATTTATTACCTTTTAAATTAGAAGCTTTAGTATGCTTCCTTCCTATTATTTTTTCTCACATTCAATTACACAAACCAGGCACTCACTCAGTGCAAATCATAACATGGACACAATAAATGTTAATATAAATTACATGTTTTCTAAAAGTGGCAGCATATGCCAACCTAGAAAAGGATTGCTCTGCTTATACCTATAAATGTTAATTTTTAGTTAGAGAAATATCCACCAGATGGCAACCTCATCTGTATGTAAAACATGAAGTACAATCCTCTGCCATACATTACAGGTACCTTAAGCCAGATACTCCCTGATTAATGGCTGATTTCCATAATTATCCCAGTAAATGCATACTAAGTAGTCACTTGGTAGTGATTGTTGGAAGATGGGGAATGTGCAGAGTTGGAATGTATTTAGCATCAAGTGCGAAATATTTTTAGTAACATTTATTTTTAAATTAATATTGAAAACAAAAAAGTATCTATTTCCATGTTGTCCTCTAAATATATTTCTTATTTGAAACTAAAAGGAATCACATTCATTTCTCCAGTGTATGAAGTTGCAGACAGTATTATTTTTTCATGAATCGCAAGTTATTCTAGTTGAATTCCTTGTACCTAATGATAATCTTGTAGCTAGTTAGTTTATTGCTTAAAATACAAACTGTCTTATCTTCTACCTGATAGTATGAAGAGATTACTACTGGGGATATTTAACATGTCTTTTATTGTTTTCTGTTTATAAATGACCTGCCCTGAGGTACCAATTAGGTGGAAGATATTGCATATACTAGCAAATACTGTTGTGTTTTTCCATACAAATAAATCTGTGGTCAAGGTGAAAGTCATTGATGGATTGGTTACATGAGCTGCAAATTTCTGAAAATATGTGTGAGTAAATATTCCAAAAAAAAAATGGATTTGTTGAAATTTTTATTCCCAAATAGCTAGGGTTCTGATTGTATCTGACATTTCATTAATAAACGCATTTCTAAAGTGGCATGTTTCACCAACATTAAAGTATAGCTGTGTAAGACATCTGTTTGAATTAAATTACTGTAATACCTCACAGATTGTCTTTTTCTTATGACTGTAATTGACTTTATTTTGCATCCATATATTTTCTAAAATTCATATTTGAAAAATATGCTTTTTTCTCAGTCTCTGGGTATTTTAAATATTTGTTGATGCATATTTTACATATCATATAATTCACCAATGATTTTTAGTAAATTTAAGTCTCCTACGTATTTTTAAAATGTTATAGCTGTACCTAGATGCTGATCTTCATTATATGACAAGTACTCTGCATTTTGGCAGCTCATCTATCTTTGGTTTCTCACATGCCTGCTTATAGATATTGTTTATAAAAATAAAAGTCAGAAAATATGTCTCTCGTGTGTCTGAAATTTTGTTAGTGTCAGTATCTCAGGGCTCCACTTTCTAGATTGTGGAGACATACTCACATCACATTACAGAGTTGGAGTTTTGGCTTTATTATCATATAATACTAGCAAATCTAACCTTCAGTACTATCCAGACCATTGGAACTAGTGACTATTATTTTAATTGAATACATGTGCAGTACTGACATTACATTAAAGCATTTTACAATACATAAAAGACTGTTCTTGCTCTTGAAGGATTTACAAAGTAATTGAAAAATTGTTCTAGATATAAAGAGCACTTCAGAATGATCATTAGACTCCATATTCTTTTATTTGTTTGTTTGTTTGTTTGTTTATTTATGGTGACATTGGTTAACAAAATCCAGTAAGTTTCAGGTGTACAATTCAACAGTAAGATATATATATATATATTGCATTGTATGTTCACCGCCCATAGTTGGATTTCTTTCTGTCACCACATATTTGACCCCTTTTACCTTGTTTACCTCCCCTCTCCCCGCCTATCCTCTGGTAACCACTAGTCCATTATCCACGTCCATGAGTCTCTGTTTGTTTGTCCTGTTTGTTTGTTGCTTTTAGGTTAATATCCCACATACAAGTGATATCATGTAGTTTTCAACTTTTTCTGCCTGACTTATTTCGCCTTAGCATGATTATCTCAAGGTCCATCTGCACACCTAGATTTTTAACCAAATCTCATTCTTTTTTTTTTGTTCCATCCTAGTTTTGACTCTTGACTCCCCAAAAGGTCATCGGTGTTAAAGGATAATTTTTAAAAGGTGAAAATGTGATTTATACAAATGTAAAACAAACACATGCCAAAAGTTTTATTTAACTTACTCATTAGTGATTGAACAAGTAAGATGTTAATAGTGGTTCAAAGGAGAATCCAAAGAACAGGCCACATATATAGATAATCAAATTAATTTCCTAATAGATGCAAAACTGATTAGTACTCACAGGGAAATAAAATGTAATTTGTGGAATCATCTCTTCTGCAATCAGTTGCATCCCCAATGAGAAAAAAAAGAATAATCTGCATCTTTATGAATAAAAATAGTTTGCATTATCAATTTTCTATAACCTACATAAATGTAAAATAGACCAAAGAGAATGAAAAAGCATAGCTCTTAATCTAATCAGATAACCCTTAAAAGTCTGGTAGACAGCATCTAAATGTCTACTGGACAACAACTAGTCCTAGGAAATAAGTCTGTCTTAGCTGCACCTTTACGTTGAATTCTCTAAAGCTGTAATATCTAAGCATTGCCTTAGGAATCTGTAGAAAGTGCAAATTCCTGTGTCCCACCTCTGATTTCTATATATTGATTCACTAAGCAGGAGTTTAAGGATTTCTAACAAGCACCCAAGGTGTGAAATTTAAGCATGCAACATTTTAGA
This sequence comes from Pteropus vampyrus, assembly GCF_000151845.1. Lineage (NCBI taxonomy): Eukaryota > Metazoa > Chordata > Mammalia > Chiroptera > Pteropodidae > Pteropus > Pteropus vampyrus. Next base: position 2,570,891 of record NW_011889025.1, on the reverse strand, counting down.
AGGTCTGTCCTAATAACTGAAAATATCTCGACCAAATATATCTAGGTAAGACATTCAGAAAATAAACTCATTTTTAAAAATCTCACTTAATACCCTTTAAAACACTGGGGAAATTTGTAATGTGGTTGTTATCTTGGAGATAAAATGTTTTTAAAAATCAACACTTACTATATTAATATTAACGTGTTTTTGAAATACTAAAGAAGCTATGGCTACTTCTGGTTTGGAATGCTTACCTATTTAATACTGTATTCAAGACACAAAAGCATCTAGCTTATGGGCCTGCTAAAGCAAGAAACCAAATTCATCACTTCATCTTAAGAGGCCAAAGAAAATGTGTATTTTTGGTAATGTCAATGAAAGAAAATGTACTTTTTTTTGGTAATATGAAAGTCGGTGTACATACATTTTACTAAAGTTGTTCCCTCTGAGAGTAATGCCCCTTTCCTTTTCTCTGCTTGGTAATTCTTTGACCCTCTTAAAAGTCACCTCCTGTGACTTCCTTCTTCTACTTTCATTATCCTTTTTTGTTTCATCATAATCACTTCTTTCTTTGTTTTCCCATAGCACTTTGTATTTTTCCTCATTGTATGTTTTATATGGTAACTAATTTGTTATATGTTTGTCTTTCCTGCTAGACTGTAAACTTCTCCAGAGTAGAAATCATGGTGTAATTATTTTTGTGATCTCAGTCTCTAATTTATTATTTCATTCAGAAGACGTGGCTATGATTTGGTATCTAAAAAGCATCTCTATCTACAGCACACCAAACCAGTTTTGTGAATATAACCCAGGACTTTATCAGCACTTTCTCCTAACAATAATAAACTAAAGATATATGCATTTTAATAATTTCTGTTGACTGGATAAGTAACTGCTAGAAACATTGTTAAACTTCCTTGAAAACTGATAAAATCTAAGAGATAATTAAATTCCTATTTTTTTGATTTGTAAGGTACTAATCAGGTACTAATCAGGTACTAATCAGGTACTAATCAATTTTTTTGATTTGTAAGGTACTAAGAAAGAAAAACAAATGGCCCATATAACAACTACCTAGGATAAAAGGATGATTGGGTGAATCTTTTTTTTCTTAATCCCAATAAGTTAATGTTCAACAATATGGCATTCCTGTCAGCTTAAATTTTCTCAAGGCTGCTTCGTTTGATACCGCTGTGTAATATTAGTATTCATAAATTAGGCAATATTTTTGTTGCTAGAAAACATAGTTACCTTCTGCACCAATCAATTTTGAAAAAAAAATAATCTAACATTAAATTTTATGTGTGAGCATGTGTTCTACACACATTTCAAGATGAATAAAATCTTAATAAATACTATATAAAACATTATGATTATGACTAGTATGTGTCAAGGACGTATGAGTCTATATTGCCATGATGTGACTCTAATTTACTGCTGTATTATGCTATGGAAGAGATCAGCCAGGAAATGGGCCAGGGCCTTTTAAAAATTTCAGTGTTTAGCCAGTTCTATTAGCTTCAAGTGCTTTGCTCATTCCCTTTGTGAACATACATCAGCTTAGCATAATAGGTCCAATTTTCAAAAGGCCGTATTTGATTTATTTTGGAAATTCAGCTTTCAGCCTGAAAAAAATAATGTGCTTGTATTTAAATAGCCAGATTCCCCACACGAAACTGGTAGGTGGAATTATGGAATCAGAAAAGATTTCTCTTAGAGACTAATTACTGAAGCACATTTTACGTAATGGATTGTGAAAAAATTAACATTTTCTTCCCATTATCCTGATGATAGGATGTAAGTGTACAGAATCTTAGGGGACCAAATATTCTGATTTCTTAAAAGCCTGACTTAGAGAATGTAATGCATTCATTACTTCACAAATGTGACTTCACTTCATGTATATATGATTCGAAATTAAAAAACGGAAGCAGGCAGTTTTTAAATGTATCAAGCAAGGAAGTAGCAAAATACTTGTCACTAAACAGATAGTCAGCATTGAAAAAATTAGCTCATGACATGTACAGAAATCCTATGCTATGATCAAATAATATCATGGCTCAAACTGAACTCACCTTCATTTAAAAAATTCTTTGGCATTTAAAAGATAGTGTTAAAGGATAATTTTTTAAAGGTTAAATCATGATTGTCATTCAAATGTATAACGAACATGTGTCAAAGGTTTTATTTAACTCATTAACTAATGAAAGAACTAGAAAGATGTCATTGGTTCGAGGCAAATCCAAAGAGCAGAAAGAATTTATGAATGAATTTACAAATAGATTCAAAACTGGCTTTTTGAATGGAGGGAGAGGGGAAATCAATGGTCTCTCCACTGGACAGAATTCATTTGCATACGGAAAAATTATTTGCAGTGCTTTCAGTTGTGTACAACTTAGAACTGTAAAATAATTAAAAGATAATGAAAAGTGAACTTAACCCTGGGTAAACTCAACAGAATACCTACTATTACTTTTTTGTCCATTTTGATCCTTCATAATTTTTTCTGACCATAGAATTTGTAAATGTAAGGAATGGTTAATTTCATGAAGATGATTTAAAGTTTCCCTTCTTCAAAAATAGTTCTTATATATTGCTATTATAATTTATAGCTTTATTGTTAATTTCGTGGTTAATTTACAGAACATGCTCCAGTTCTTATGAATAAATGGAAAGATAACTAAGAGAGCTGCTTATAATTCTTTAAAGAAGAACCCTTCTGTGGTAGGTGGAATTCTAAGATGGTCCCCAAGATTCCCACCCTCTGGTGTATATATTCTGTGTAATTACCTCCCCTTGATTGTGGGTGGGCTCTGTGAATATGATTGCAAAGGGATCTTGCAGATGTTGCTTTTGAGTTAATCAAAATGGAGATTGTTCTGGGTAGGTCTAATCTAATCAGGTTAATCCTTAAAGGAGATAAGAAGCAGCAGCAGACATGCTCTTGCTGGTCTTGAAGTCAGACAACCACCATGAGTTCAACAGTTGCAAGAAAATAAAGTTTTCCAATACCACATGATCTTGGAAGAGCACTTAGAGTCTCAAGTGAGAGCTTAGGCCTAACCAACACATTGATTTCAGCCTAGTGAGATGAGAATGAGAGAAACCAGCTAATCTGTGCCCAGGTTTCTGACTCATGGAAATAAATGGGTGTTTTTTTTTTTTTAAGCTGCTAAGTCTGTGGTATTTTGGTATACAGCAATAGAAAGCTAATACACTCCCCCACTTTCTCTAAGAAGAGAAATAAATAAATAAATGGCTATAGCTAAATAAATAAATAAATAAATAAATAAATAAATAAATAAGCAAACAAACAAACAAGGCAAAAACTCACAGGAATAATTTGAAGTCTTGGTTAGGATAACTTCATGTTTTGAATAACGGTTGACCCTCCTCCAATCAAATATAGATAATAACAATCTCTCGAGAAATATGTGTGCTATTCTTCTTGTTTTTGTTTTTGTCTTTATGATAATAAAAGGAATATATGTTCATTTTAGAAAATTTGGAAACCACAGAAAGGCACAACATAAACATTTTAGAAGATTTCATATCAGTTTTGTTTCTATGCATATTTTTCATATATCATTATCATCCTTGCCCACCTTTGATCCCTAGTTCCTAGAATAGGACCTGGTACATAGTAGATGCTAAAATAATATTTACTATGCATAAGATAAGATGAATAGATAAACAAATTTAGTTTTTGTTATTATTTAAGGATGGTTTATAGTGCTAATTCTTATGACTGTCTCTACATCAAACATGGTTAATATAATTCCTAAAGAAGTAGTAAGAAATGAACTGTAGAGTACACTATGTGCTGAAGAATACCTAAGAACAACATACACAAGCCTGTGGCTCCAGCTTCCTGCTCATTGTGATCTCTTTTCCTTACTTTTCTGATAACCAGACTTTTATCTGCTATATCTTTTAAAAATGCTTCAATGAGATATAACTCACATATTATACAAATCACCCATTTGAAGTTACAATTCAGTGGCTTTTGGCATATTCAGAGTTGTGCAACCATCAGCATAATTTCTGTTACAGTTTTAATTTAAAAAATGGATTTTATTTACTGTTAAAGTGATTAGGCTCCCAGTATCCTTGTGAATCCACTATTTTGACTGGAAACTGCTGATTTAACTGAAAACTTTAGCCTTTTCTATAACATTAGTATGTCCAATATAAGTGAAAGCATTTTCCTTAAAATGTATATGGTTCTTACAGTAGAATATTATTAAGCAATAAAAAGAAATGAAATGCTAATAGTTGCTACAATATGGAAAATATCATGCTAAGTGAAGGAAGCCAGCCACAAAAGACCATGCATATAATTCCATTCATCCATTTATTTGAAATGTCCAGATAGGCAAATCCAAAAACACAGAAAATAGATTAGTCATTGTCAGAAACTGGAGAGGGATGAATGAGGAATGACTGCTATTGGGGACAAGGTTTTTTCTGAGGGTGATGAAAATATTTTAAAATTAGATTATGATAATGATTAGATGATTATATACTGAATGTATTAAGAAAGACTGAATTATATAATTTAAATGAGTGAATTTTATGTTAATGTGTATATATACGTAATATCTCATTACAGCTGTTAAAAATATATATGGGTGGGCAGCAATTTCATTATGTCTAATTGAATACAATGAAAACTAACGATCTTAAAAGAATTTTTTTTACATTAATCAAATCACAAAAAAGCTTTTTTTTTGTTTTTGACACTCTTTTTTTAACTTTATTATTGTAAATACATTTTAATGCATTCAATATTATATTATGTGGGGCAAGAAAGATTTTTGTTATAAAACTCAAAAAAATCTTAATATGGCAGTTATTCCCAAATAGCTAGGGTTTTGATTGTATCTGACATTTCATTAATAAACGCATTTCTAAAGTGGCATGTTTCACCAACATTAAAGTACAGCTGTGTAAGATATCTGTTTGAATTAAATTACTGTAATACCTCACAGATTGTCTTTTTCATATGACTGTAATTGACTTTATTTTGCATCCGTATATTTTCTAAAATTCATATTTGAAAAATATGCTTTTTTTCTCAGTCTCTGGGTATTTTAAATATTTGTTGATGCATATTTTACATATCATATAATTCACCAAGCTAATAAAAGTTTAAATGCACAGAAAAAGTTTGACTGTTGTTGAACACTAGTTATATTGTATAGTCATGTACAATGCCACAAAAAATGCATTTAAATATATATGAAAATGACTGTTTTTCATTATAATTAGAATATTCCAAAGTTGCTTTTTTGATTATTTGAATATTCTCTATAAATACCATTCTTCAAAGACTGCCTACCTTTTTAAACAGCAAATTTAAATATTATACAATAAAATTTTCCCCAACATCTTGTATCAAATTGTCTACAAATGTCTAGTTTTATATTGGCTTCTCATGTAAGTTGCTTTTAAATATGGAATTTATATTGACTTCTCATTCTATGAGTCCCTTAATTGCTCTGAAGTTGATTGAAAATAAAACTGTTTAGAAAATAAATTGCATTAGGAAATAATTAAACAGAAGCAAAAAGTAAATTTACATGAAGATTGGACCTTCTCCTATTTTTAGAGATAGAAAGTAACTCCTTCTCACTCAATCCTCTTATACTTGTTTATTTTTAATTTTTTTATATGAAAAAATGTGATTACTGGTGAATTTCATCAAAAATTTGAGGAAGAAATAATATGAATTCAACAAAAACTCTTCCCAAAAATCAAGGGGAGGGACCTATTTCCAACTCATTCTATGAGACCAGCATTACTCTGATACCAAAACCAAAGACATTACAAAGAAAGGAAACTACTTACTAATATTCCTTTTAAACAAAACTCTGGCAAATTGAATCCAATAATAATATATGAAAAGGATAATGCATCACAACAAAGTTAGGCTTATCCCAGGAATATGGTGTTGATTTAACTTTCAAAAGCAATCAATGTAACTCATCATACTAACAAAATAATATAGACACAAACATATGATCTCAATAGATGCAGAAAAGTAATTTGACACAATTCAACATCCATTCCTCATTAAAACTCTCAGCAAAATGGGAAACTTTCTCAACAAAATAAATAGCAACTATGCAAAACTTACAGGTAGCATCATATTAATGGTGAATGCCTGAATGATTTCCTCTTAAGATCAAGAATAAGACAAGAATGTCTTTTCTCATTACTTCTTTTCAACATTACACTAGAGATTGTGGCCAATGCAATTAGAAGAGAGAGAGAGAGAGAGAGAGAGAGAGAGAGAGAGAGAGAGAGAGAGAGAGAGGCATTCATATTGAAAAGGGAAAAGTAAAACTGTCTTTATTCATAGACAACATCAAAGTCTATGTGGAAAATCTGATAAAATCCACAAAAAAGCTACTAGAAGGAATGTATCAGTTTATAAGATTGCAGGTTACAAGATAAATATACAAAAATCAGTTGTATTTTAATATATTGGCAATGAACAATCAAAAATAAAAAATATACAAAGTGATCAGTAGAACAGAATAAAGTCCCAAAATAAACCCCAAACTGATTTTTGACAAAAGTGCAAAAGCAATTTAGTAGAGAAAGAATTGTTTTTTTTTAAATAGATGATGCTACTGAAACAAGTGGTTATCCATATGCAAAAACCCCACAAACTTTCAATTTAATCTAAACCTCACACCATACAAAAAATTTAACTCAAAATGGACCATAGACCTAAATGTAAACCTAAAACTATAAAGCTTTTAGAAGAAAACATGGGAGACATTCTCAGTGACCTTTAGCTAAGGAACAGTCTCTTAAATACAACACCATAAGCACACCCCATTAAAAAAATTTTCATGGAAAATAAAACTTTTATTGTGTAAAAGACACAGTTATGAGACTGAGAAGACAAGCTATAATTTGAGAAAAATATTTACAAAGCATATTTCTCACAAAAGAATTGTATTCAGGATATAAAAAGAACACTTGAAACTTAATTATAAACAAATAACCCAATTTATAAAAAGCAAAATATTTGAGCAGACATTTCAGCAAAGAAAATACAAATAATACATGAAATGATGGTCAATATCATTATTCATTAAGGATATAAAAAATGAAAACCACAATGAAATACCACTATGCACCTATTAATAAACCTGCTGGTGAGAATGAAAAATGGTACAGCCACTTTGGAAATCAGTTTGGCAGTTTCTTAAAAAGTTAAATGTACAGCTACCATATGATCCACTCATTCCATTTCTAGGTATTTATCTAAGAAAAAAAGAAAGCATATATCCATACAAAAATCTGTACGTGAATGTTTATAGCAACTTTATGTGTAGTAGCCAAAAAGTGGAAACAACCCAGATATACAGCAACAGGTGAATGGATAAACAAATTGGTGTATGCCCATACCATGGAATACTCATTAATAAAGAGGAATGAACTGTTGATAGAACAACATGGATGAATCTCAAAATAATTTAGCTGAGTGAAAGAAGCAAGCCCCCCAAAACATATACTCATGATTTCATTTATATAAATCTTAAGAAAATACAAACTAATCTATATTGATAGAAAGCAGATCAGTGATTGCTTGAGGAAAGGGAGAGTACAGAGGGGTAGGAGAGAGTGATTACCAAGGCATAAGAGAAACTTTGGGAGTGATGGATATGTTCACAATTCTTATTGTGGGGATGGTTTCACAGGTGTGTATACATATGTCGACACTTAAAAAACTGTGTACTTTAAAGACATACAGTTTATTTTCTGTCATTTTTGTTCAAAAAGGCTCTTTCTAAAAAGCTCATTGAGCAAAAAGAAAAAATTGTTTGATTATCTTCACCATCCTTATTGGCCTTTGCAGTAGTAAAAACCTTACTTTACTTACTTTTTTCCAAATTTTATTTATTTATTTTATTTTACTTTTTTATTTTATTTTTCTATTAAGTTTATTGAGGTAATATTGGTTAATACAATTATATAATTTTCAGGTGTACATTATAATTTGATATCTATATATTCTATTGTGTGTTTACCAACCAAAGTCCAGTTTCCTTCACCTACCATATATTTGATCCCCTTTACCAACTGCACCCTCACCCTATCCCCCTATATTTGACCCTTTTTACGCCCTCTACCTACCCCCTCCTCCACCACCCCCTACCCTCTGGTAACCACTAGTCCATTGTCCATGTCCATGAGTCTCTGTTTGTTTGTCCTGCTCATTTTTTGCTTTTAGGTTTATATCCCACATATAAGTGATATCATGTGATTTTCAACTTTTTCTGTCTGGCTTATTTCGCTTAGCATGATTATCTCGAGGTCCATCCATGTTGTCCCAAGTGGCAGTATTTAATCTCTTCTTATGGCTGAGTAATATTACATTGTATATATGTATCACAGCTTCTTTAGTCAATCATCTATCATAGGACACTTCGGTTGCTTCCACGTCCTGGCCACTGTGAATAATGCTGCTATGAACATCAGTGTGCAAATATCATTTCGGATATGAATTTTCAGATCTTTGGGGTAAATACTCACTAGAGGGATTGCTGGATCATGTGGTAGATCAATTCTTAGTTTTTTAAGGAACCTCCATACTGTTTCCATAGTGGCTGTACCAATTTGCCGTCCCATCAGCAGTGTATGAGGGTTCCTTTTTCTCTGCATCCTCTCCAACATTTGTTATAACTTGTCCTGTTGACTATAGCTATACTAACAAGTGTGAGGTGATATCTCATTGTGGTTTTGATTTGCTAATAGCTAGCAATGTTGAGCATCTTTTCAAATATTTCTTGGCCATTTGTATGTCCTCTAGGGAAAAGTGTCTGTTCAGGTCGTCTGCCCATTTTTTGATTGAATCGTTTGTTTTTTGTTGTTGTTGTTGTTATTGAGTTGTATGAGTTCTTTGTATATTTTGGATATTAGGCGCTTATCAGAAGCTTTGCTTGCAAATATATATTCCCATTTGGATGGTTGTCTCTTTATCTTGATGATTTCTTTTGCTGAGCAGAATCTTTTTAGTTTCATGTAGTCCCATTTATTTATTTTTGCTCTAACTTGCCTTGCCTTTGAGGCCAAATTCATAAAATCCTCTTTAAGTCTAAGGTCCTTGAGTTTCATTCTTATGTTTTCTTCTATGCCTTTTATTGTTTCAGGTCTTATATTTAGGTTCTTAATCCATTTTGAGTTAATTTTGGTATGTGGTGATAGAAAACAGTCTAGTTTCATTCTTTTGCAGGTGGTTTTCCAGTTTTCCTAGCACCATTTCTTGAAGAGGCTTTCCTTTCTCCAATGTATGTTTTTGACTTTTTTGTCAACAATTATTTACCCATATAAATATGGGTTTACTTCTGGACTCTGGATTCTGTTCCACTGGGCCGTGTGTCTGTTTTGCTACAAACACCATGCCGTTTTGAATACTGTCGCTTTGTAGTATAATTGAAGTCAGGCAGAGTGATTCCTCCAGCCTCATTCTTTTTTCTCAGGATGGCTTTGGCAATTCGGGGTCTTTTGTGCTTTCATACAAATCTAATGATTTTTTGTTCCATTTCTTTAAAAAATGCCGATAGGATATTGATGGGGATTGCCTTAAATCTGTATAATGCTTTAGGTAATATGGTCATTTTAACTTTGTTGATTCTACCAATCCAAGAACATGGAATATCTTTCCATTTCTTTGTATCTTCTTCGATTTCTTTTAATAGAGTCTCTTAGTTTTCATCATACAGGTCCTTCACATATTTAGTTAGATTTATTCCTAGGTATTTCATTCTTTTTGTTGCAACTGCAAAAGGAATTATTTTTTTTTCACTTCTTTTTCTGACACTTTGTTATTAGAGTATAGGAACGCTATGGATTTTTGAGCGTTGATCTTGTATCCAGAAACTTTACTGTATATGCTTTTTGTTTCTATTAGTGTTCTTGTGGGGTCTTTAGGATTATCTGTATAGAGAATCATGTCATCTGCAAATAGTGACACTTTGACTTCTTCATTTCCTATTTGGATGCCTTTTTATATCTTTCTCTTCCCGATTGCACTTGCTAGGACGTCCAATGTTATATTGAATAACAGTGGCGATACTGAACAGCCTTGCCTTGTTCCTGATCTTAGAGGGAAGGTTTTTAGTCTTTCACCATTAAGTATAATGTTGGCTGAGGGTTTGTCATATATGGCCTTTATTATATTAAGATATTTTCCTTCTACACTGATTTTGTTGTGTTTTGATTACAAATGGGTGCTGTATCTAGTTGAAGGCTTTTTCTGCATCTATTGATATGATCATATGATTCTTATTTTTTAATTTGTTTATGTGGTGTATCACATGAATCAATTTGCATATGTTCAACCATCCCTGTGCCTCTAGAATGAAGCCCACTTGATCGTGGTGTATAATCTTTTTAATATGTTGCTGTATTGGGTTCGCTAGTATCTTATTTAGGATTTTTGCATTTGTGCTCATGAGAGATATTTGTATGTAGTTTTCTTTTTCTGTGTTATCTTTACCAGGTTTTGGTATTAGGGTGATATTGGCCTCATAAAATGAGTTGGGAAGTATTGCCTCTTCTTTTATTTTTTGGAAGAGTTTGAGGAGACTAGGCATTAAATCTTCTTTGAATGTTTGATAGAATTCACTGGTGAAGCCATGTGTTCCTGGACTTTTACTTTTTGCTAGGTTTTTGATGATTGTTTCAATTTTCATACTGCTAATCAGTCTATTTAGGTTTTCTGGATCTTCTTGATTCAGTCTAGGAAGGTTGTATTTTTCTAAGTACTGGTCCATTTCTTCTAGGTTATTAGATTTGGTGTTATAAACTTTTTCATAGTATTCTTGTATGATCCTTTGTATTTCGGCAGTGCCTTTCATAATTTCCCCTCTTTCATTCTTGATTTTATATGTGTCCTTTCTCTTTATTCTTTAGTGAGTCTAGCCAGGGGTTTGTCAATGTTATTAGCTTTCTCAAAGAACCAGCTCTTTGTTGTATTTATTTTTTCAAGTTTTTTGTTTGGTTTCAATTTCATTAATTTCTGCTCTAATTTTGATTATTTCTTTCCTTCTACTGATATTAGGCCTCATTTCTTCTTCCTTTTCTAGTTTTTTAAGATGAAACGTAAGGTTGTTTATTTGGGCTCGTTCTTGTTTTTGGAGGTAGGCCTGTAATGATATGAACTTTTCTCTTATGACTGCTTTTGCCGTATCCCAAAAGTTTTGAAATGTTGTACTATCATTATCATTTGTTTCTATGTATCTCTTGATCTCTCCTTTTATTTCTTCTCTTGCCCAGTTATTCTTCAGTAGTATGTTTAATCTCCAAGTATTTGTGGTTCTTTCCTCTTTCTTTTTACAGTTGATCTTTAGTTTCAGAGCATTATAATCAGAGAATATGGTTGGCATGATTTCAACCCTCTATATTTGTTGAGGCTATCTCTGTGTCCCAGTATGCGGTCAATCCTTGACAGTGTTCCATGTGCACTAGAGAAGAAAGTATAAGCAGCTGTTTTGGGATGAAAGGCTATGCAAATGTCAATTATGTCCAGTTGGTCTAATGTATCATTTAAGGATGTTATTTACTTATTGATTTTCTGTTTGGATGATCTGTCCTTTTCTGACAGTGGGATATTTAGGTCCCCTACTACAATAGTGTTTTGGTCTGTTTCTCTTTAGTTCTGTTAGTAATTGGATATATATATATATATAGTCGTACCTTTTCTTCTGCAAGTGCCTTATCTCCATTCCCCTTTGCAAATTTGGATCTTTAAATCCTCTCCCTTCAGTAATTGTTATATAAAATTGTCCCTATGTATGCTGAACATTCATTATTATCTTGCTATAGCAATTCTTTCCTTATTATTTAAGCTTATAATGCCCTGTTCTTAGTAAGGGTTACACTTCTCTGCTTCTATCAGCCTGCTAGTCACCTTACTCCTAATTTTTTTTTTTGTCATTTTGCTTTAGGGGAGCTGACACCCCTTTCAGTATTTCTTGTAGTATAGGCCTCATAATTGAGAATTCTCTCAATTTTTGTATGTCTGGAAAGGTCTTAATTTCTATTTCATATCTAAAGGACAGCTTAGCTTGATACATTATTTTTGCCTGGTGGTTCCTAATTTTTAATAGTTTGAATATTTGATTCCACTCCTTTCTTGCTTTAAGGTTTGTACTGAAAAGTCCAACGACAATGTAATGGGTTTTTCTTTATAAAGTATCGTTTTATTCTCCCTGGCTGCTCTGAGAATTCTTTCTTTGTCAATTGGTTTTTGATAATTTTAATACAATGTGCTTTGGTGAACATCTTTTTTGAGTTGAGATAATCGAGTGTTCTGTTGACTTCTTGAATTCCAAGCTCCAGCTCCTTCCTTAGATTTGGGAAATTCTCGTCCACTATTTGTCTGGAAATGCTTTCTAGTCCCTGCTCCTTTTCCTCCTTTTTGAGAATGCCCATTATTCTTATGTTTCCTCTCCTGATGATATCAGCTAGTATTTCTCTTTCATTATTTTTCATTCTTCGGTTTCTCTCTTCTTCTTTCTGGTTTATTTCTAGATTTCTGTCTTCGATGTTACTGATCCTTTCCTCCATTTGGTCGACTCTATTTCCGAAGCTTGTTATTTCATTTTTCAGCTCTTGCAGTGTGTTCTTTATCTTCAGAAGGTCTTTTCGGTTCTTTTTTCAGGTTTCAATCTCTTTGCTGAAGAACTTATTCTGCTTATCTAGTTGTTTTTTCAATTCCTGAAATTGTTGATATGATTCATTTCGGATCTCATTTAGTTTTTTCTGAAGTACCATCCTGAATTCTCTGTCATTTAAGTCACATATTTCTATGTCTCTAAGCTTATTTTCTGGAGATTTTTCTCTTTCTGAGACACCTTGTCACCTTGGTTATTCATGGTGTTTAATGGACTATTTCTCTGCCTGGCATTAATGGAAATGTTCTGATTTTTTTTTTCCAGAAAGAAGAATTATTATATAATGGTCCCTAGCCTATTGCAAAGAAGGTGTTTTTCTTTTGGTTTTGATAAGGTGCCGTCTAAGCCTCTTGGATCTCTGCTTTATATAAAGTCTTTATAATCTCTCTCTCTCTTTTTTTTTTACCTTATAGATGTTTAATCAAACTCGCTACCCTCAGTATGTCCAAAGAAGGCGGAAAAATCACTTTGGATTGCGATCAATGGATCATTTTAAAGTAAGATTGAGTGACATCAGAAATATGGCGGAGTGAGAGACGTTCTCGGATCTCTTCCTTTGAAACAATAAGCTGAACATCTAAAACTGCACATCAGAACGTCTGAGCATGGGATCTGTGCATAAGAGCTACCACAGGTCAGAACCTTGGGTGTCGGGTGGTAGACTGGTGGACTGGGAGAAATAAAGAAGCTGCCTTTCACAGCCATACCTTAAGGATCATGGTAAGCCATACCAATCCTGTACTGGCCACCTCTGGACTTCTACACAAGAAAATATAAACTCCAATTTGTTTGCGCCACTGAATCAATATGAATTATCTCATTGAGTTTTTACAATAGCCTTATGAGATAGGTACTGTAATTATTCTCATTTTGCAAATGAAAAAGCTAAGGTTCAGATATGGTAAACCATTTGCCCAAGATCACCCAGCTAGTAAGTGGCACAGTTGGACTGCAAGCTTAGATGCATTAGGTTCCAGACAGTATGTGCTTATAAGTGCATGTTACACTGCCTCCCTGATATCTCCTATGCTGTTTTCGGAGACATAAGTCACATGCTCTTCTTCATTAATAGTTTGCTTAGTATGTAGATGAAGGTGCCACTTCATCCATTTAGCAGTGAAAAAGAAATACATTGAGAATATAGAATGAAAAAGACTCTCAAGCAAGCAGGAAATAGCTGAGCTGAGACAAAGACATAAGTCCCCTCCCTCCATTCCACTGGATTCACCTGGAAATTCTGAGCAAATAGCAACTGCAACGAACTGCCTGTCACCAGGAATTTGTATTAAAATAAACCAAAGATACACTTTTTTCTTGAGGAATTGTATTCTTGCTGATGTAGTCTTTTCGAAGGTCTGTCATTTTCAGAAGGCACCTAGAGATATGGTAGATCAACACTTGAAATTCTGCGCACAGCTTGTGATCTGATGAAGGCTGCTCTGGGTAAACTCTGAAGCCTTATTACTTCTTGCAAAGTTCAAGTGGCTTTCCTTTCTATGTTTTTGTGAGCTTCTCAAGATTCTAAAAATTAAAAATGGTTTATTGCAACACCAACCAATGGTGATTATTCCATAGACAATACTATTTCAGATGCCTTATAGATCAAGTCTTACAAAATGAGGTAAAGGTAACTTCAATTGCAGTTTAAGGAGCTTAATGAGGAATCAACAATGAGTACTTGAGCTTCAGCCACCTGCCACTTGGATAGCTGCAATTGGGGACAAAGGGGAAATAAAATGGAATAAGAAAAAGACTCCTATCTTCCCTCTACTGATTATCCTTAAATTTATCTGTTAACCTCTAAGTACACATATTTTACTCAAATATCTTTACCTTTCTCTTAATAGAGAATTGATTAGGCTCAATAATACTGAAAATAATAACAGCAAATACTTTTTTCTTGTTAATATTTTTAATTAATTTATTTATTTTTAATTGTTTAATGTCACCTTTTACCCCATCTACCTCCCCTTTTACCCTATCTACCTCCCCCTCCCCACTACCTTCTGGTAACCACTAGTCTATTGTCCATGTCCATGAGTGTCCGTTTGTTTGTCTAGTTCATTTGTTAGCAGCAAATACTTATATACACCAAATGCCATTTTATTTAATCCTCACAACTATTAATATCCTCATTTTACAAATGAAGAAACCAAACGACAAAGAGGTTCAGACTCTTAACCAGAATTACATGGATAATAACTGGTGGGGCTGTGATTATGATCTCAGGCAGTCTGGTTCAAATGTCCATGCTGTTAATCACAGTTCTAAGAGGACAATTTGGTCAGAAGAAATTCATGATGAAGAAAAAACAAAAAGAACATTTGGCAAAATAGTGATCTAAAGTCTGGAAAAGATTCAGACTGATAAAATGAAGTTCAGATGTAACTTAGCGCAAAAAGAGGGAACAAGATTACAGTCTCCTTGGGGAGAAAAAGAAACCTTAGACAAAGAGCAGACTAGGATCAAGGCACTGACTGAAAAATTTCAGTATGTGCTGTCTCTTAAACTGAACAAGATTGAACTTTGTATCTATTGTACCAATATGTAATTGTTTAAATGTTTTATAGCTATAGAATTTTACTTTTAATTATTATACCTATTACTCTTTTGGTAATATAAGAAATGTTTTTAAAGGAGAGGTATGCCCTTATAATAGTGTTAGAGCCATTGCAATTATTATTTGAATATTAATAGAGCAGTTTATATGATGTTACTGTCTACCTGCAGCCCCCTGGAAAAATTATTAAATCCCTCTATGACTTAATTTCTTTTTTTGTAAAGTGAAGGGTTATAATAGATTAATTATTTATATAATTTTCAGCTTAAGAACTTTGCTAAGAGCTCAATAGCAAGTCAATGAATACACACAGTGAAAAAACTTATAATGCAATTTAGAGAAAAATATAAACGTAAATTACAAAAACCAGGAAAGTTGGAAGAGCACTCATTTATCTGTACTGTTCATTTGGCCACTGATTACGCATCACTCTGCAACATTACTCCTACTATTATTGGAATATTAAATAGCTTTATTATATTCATTTAATTTATTCAAAAAATAATTATTGAGCACCTACCAGGGACTATTTTAAACATTGAGCATACAGGGTTAAAAATCAAGTACATTTGGTTTTACCAAAAAGATTAAGATTACTTTTAGGATAAAGACTTCCTTAAGTATTTTATAATTGCATTCAGTGATGCTTAACACATGGTATATCCTCGATTAATAGTTTTGATTAAATTTTAGCTTTCTGCACAGATAATACCTAATCTTTGCACTAGAGACCCATTTTCCCTAAAAATAAGTAGATCTATATGATTTTTAATTGAAAACTTTGCAACAGGTGTGATAAAATTTCAGAGACACCCTAGTTTGGCTCTCTGCTCTTGTTGATGACAATAAGGTTGTCAGATTATCAAAATTTCCTGAGCACCAAATATGTACAAGGTGATGCAGAGAATATAAATAAGAATAAAGTAAAATATCTTCATCCTTGGTGCACTTAACACAAAATTAAACAGATATTACAGAAGATCTAATTAAAAGTAGCTAAACAATAAAGAAATGAGTCTATTTCATCTTAGGCAACAGGAAATCTAGAAGGTAGGGCAGTTTTAGGAGTGGTTGCTTGAGAGACTCAATAATGTTAATAGGACTCAGATTCATTATGTTTTTATAATTTGTTATATTTAGTAAGTTGGTTACTTCCCACATAGTCAAAAGATGTATGCAGAAGCTCCAGATATCACCCATTCACCAAAAATACCTAAAGGCTGGAAGAGGGCAAAAGAATGCTTCTGTTCCTTGTGTCCTTTTTTAAACAATAAAGATAAAAAAGATAACTTTCCCAGTCAACAGACATTACTTCATGCCTCATTGTCCAGGACTGCATCACTAACCTATGCATAAACCAAACTCCGGCAAGGGAAATGACATTACCATGATTGGCTTATACTGAATTTTAAACTTTTAAAACTACAACCCACAGTAAGAAAATAATTTACACCTTATTACATAACATACACACACAACATATAAAGCTTCACAAAATAATTCTTACCCTTAATGCATGTAATGTACTTTGATATTTATAATATTCTATTTCTTCAATTTAAAAATTCCGGCAGTAACACTTCCAAAAAATTGAAAAGGAAGGAACACTTACAAATTCATTTTTTGAGGCCAGCACTACTCTGATAACCAAAGCCAGACAAAGATACTACAAGAAAACTACAGATCAATGTATCTGATGAATATTGATGCAAAAATTCTCAACAAAATCTAGCAAAATAAATACAAATACACATTAAAAAGATTATACTTCATGACCAGGTGGGGTTTATCCCTATGATGCAAGGAAAGTTCAACATATGAAAGTCAATCGATGTAAATACATTACGTTAATAAAACAAAAGACAAAAAAAAGTTAATATCAAATGATACAGAACAAGCACTTGACAAAATTCAGCATCCTTTCATCATAAAAAAAATCCAACAAACCAGGAATAGAAGGAAACTACTTTGTCATAATAAAGACCATGTATGAAAAGCCCACAGTGATATTATACTCAACAATTAAAAACTGAAAGCTTTTCCTCTAAGATAAGGAACAAGGGAAGGATGCCAACTTTTGTCATTTCTATTAAACATAGTACTGAGAAAAGGAAATAAAAGGTATCTAAATTGGAAAAGAAGAGGTAAAATTATTTCTTTTCACAGAATTCATGATTTTATGTGTAGAAAACCCTGAAGACCTCCCCCACTCCCCCTCTCCACACATACACACACAGAGTTAGAATTAATAAATTCAATAAAGATGTAGGACATAAAATCAACACACAAAAATCAGTTACATTTCTATATAGTAACAATGAATAATCTGAAAATGAAATTAAGAAAACAATCTAATTTACAACAGTGTCAAAAAGAATACACTACTTAGGAATAAACTTAAGCAAAGAGGTTAAATACTTGTACACTGAAAACTATAAAACATTGCTGAAAGAAATTAAAGACAACACGGATAAATGAAAAGACATTGTGTTCATGGATTGGAAGACTTGATATTGTTAAAATGTCAGTACCACCCAAAGTAATCCACAGATTCAATGCAAATCTTATCAATCCCAATGGCGGTTTTTTTTTTTTTTTTTTGCAGAAATAGAAAAAAATCAAACAAAAATTCATATCAAATCTCAAAGAGCACCAAATAGCCAAAATAATTTTGAGAAAAAAGAAGAAAGCTGGAGGCCTCACACTTTCTGATTTTGAAACATTTTACATATCTTCAGTAATCAAAACAGCATGGAACTGACATAAAGGCAGACATATTGACCAATGGAACTGAATAGAGTGCCCAGAAATAAACCCTCGCATATCTGGTCAATGAACTTTGACAAGGGTGCCAAGAATACACAATAGGAAAAAGACAGTCTCTACAACAAATGATGCTAGGAAAACTGGATATCTACATGCAAAAGATAGAAGTTGGATCTTTAGCTTAACTGTATACAAAAATTAACTCAAAATGAATTAAAGAGCCAAATGTAAGAACTGAAACTATAAAACTCCTTTAAGAAAACACAGTGGAAAAGCTTTATGATTTTGGACTTGGTAATAATTTCCTGGATATGACACCAAAAACACAAACAGCAAAAGTAAAAATAGACAAATGGGACTACATCAAGGTTAAAAACTTCTGTGCAACCAAGGAAATGCTTAATGGAGTGAAAAGGTAACCTAAAATTGGAGAAATATTTTCAGACCATGTATCTGATAAGGGGGTTAAAGAATCACTACCATTCAACAATAATAACAACAAAAAACAAAATAACATGATTTTAAAAATGGATAAAATATTTGAATAGGGATTTCCCTCAAAAAGATACACAAATGGCCAACAAGCATATGGAAAGATGTATAAATTTACTAATCATCAGGGAAACAAATCAAAACAACAATGAACTATAACCTACTCGTTAGGATGGCCGTCTGAAAAAATCCACGAAATAACAAGTGTTGATGAGGAGGAGGAGAAATTGGAACTCTTGTGTACTGTTGGTGGAAATGTAAAATGGTGCAGCCACTATGAAAAATAGCATGGAAGTTCCTCAAAAAATTAAAAATAGAATTACCATATGATTCAGTAATATCGTTTTGGGAGTATATATCCAAATGAATTGAAAACAGGATCTCAAAGAGGTATTCGTACTCACGGTCATTGCATCATTTACACTAGCCAAGAAAGAGAAGCAGCCTAAATGTCCATCAAAGGATGCATGGATTAAAAAATGTTGTATATACATACAATGGAATGTTATTCAGCCTTAAAAAAGAAAACAATCCTGTCATATACTGTAGGATGGATTATGCTTGAGGACATTATGTTAACTGAAGGAAACCAGTCACAAAAAGAAAAATACCACATGATTCCACTGATATAAATTATCGAAAGTAGCCAAGTTCTTAGAAACAGAATATAGAATAGTGGTTGCCAGCAGATGGGGGGAGGGGAAAATGGGGAGTTCTTGTTCAATGGGTATAGAGTTTCAGTTTTGCAAGATGAAAAAGTTCAAGAGATCTGTTAGTTAACACTAATATACTGTTTACTTAAAAATGGTTAAGAAGGTAAATTTTATGGCTTTAAACTTAATTGTTAAGGCATAGAGTTACCCATCATATGCCCTTCTTAATAGCTAACCCAGACATCAATCTTATATAAACAAAGATTCAGAAAGCTACAGCAGAACTCAAAGAAGCGTTTAGTATCTTCTGTACAGATTAAATCACCTGATATATCTTAATAATATTTAGATTAAATGCAATAAGTAATTTTAAAAAGTATATGCTGAAGAAAGAGGGGAAAAGAACTTATATTGAAAGGCCAAAATGATGATGTTTTTGGTTTTTTCAGACCTTGGAGTTGATACTGCATAATCGGATATGTCAATACCCTCCCACCAAAGGCCACTGGGAACACACCTATAATTGAACAAGTTGGGTCTGTTGCAGGGAGGGAGAATGCACACCCTGGGGATCCATGAGGCACCTCATTAAGAGAGTTTAGGAAGAACTAAGTACATTTGTCCCCCCCTTATTCACAGGGTATACATTCCAAGACCACCAGAGGATGCCTGAAACCACAAACTCTATACATACTATGTTTTTTCCGATATATACATATCTATAATAAAGTTTAATTTATAAATTAGGCATAGTAACAGAGTAAGAAAAAACTAATAATGAATAGAATAATTGTAATAATATACTGTAATAAAAACTATATGAATGTGATCTATCTCTTAAAATATCTTATACTATGCTCACCCTTCTTGTGATGATATGAGATAATAAAATACCTATGTGATGATATGAAGTGAGGTTAATGACCTAGGCATTGTGATGTGTAGCATTAGACTACCATTGGTCTTTTGAAAGAAGATCGTCTGCTTTGCGTGATCCTGGGTCATAGAGCCACGATGATGTCAATGTTTGAATATGAGGAGCAGGTGATGTTGATGGTTAGGGAAATTTAATATTTTCAGACTATAATTGACTGCGGGCCACTGAAAGAGTAGAAAGCCAAACCGAAGAAAAGGGGGAACTACTGTATATACCATTTGGGTATGTGTTAGGTAATTTGGTTAAGGTTTTAAGGAAGCAGTATTTTCTCTGGGTATGGATGCTATCAGGAAGTGGAAGTAATTTCATGATTGGATATCTTAATAAATCTTACTTAGAAGGGAATACTGGCCTGAAGGTAAAACTGTAATTGATACAGAAACAGCAGTCACTAATACTAGCTAAGACAGGGAGCTGCTTCATCATTTTTGTGACTATGACAATGTTCATAATTTGTCTATGTTCAAACATAATTTACACAGTGGTCTTTTTTTTTTTTTTTGCCTTTATACATTAGAGTCATAGAATGGCCTTGTTTGATATTTGTGATCTGTAAGATTGTTTATGGTTCAACAGCAGAACACCAAGGTCGAGTTGTTGTCAGTGCCAGGCCAGCTCCAGGATCTCAGGGCCTGCTTTTCTCTTTCTCAGAAGCATTATCTGCTCCTACCTCATTTTCTCCATGTTTTCTTCTTGACTTCTTGCTGTAAAAATCAAACATTTTCTAAGATTGTTATAAAAGGGAAAGGAAACTAACATTTATTGAGTACTTATATATTATGCACTGTTGTATATATAATGATACATAATATCATTTAAAAATAATAATAACCCTGAGGCAGATAGCATCTACATTTTACAGAGAAAAAATCTGGGGCTTAGAGAGGATAGGTAATTTGGTGACAGTCACACAGCTGGTAGAGACTGATTTTGAATCCAGATCTGTCTTCAAAGCCTTATGTACTTTCTGCTCTACCATGTTGCCTTGCTAGAGATTTAGGAATATGACCTATTCTTTATGTCTGTACTATTTATTTATTTATTTATTTATTTATTTATTTATTTATTTATGAAAATATTATATTCAGAATTGAAACATGGAGAAGTAGTAATTCCTTGAATTCACAGTTTTATTGAATATTTTTAGATTAGATTATATATGTCAGATAGTAGAACCTATAGGAAGCACATGATATTATAGTTCTGTTACACTAGACATTGTAAATACCCAAGTGGAGACAAAGCAAGAAAGAACTAAATGTTGCAGGCTGCATGTATGGATTCTCTGCTCCAGAAGAAATTTAGGAACTGAGTTTCTAGGTCTAAAGATCAGTTCCATTTTAGCTCCTACAGCTTCTGTCACTTGGCCCAGACATGCAAGCTCAGCCCTAAGCTAGTCTCTAGGAGCCATCTGGCTATCAGGCAAGTGGAAATGTAAAGAATCTTGGACTTATACTCATTCTTTCAGCATAAAGTCAGGCTTCCTACCACTCCCTTTCTGAACTGATCTCTAGTCTAATAAATAGGTTCTTACCTTGTTTCTTATGAATAAGTTTCTACTTTATAATCCAGTTCCAGTAACTAAATTATCCTCATGAAAGGTCCTCACATCAGTTCCTTTTTCTGTGACACTAGGTGAAGAAAGAAAATTTCAACAGGCATATTCCTCTTTTCATATTTAGTTAAATTGCTTTAAAAATTTACATCTAAAATTTATATGGGACTGCAGAAGACCCCAAATAGCCTCAGCAGTCTTGAGAAAGAACAACAAAGTTTGAGATATCACACTACCTGATGTCAAACTATACTACAAGGCTATCATAATCAAAACAGCATGGTCCTGGCATAAAAATAGATCAATGGAACAGAATAGAGAGCCCAGAAGGAAACCCACACCTATATGGTCAATTTAATCTATGACGAAGGAGGCAAAAATATACAATGGAGTAAAGACGGTCTCTTCAACAAATGATGCTGAGAAAACAGGACAGATACATGCAAAAAATAAATAAATAAAACTAGACTGCCTTCTTATATCATACACAAAAATAAATTAAAAATGGATTAAAGACTTAAATGTAAGTGCCAAAACCATAAAACTCCTAGAAGAAACATAGTCAGTAAACTCTCTGACATTGCTCTTAGTAATATTTTGTTCTGATATATCTTCTTTGGCAAAGGAAACAAAAGAAAAAATAAACAAATGAGACTACATCACACTAAAAATTTTTGCATAGCAAGGGAAACCATCAACAAAATGAAAAGACAACCTACTGAACGGGAGAAGATATTCAACAATGTTACATCTGATAAGGGGTTAATATCCAAAATTTGTAAAGAACTTATACAGCTCAACAATAACAACAACAACAAACAACCCAATTAAAAATTGGGCAGAGGGCCTGAATAGACATTTCTTCACAGAGGAAATACAGATGGCCAATAGACATTTGAAAAGATGCTCAATGTCACTAATCATCAGAGAAGTGCAAATTAAAACCACAATGAGATATCACCTCGCACCTGTCAGAATGGCTATCATCAATAAACGAACAACAAAATGTTGGCAAGGATGTCGAGAAAAGGGAAGCCTTGTGTACTGTTGGTGGGGTTAGAAATTGGTGCAGCCACTATGGAAAGCAGTATGGAGGTTCCTCAAAAAATTAAATATAGAACTACCATATGACCCAATGATTTCTCTTCTGGGTATTTAAATGAAGAAAACCAAAACACTGAGTTAAAAAGATATATTCGCCCCTATGTCCATTGCAGCATTATTTACAATAGCCAAGATATAGAAGCAACCTAAGTGCCCTTCAATAGACAATTGGATAAAGAAGCAGTGATATATATGTACAATGGAATATTACTCAACCATAAAAAAGAATGAAATCTTATCATATGTGACAACATGAATAGACCTAGAGGATATTATGCTACGTGAAATAAGTCAGATGGAGAAAGACAATTATGACATTATTTCACTTATATGTTGAATCTAAAGAAGAAAATAACAAACAAGAGAGAAACAGACTCCTAGGTACAGAGAACAAACTGAGGATTGCCACATGGGAGGGGGATTAAAGGTGGGTGAAAAAGGTGAAGGGATTAAGAAGTACAAATTGATAGTTACAAAATAGTCATGGGGATATGAAGTACAGCATAGGGAATATAGTCAATAATATTGTAATAACTATGTATAGTGCCAGGTGGGTACTATGGCACTAATCGGAGAGATTACTTCATAAATTATATGTGTCTCACCAATGTGCTGTACACCTGAAACTAATATAAAATAATATTAAATGTCAACTGTAATCGAATAATAAAAATAAATAAAGTGAGACATAAAGATGTACATTTAAGTGACTTACCACTCCCTTTATGTTCAAACCTGGAAATTGGAATCAGATAGACTTAGTTTGAATCTCAATTCTTCTCCTAAACTAACTTAACCTCACTAAACCTCAGATTCTCCACTCTGAAAATGGAGATAATAATGTCTATCTCTCAGGTTCATCCACGTTGTTGCATAAGGCAAGATTTTATTCTTTTTTAAAAAAATTTATTTATTTTTATGGTGACATTGGTTAACAAAATCCAGAGTTTCACATGTACAATTTAACAGTAAGGCATATATATTGCATTGTATTTTCACCTCTCATAGATTTCATTCTATCATAACATATTTGACCCTTTTTATCCCATCAACCTCCCCTCTCCCCCTCCTCCCTCCCCCTCTGGTAACCACTAGCCTATTGTCCATGTCCACGAGTCTCTGTTTGTTTGTCCTGTTTGTTTGTTGATTTTAGGTCTATATACCACATATAAGCGATATCATGTGATTTTCAACTTTTTGTCTGGCTTATTTCACTTAGCATGATTATCTTGAGGTCCATCCATGTCGCAAATGGCAGTATTTCATCTCTTCTTATGGCTGAGTAATAGTCCATTGTATATATATACCACACCTTCTTCAGCCAATTGTTTATCGTAGGACACTTCAGTTGCTTCCATGTCCTGGCCACTGTGAATACTGCTGCTATGAACATTGGCGTTTCATCCCAAAACAACTGCTTAACATTCTTCTGTAGTGCCATGGAACATTCTCAAGGACTGACCACATACTGGGACACAGAGATACTCTCAATAAATATTAGAGGGTTGAAATCATACTAACCATATTCTCTGATCATAATGCTTTGAAGCTGGAGATCAACTGTAAAAAGAAAGCTGGAAGAACCGCAAATACATGGAGATTAAGAAACATGCTACTGAAGAATGACTGGGTTACAGAAGAAATAAAAAGATATCAAAACTTTTGGGACATGGCAAAAGCGGTTATAAGAGGAAAGTTCATGTCATTATAGGCCTATCTCAGAAAATAAGAATGAGCCCAAATAAATAACCTAATGCTTCATCTTAAAAACTAGAAAAGGAAGAAAAAATAATGCCCGTAGTCAGCAGAAAGAAAGAAATAATCAAAATTAGAGCAGAAATAAATGAAATGAAAAATGAAAAAAAGTAGAAAAAATAAATGCAACAAAGAGCCGGTTCTTTGAGAACATTAATAAAATTGACAAACCTTTGGCTAGACTCATTAAAGAAAAAAAAGAAAGGACACAAATAAACAAAATCAGGGATGAAAGAGGGGAAATTATTACAGACACTCAGAAATACAAAGGATTATACAAGAATACTATGAAAAAGTATATAATACCAAATATAATAATCTAGAAGAAATAGATCAGTACTTAGAAAGATATGACCTTCCTAGACTGAATCAAGAAGAACTGAAAAATCTAGATAGACTGATCAGCGGTATGGAAATTGAAACAATCATCAAAAACAAACCAAAAAATAAAAGTCTAGGAGCAGATGGCTTCACCAGTGAATTCTTCCAAACATTCAAAGAATATTTAATACCTATTCTTTTGAAGCTCTTGCAAAAAAATTGATGAGAAGACAATAATTCCTAACTCTTTTTATGAGGTCAACATTACCCTGATACTAACACCTAGTAAAGATAACACACAAAAAAAGAAAACTATAGATCAACATCTCTGATGAACACAGATGCAAAAATCCTAAACAAAAGACTAGTAAATTGAATACAATAACATATTAAAAAGATTAAACACTATGATCAAGTGGACTTCATCCCAGGGGCACAGGGATGGTTCAACAAATCAATTAATGTGATGCACCACATAAACAAATTAAAAAATAAGATTCATATGATTATATCAATAGATGCAGAAAAAGCCTTCAACAAGATACAACATCCATTTATGACCAAAACACTTAACAAAATGGTATAGAAGGAAAGTACCTTAATATAATAAAGGCCATATGTGACAAACCCTCAGCCAGCACTATACTTAATGGTAAAAAACTAAAACCCTTTGCTCTAAGATCAGGAGCAAGACAAGGTTGTCTACTATTCCCATTGTATTTATATATAACATTGGAGGTCCTAGCGAGTGCAATCAGGCAAGAGAAAGATATAAAAGGCATCCAAATAGGAAATGAAGAAGTCAAACTATCACTATTTGCGAATAACATCATTCTCTATATAGAAAACCCTAAAGACTCCAGAAGAACACTACTAGAAACAATAAGCAAATACATCAAAGTTTCTGGATACAAAATCAATGTTCAAAAATCCATACCATTCCTATACTCTAATAATGAAGTGTCAGAAAAATATTTCATTCTTTTTTAAGGTTGAATAATATTCCATCATACATATGTATCACTTCTTCTTTATCCATTCATCTATTGATGTACAACTTAGATTGCTTCCATATTTGAGCTATAGTAAATAATGCTGCAATGAACAAAAGAATGCATATGTCTTTTAGAATTAGTGTTTTGGATTTCTTTTGATAAATACCCAGAGGTGGAATTACTGGGTCCTTCTTTATCTCTTGTTATGGCCTTTGTTTTAAAAACTTATCGTATAAGTTTTGCTACCCCAGCTTTTTTGTTTTTTCATTTCTGTTTTCAAGAAATATCTTTTTCCATCCTTTTATTTTCAGTCTCTGTGTGTCTTTCAATCTGAAGTAAGTCTCTTGTAGGCAGCAAATGTAAGGATCTTGTTTTCTTATCCTCAGCCACCCTATATCTTTTGATTGGTGGTATAATCCATTTACATTTAAAGTAATTGTTTGGTGGGGGAGGGGCAAGCCAGCATAGACTGTAGAAGCTTTGCACATCTCCTTTGTGACCTCACCAGAGATGTGATGGAACCACAGAGCAAACAGCAAATATAGTTGCCTGGGGTCTGGATGAACAGAAGCGCTACAAATAGAGAGAGAATTAAGAAATCACCCTGCCATGAGAGAAGGGAGTGGAGATGTGAGGCTGACCAGTCCCATGTGGCTGAGTAAGACAGAGGCTGCGGCAGCTGCTTCTGGCAGGTACAGACATTCCTTTTAAAGGGGTCAGGACTGCAACTGAACTTTTCGTGGTGATGGACTTGCTGGCTCTGAGCACCAGTGCCGGGTCTCCTGCTTGGTGGGTGCCAGGGACATACGGGTGGGGGCCGCTGAGTTGTCAGGCGTCAGGGCGAGAGCCAGAGGTGAGGCTTTCTCCTGGGCAGAAGTGCTGCCACATCTATTGTTCCTCTGTTGAGCCCTTCTCGCTCCCAGAGTGTGGACCTAGGCACCGCCATATGTGATGTGTCTTCAATATGGATAATAGAGGTCGCTCCGCCCCTGTGCCCCTTGCTGAACTGCTCCAAGCCTCACACTGGTGGCACCTGGCCTCAGTTTCTGTCGTTGCTTCTTGAAGCAACTTTAAGCACAGCACTTGCAGATTGCTTGCTGAATCTTAATAGATGGCTTCAGAGAGGCACAGGCTGGGGCTAAATTTGGCCTGCAGCTGAACCCCTCTCAGTACTGTGCCACTGGACACCTACTACACAAAACCATGCTAATAAGACTGGGAGATTTAGGAGCTTTGTTTTGTACATAGAAACAGTCACAGAAAGGCAACCAAAATGGGGAGACAAAGAAGAGTGTCCTACATGAAAGAAGAGAAAAGAACTCCAGGAAAAATGGAGTTAAGCAATCTACCAGATGCCGAGTACAAATCATTAGTTATAAGGATGCTCAATGAACTTAGGGGTAGAGTAGATGAACTCAGTGAGAACTTTAACAAAGAGATTTAAAAAACATAAAAATGGGGATGGAACTTATAAAAGGGAACCAGTCAGAAATGAAGAATACAATATCTGAAATGAGGAGTATATTAGAAGGAATCAACAGAGTGGATGAAGCGGAGGTTCATATCACCAATCTGTAGGATGAGGTAGCAGAGGACAAACAATCAGTACAGCAGCAAGAAAAAGAATCCAAAAACATGAAGATAATTAAGGGAGCCAATGAGACAATATCAAATGTAACAACATTCACATCTTAGGAGTACCAGAAGGAGAACAGAGCAAGAAGTTGAAAACCTATTTGAAGAAATAATGAAGGAAAACTTCCCTAACCTGGTGAAAATAGACATACAACCCCAGGAAGCTCAGAGAGTCCCAAAGAAGATGAACCCAAAGAGACCCACACCAAGGCACATCATAATTAAAATATCAAAGGTTAAATACAATGAGAGAAAAGCAGTTCTCTACCATGGAGCTCCCATAAGACCGGCAGCTGATTTCTCAAAACAACAACAACAACAACAACAAAACGAAACAAACAAACAAAAAAACTGCAGGATAGAAGGTCTTGCCTCAAAATATTCAAAGTGATGAAAACCCAGTATCTACAATCAAGATTACTTTATCCAGGAAAGCTATCATTTAGAGTTGAAGGTCAGATAAAGAGTTTCCCAGCTAAAAATAAGCTAAAGGAATTCATCAACATCAAGCCAGTATTACAGAAAATGTTGGAGGGATTTCTTTAAGAAGAAAAACCATGTATCAAAATCATGAATAAAAAAATGATAATAATTACATATCTATCAACAAATACCTACAATGGAAAAGAATTAAGTGCTCCAATCAATAGAGAGTGTGGCTGGATGGATTAAAAACAAGACTCTTACATATGCTGCCTGCAAGAGATTCACTTCAGATTAAAAGACATATACAGACTAAAAGTAAGGGGATGGAAAAAGATATTTCATGATAGACTTAGAGGGTATTGTGCTGAATGGAGTAAGTCAGTAAAGACAAATATATGATTTTCACGTACATGTGGAATCTAAAGAACAAAATAAAGACAACAACAAACATGAAAACAAACTCATAGATACAGACAATATTTTGAGGGTTACTCGATGGGAGGAGGTTGGGGAGTTGGTGAAAAAAGGCAACAGGATTAAGAAGTACAAATGGATAGTTTCAAAATAGTCATGGAGATATAAAGTATAGCATAAGGAATATAGTCAATAATATTGTAATAAATATGTAAGGGAGCAGACGGGTACATGATTTATTGGGGTGACCACTTTGTGAATTATATAGATCTCTAATCACTATGCTGTACAACTGAAACTAATATATTATTGTATACCAACTATAATTGAAAAAAAACCTCTGAATTGTACTATGTAAATATGAGTAACTAATTGTTATATTTCAATAAAAAATAGAAATTAAAGTAACTGTTGATAGATATGTAGTTATTGCCATTTTATTATTTCTATTTTTTATCTTTTCTTCTCATTAAAGAAGTCCATTTAATATTTCTTGTAATATTGGTTTGTTGTTGATGACCTCCTTCCGTTTTTTCTTGCATGGGAAGCTCTGTATCTGTCCTTCTATTCTAAATGATAGCCTTGCTGGTTAGAGTAATCTTCATTGCAGATCCTTATTTTTCTTCACTTTGAATATTTTGTGCTAATCCCTTCTGGCCTGAAAAGTTTCTGTTGAGAAATCAGTGGACAATCTTATAGGAGCTTCCTTGTAGGTAACTAACTGCTTTTCTCTTGCTGCTTTAAAGATTCTCCCTTTAAGATTTGGCATTTTAATGATGACGTGTGTTGTTGTGGACCTCTTTGGGTTCATCTTGTTTGGGACCCTCTGTGTTTCATTGACTTGTATGTCTATGTCCTTCACCAGGTCAGGAAAGTTTTTTTGTCATTATTTCTTCAAATAGGTTGGTCTCTCTCTTCTTCTGGTATCCTTATGATGCAAATGTTGATATGCTTGATGTTGTCCCAGAGACCCCTTAAACTATCTTCATTTTTTAAAAATTATTTTCTCTTTTTAATATTCCAATTGGGCGTTTTCTGCTACCTTATCATCCAAAGTGTTGATTTGATTCTCTGCTTCATCTAATTTACTCTTGATTCCCTCTAACATATTCTTCATTTCAGTTATTGTAGTCTTCCATTCAGATTGATTCTTTTTTATGTTTTTTTAATCTCCATTTTTGTTTCCTATCTCTGTTGAACTTCTTACTGAGATCATTGTGCATTTTTATAACCAGTGTTTTGAACTCTGCATCTAGTAGCTTTTTTCCACTTTGTTTAGTTCTTTTTCTGGAGCTTTGTTCCTTTCTTTCATTTGCGACATGTTTCTTTGTCTTCCCATTTGGCTACCTCCCTGTGTTTGTTTCTATGTATTAGGTAGAGCTGCTATGTGTCCTGGTCTTGGTGGAGTGGCCTTATGTATTACGTGTCCTGTAGGGCCTAGTGATACAGTCTCTCTGGTCACCTGAGCCAGGTAACGAAAACATGTTTCTTGTGTGGGTTGTGTGTATTTTCCTGTTGTAGTCGAACCTTGGTTGCTATTTGTGTGTCAGTAGGTGGGATTGACTTGGGTTGGTACGTTGTGAGGAGCGGCTGATGACTGCAGAGGAGGAGCCGTTGGGCAGAGGCTGACCTTATGAAGCAGGATTCACTTTAGCAGGGCTCTGGTGCTTTGCCAGTCTTCTCTTCGGTGTGTTGTTCTCAGATGCAGCCAAGTGATGCTCTTGAGTGGTCCAAAGCTGGATACTGGGCATGCCAACTCCCAGGTCTCCTAGGAGAGGTCTCATCACTGGCCAAATTCAGCTGCCCCCTGTGACCTGCCTGGGGCCGCCTTGCATGGGCCACAGTGTTCTGCAAATGGGCTTTGAGGTGCTTGGCAAATGCCAAAGCTGTAAACTGAGGCTGGCTGCTGGCAGTGCCAGGTTTGTGGCTGCTCAACAAGAGGTACCAGGCATACCGAGGCCAGATGCTTGTCTGTTGTTTGTGAACATTTGAGAGATTTTAGGAAAGTCCACAGCATGAGCCAAGACAGGTTGTTTATATGGAAAAGCCACTGAAAGTGGCTTTGATGGGCCCACAAGTTAGGTGGAATGGGGTTTCAGTGAATCACCAGGGCAAGGCAAACGGTCTTAGCCAGGTTGATAGAGCCTCAGATATAGTGGCTGCCTGGGTCTGCACACTGGATTGGTGAAGGGCTCAACAAAGAAAATATGTTTTTTGACAGTACTTTTGTCTGGGAGAAAGCTGACCCTCCAGTCCTTGCCCTGAAGCCAGACAATACAGTTCCTCCTCGTATGTCCCTGTCACCTTTTATGCTGCTACCCCAGTGCTAGAGTCTAGGAGTGAGTACTCAATGTATAAGTTCATGTAGGGGCCCTTAAAAGGATTCCTTGGAACCCTGGCTGCCATCTGTTTCAATCAGCCACAATCTCTGCTGGTTTTCACAGCCAGAAGTTGTGGGGACCTCTCTTCCCAGAACCGGAATCCTGGGATGGAGAGCCTGATGTGGAGCTGGGATTTCTCACTCCTCAGGGGAGATCTCTGCAGCTGAGCTTTCCTCCCAATTTTCAACAGCTGCACTCTGGTGTGGAACCAGCCTGTTCTGTGTCTCCGCCCCTCCTGCCAGTCTCGATGTGGTTTCTTCTGTATATTCTTAGTCATAGGATTTCTGTTCAGCCAGACATCAGGTGGTACTCAATGATGATTGTTCTGTAGTTTAGTTGTAATTTTGATGTGGGGACTTCTACAAGAACAGCATTTACCTAGTCTGCTATCTTGATGGGAAATCTTAAAATTTTTCAATGTTTTTATTCTGAATCTTCTCTCTCTGTTTTTTTTTTTTTACTAAGTCTTCTCTTAATAGAGTAATTTTTCCTATTAATATTTATTGTAGTTAATGGTATACTTCTGTTTAGTACTGCTATCTTATTTTATGTTTTCTATTTGTCACTTTTTTGTTTTATTTTTCTCTTTTCCCTTTTAGCTGGAGTGATAATTTTTCTTTTATTTCTTGTAGTTTCAAAGATGAGTATGCTCTTTCAATGCATCTGTTTGGTATTCCTAAGACACATTTATATATATTTTTTTTGAAAATTAAAAACTAAATTTTATTAGAACCCATACTTTACCTTATATTAGACAATAACCTTAGTAACAATTTCTTTTCTATTGTCTCCCAAGTTGTGATCTCCTGGAATTTTAGTTCCAAATAATTATAAAAAATTATTGTGATGTTATGCACTTACAATTATTTAGACTTAACTGCAAAGTCTGTTTTGTTGCTTGTGGTTGTTTCTTTTATCTCATATTTTTTTAATGGAAACTTTTGGGATTTCTTATTTTCTTTTACTCTTTGGTGTTCAGAAATTTCACCACATATGAGTCTTTAGTTTACCTTGTTTTGCACTCAATGGTGTCTTTCTCTCTGAAAACCAATATTTTTAAAAATAATTTCTCAGAAATTGTCTTCTATTATTGATTTATTAACTTCATATCTCTTTTCTTTCTATTCTTTCCTTTTGGAATTTTGCCACGTGGATGTTGAAATTCTGGATCTAACACCCATGTCTATTATTGCTTTCTCAAAATTTCTATTAGTTTTTTTCTTTTGTACTGTCCTGTGAGAATCTTTTGGTCTGATGTTATAATACATAGTTTTTTGTCTTCTGCTGTCCCATGATACTATTTCATATATCCATTATATGCTTTATTTTTTTTTTTACCTTTCATTTATGTAGTTTCCAGAGCCTACCATTGGTTTTGTTTTACATAAGCATTTTCCTTGTTTATGGGTTTGATAATTTCTCTTATCTTTCTGAGAACATTGCTTTATTTTAAAGTCTTTTTTCATTTGTTATATTTACTCTATTTCTTTTGAGATTAGTTTTTCTGTTTATTAATTTTGATAAGTTTTTTATATGGTGTCTGTTATTTAAATATTAGTTACCATTTCTTACTTGTGTGTTTATTTTTGAGATTTTATATTAGCTCGTCTACAGATATTGCTATTGTAAAGCCTACCTATGATAATTCTGTGGAAGAAACATGACTTGCTGCTAGATTAGGTATGCCAGTAATTTATCATTTAGGCATAGCAGCTACCTACTACTTCTAACTTATTTTGAGCAAAAGGCAGCAGCAAAATTTGTACCGAGGCTGAAGCATTGTATGAGAATTGGCACCCAATTAATTATGATGATATTTCCAAAGGCTCCTTCTTGCTTTTTTATATCACTGATGCTGGGCTTGAAGATTTCTAGATCACTCTTATTTTTAAAATGATCTTCACATATATTTTTGTGGTTTATTCTAACTATTTTTCTTAATATAATGGGAATGATTCTCAGTCTACAAAGTCATGTGTGCTAGAATTATTACATTCTTAATTTTCTATATATAAACTCCAAATTCTCTTAATCTTATAGTTGTAAGTCTTAGACATGTTACCGTCTAGCTGTGACAATTATGTACATTTGTTATTATTTAATTAATTAGTAGTTTGTGAAGTTATTAAGATCATGTGTTTTTTAATGAAGCTTATTATTTATTTACTTATTAATATTTTATTGCTTTATTTATGTTTTTAACATTTTATTTATTTATCCCCCGCCCTCCTTCACCCTCTCTTTTGGTAACCACTAGTCCATTGTCCATGTCCATTAGTCTCTGTTTGTTTGTCCTGTTCATTTGTTGTTTTTAGGTTTATGTCCCACATATAAGTGTTATCATGTGATTTTCAACCTTTTCTGTCTGGCTTATTTTGCTTAGTATGATTATTTCAAGGTTTATCCATGTTGTTGCAAATGGCTGTATTTCATCTCTTCTTATGGCTGAGTAACATTCCATTGTTTATATGTACCATAGCTTCTTTAGCCAATCATCTATCGTAAGACACTTTGGTAGCTTCCATGTCCTGGCCACTGTGAATAATGCTGCTATGAACGTCGGTGTGCAAATATGTTTTCTATATGGGTTTTCAAGTCTTTGGGGGTAAATATACAGTAGAGGGATTACTGGATCATATGGTAGATCAATTCTTAGTTTTTTTGAGGAACCTCCATACTGTTTTCCATAGTGGCTGTACCAATTTGCAGTCTCACCAGCAGTGTATGAGGATTCCTATTTTTCCACATCCTCTCTAACATTTGTTATTATTTATCCTGTTGATAATAGCCATTCTAACCGGTGTGAGATGGTATCTCATTGTGGCTTTGATATGCGTTTCCCTAATAGCTAGTGATGTTGAGCATCTTTTCATATATTTGTTGGCCATTTGTATGTCCTCTAGGGAGAAGGGTCTGTTCACATCCTCTGCTCATCTTTTGATTGAAAGGTTTTTTTTTTGTTGTTGTTATTGAGTCATATAAGTTCTTTGTCTATGTTGAATGTTATGTCCTTATCGGAGGTGTAGCTTGCAAATATATTTTCCCATTCAGATGGTTTCTTTTGCTGAGCAGAAACTTTTTAGTTTGATGTAGTCCCGTTCATTTATTTTTGCTTTTACTTCTTTTGCCTTTGAGGTCAAATTCATAAAATTCTCTTTAAGTCCAAGGTCCTTGAGTTTAGTTTCTAAGTTTTCTTCTATGCATTTTATTATTTCAGGTCTTATATTCAGGTCCTTAATCCATTTTGAGTTAATTTTGGTGTGTGGTTATAGACAACAGTCAAGTTTCATTCTTTTGCAGGTGGCTTTCCAGTTTTCCCAGCACCATTTATTGAAGAGGCTTTCCTTTCTCTACTGTATGTTTTTGGCTTTTTTGACAAAAATTATTTGCCCATATAAACATGGGTTTACTTCTGGACTCTCGATTCTGTTCCACTGGTCCATGTGTCTGTTTTGCTGTCAATATCATGCCATTTTGATTACTACCACTTTGTAGTATAATTTGAAGTCGGGCAGAGTGATACCTCCAACATCTTTCTTTTTTCTCAGGATGGCTTTGGCAAGTCAGGGTCTTTTGTGCTTCCATAAAATATCCAATGATTTTTTTGTTTTGTTTCTTTAAAAAATGCCGATGGGATTTTGATGGGGATTGCATTAAATCTGTAAAATGCTTTAGGTAATAAAGTCATTTTAACTATGTTGATTCTTCCAATTCAAGAACGTGGAATATCTTTCCATTTCTTTGTATCTTCTTCGATTTCTTTTAATAAGGTCTTGTAATTTTCATTATATAGATCTTCAACATGTTTCATTAAATTTAT
This sequence comes from Pteropus vampyrus, assembly GCF_000151845.1. Taxonomy (NCBI): domain Eukaryota; kingdom Metazoa; phylum Chordata; class Mammalia; order Chiroptera; family Pteropodidae; genus Pteropus; species Pteropus vampyrus. The sequence goes on along the minus strand of NW_011889025.1, from coordinate 2,536,397 downwards.
TCCTAGGTATTTTATTCTTTATGCAGCAATTGCACAAGGAATTTTTTTCCACTTCTTTTTCTGATACTTCATTGTTAGAGTACAGGAATGCTATGGATTTTTGAACATTGATCTTGTATCCAGAAACTTTACTGTATTTGCTTATTGTTTCTAGTAGTGTTCTTGTAGAGTCCTTAGGGTTTTCTATATAGAGAATCATGTCATACACAAATAGTGACAGTTTGACTTCTTCGTTTCCTATTTGGATGCCTTTCATATCTTTCTCTTGCCTGATTGCACACGCAAGGACATTCAATGTTATGTTTAATAACAGTGGTGATAGTGGAGAGCCTTGCCTTGTATCTGATCTTAGAAGGAAGGTTTTTAGTTTTTCACCATTAAGTATAATGTTGGCTGAGGGTTTGTCATATATGGCCTTTATTATATTAAGGTATTTTCCTTCTATACCGATTTTGTTAAGTATTTTCATCATAAATGGGTGCTGTATCTAGTCGAAGGCTTTTTCTGCATCTATTGATATGATCATATGATTCTTATTTTTAATTTGTTTATGTGGTGTATCACATTAATCAATGTGCATATGTTAAACCATCCCTGTGCCCCTGGAATGGAGCCCACTCGATCGTGGTATATAATCTTTCTAATGTGTTGCTGTATTGGGTTCGCTAGTATCTTTTTTAGGAATTTTGCATCTGTGCTCATAAGAGATATTGGTCTGTAGTTTTCTTTTTTTATGTTATCTTTACCAGGTTTTGGTATCAGAATAATATTGGCCTCATAAAATGAGTTGGGAAGTATTGGCTCCTTTTTGATTTTTTTGGAAGAGTTTGAGGAGACTAGGTATTAAATCTTCTTTGAATGTTTGGTAGAATTCACTGGTGAAGCCATCTAGTCCTGGACTTTTACTTTTTGCTAGGTTTTTGATGATTGTTTCAATTTCCATACTGCTGATAGGTCTATTTAGGTTTTCCAGTTCTTCTTGATTCACTCTAGGAAGATTATATATTTCTGAGTACTGGTCCATTTCTTCTAGTTATTAAATTTGGTATTATATACTTTTTCATAGTATTCTTGTATGATCCTTTGTATTTCTGTCATAATTTCCCCTCTTTCATCCCTGATTTTGTTTATTTGTGTCCTTTTTCTTTTTTCTTTAGTGGTCCTAGCTAGGGGTTTGTCAATTTTATTAATGTTCTCAAAGAACCAGTTCTTTGTTGCATTTATTTTTTCTATTTTTTTTTTGTTTGTTTTCCACTTCATTAATTTCTGCTCTAATTTTGATTATCTCTTTCCTTCTGCTGATGTTAGGCCTCATTTGTTCTTTCTTGTCTAGGTTTTTAAGATGAAATGTTAGGCTGTTTATTTGGGCTCATTCTTGTTTTTGTAGGTAGGCCTGCAATGATATGAACTTTCCTCTTAAGACCGCTTTTGCTGTGTCCCAAATGTTTTGATATGTTTTACTATCATTATCATTTGTTTCTATTTATCTCTTGATCTCTTTTTTTATTTCTTTTCTGATCCAGTTATTCTTCAGTAGCATGTTGTTTAAGCTCCATGTATTTGTGGTACTTTCCAGTTTCTTTTTATGGTTGATCTCTAATTTCAAAGCATCATGATCAGAGAATATGGTTGGTATGATTTCAACCCTCTTATATTTGTTGAGGCTATCTCTATGTCCCAGTATGCGGTCAATTTTTGAGAATGTTCCATGTGCAGTACAGAAGAATGTATAAGTAGCTGTTTTCGGATAGAAGGCTCTGTAAATGTCAATTATGTCCAGTTGTTCTAATGTGTCATTTAAGTATATTATTTCTTTATTGATTTTTTGTTTGGATGTACTGTCTATATCTGACAATGAGGTATTTAAGTCTCCTATTATGATAGTGTTTTAGTCTGTTTCTCCCTTTAGTTCTGTTAGTAATTGCTTTATGTATTTCAGGGCTCCCTGATTGGGAGCATAGATATTAATAAGTGATGTCTTCTCGGTGCATGATTCTCTTATCATTGAAGTGTCCCTCAGTATTTTTCTATACCGTTTTTATTTTGAAGTCTATTTCCTCCGATATTAGTACTGCTACTCCTGCTTTTCTCTGAATGCCATTTACTTGAAATATCATTTTCCATATATGTATATATACATATACATATACATATATATATATTTGTCATTTGTTTTAGGTCAGCTGACCTCTTTCAGTATTTCCTGTAGTGCAGGCCTCGTAGTGGAGAATTCCCTCAATTTTTGTATGTTTGGAAATGTCTTAATTTCTCCTTCATATCTAAAGGAGAGCTTAGCTGGATACATTATTTTTGGCTGGTAGTTCCTTTCATTTAATAGTTTGAATATTTGATTCCACTCCTTTCTTGCTTGTAAGGTTTGTGCTGAGAACTCTGAAGATAATGTAATTGATTTTCCTCTATAGGTTACTGTCTTCTTTTCCCTGGATGTCCTGAGATTTCTGTCTTTGTCATTGTTTTTTGATAATTTTAAATCAATGTGTCTTAGTGAAGGCCTTTTTGTATTGAGATAATTGGATGTTCTGTTGACTTCTTGAATTCCAAACTCCAGCTCATTCCTTAGATTTGGGAAATTCTCGTCAACTATTTGCATAAAAATGCTTTCTAATCCCTGCTTCTTTTTCTCACATTCGAGAATTCTCATTATTCTTATATTTCCTCTCCTGGTGGTATCAGCTAGTTCTTGTATTTGTCTTTCATTATTTTTCATTCTTTGACTTCTCTCTTCTTCCTTCTGGTTTATTTCTTGATTTTTGTCTTGATATCACTGATCCTTTCCTCCATTTGGTCGACTCTATTTCTCAAGCTTGTTATTTAATTTTTCAACTCTTGCTGTTTGTTCTTTACCTCTAGAAGGTCTATTCTGTTCTTTTTAAGGAGTTCAATCTCTTTGCTAAAGAACTCTTTCTGCTCATCTAGTTGTTTTTTCAATTCCTGAAATTGTTGATATGATTCGTTTCGGATCTCATTGAGTTTTTTCAGAAGTACTATCCTGAGTACTCTGTTATTTAAATAGTATATTTGTATGTCTGTAAGCGTATTTTCTGGAGATTTTTCTCTTTCTCTCTGAGATGCCTTGTCATCTTGGTTGTTTATAGTGTTTAATGGACTATTTCTTTTCTCGGGCATTAATAGAAGTGTGTTCTGTTTTGTTTTTTTTTCCCCCAGAAAGAAGATTTATTATATAATGGTCCTTAGCCTGTTGCAAAGAAGGTGTTTTTCTTTTAGTTTCCAGTAGGTGGCATCTAAGTCTCTTGGCTCTCTGCTTTATATAAAGTCTTAATTATGTCTTTTTTTTTAAATAGATGTTTAATCAAGCTCGCTATCATCACTCTCATTTCCTGTCAGTGTTAGCGACAGTTTTAGTAGCATTTGCTCAGTTTCCCTGGGACTCAATTAGAGTGCCTCTGGCCTTGTTCACCTCAGACATTACAGAATTAATTTTGGTGACTTAAACGTGTGTGTCCTTGGAGAGCAGCAGGGATGGCTGCTTTTTTTACTCAATCATCAATGATCTCCCACACCACGCAGATTCTGGTTAAAGTGTGATAACCTTGCTTTCTGCAAGATCTTCCCTCCAGTTTTAACGTGTGTCAGCCTCAGAATGATATTCTGGATACCTTCTTCAAATTTGTCAGTTGCGTAGTTGCCTCCAGTATAAAACAGCTCCATTTCCTCTTTCACAAGGGGCTGGGCTTCTTTGAAGATGTTCTGGATTTTGATCTGGTGTGAGTGTTTTGCATTCTGCTCCAACTCCTAGAGAAGATGCTCCATTTGTTGTGCAGCCCTCTTCCTAGCTCACTGACTATCCCCTTTTTCTTCAGTTTCAGTTGTTTTGTTAGAATTCTCTCCAGTTTCTTGTAATTCTTATCATCCAACAGACTACTGAAGCCAATGACTTGCTGTTCTATACTTTTTACTTCCTTTTGGATTTTCTGAAGCCAACTAATAGAAGGGTGTTGGTTTCCCATATCCATACTTTGGTTGTGTTCAGTTTCACAAGCACTGTGCCACACGCGCCATCACGTGCCCAGCTGCCTATGCTCAGCGGCTTCACAGCTGCCGCCCTACAACATCTTGATCATTGCAGAAAGCTCTATTTGAGAGTGTTGCTCTAGAAAAATGGTTCCCAACACTGCCTGCACATTAGAATCAACTGGGGGCTTTTAAAATTCTGGAGCTCCAGCTATATAATAGACCAGTTAAGTCAGAATCTTGGCTTGGGACCCATGCATCTGTAATTTTCTAAAGCTGCCCAAGTAATTCCAGTATGTAGCCAATCTTGAGGAGCACTGCTCTAGACCAAGGAACAGAAAACTTTTTTCTGTAAAGGGCCAAATATAAAATATTTTAGGCCTTGTGGGCCATATATGTTTTTTGTTGTATATTCTCCTTTGTTTGTGTTACAACCCTTTAAAAACTATTCTTAGTTCACAGGTCACACCTGTTTGATACTATTAGCTCCCTGGAAATAAAAACCACATCTGATTGTTTACTGCTACATTTCTGGAATCTAGCTCAATATCTACCACAGACAAGATGCTCAGTAAATATTGACTGACTGGCAAACTCTTTTAGGAAATCTTCTCTGACTCCCTTCAGCATCCCAAATAGAATTATTTCATCACTGTTCTAATAGCATCCTGTATATTGCCTCTTTATAATACTTATATAATACTACGATATATTGTATATAAATAGTTAGTGTCTTTTTCAGGGATACTGTTTTAATCCTTGAATCCTAGGGACCAAACAGAGCTCCTGATACATATTAGCCCTGTGATATTTTATTGGATTAAATGCTAGGTTGAGTTTCCAAGTAAAATAAAAAGTTCTTTGAAAAGGATAAAAGTGCTAAATAAACATGATTTAATGATAGTAAGGCAGTCAGCAACCATAGGTAGTTGTAAAGGTATCATTGTTTTGAGTACTTGCTTGTATTTGACCTGTCATTAAAAAATTGTGCTGTTTCCTTTTGTTAGGCAACAGTTTCTTAGATATGACACCAAAAAAGTATAAGTGGCAAAAGAAAAAAATAAATTAGACTACATCAACATTAAAAACATTTGTGCTACAAATATTACAATCAAGAAAGTGAAAAGACAACTCACAGAATGGGAGAAAACAATTTCAAATCACATGTGTGATAAGAGAATTGTATCTAGAATATATAAATAGCTCTTACAATTCAATAATAAAAAGAAAATAACCCAATTAAAAAGTGGGCAATGGAGCTGAATAAATAGTTCTCCAAAGAAGACATACAAATGACCAATAATCATAAACCAAGATGCTCACCATCATTAGTCATCAGGTAAACATAAATCAGAATTATAATGAGAATGTAAATTGTTACAGCCACTATGGAAAACAGAATGGAGGTTCCTCAAAAAATTAAGAATAGAACTACCATATGATCCAGCAATTCTACTTCAGGATATTTATCCAAAGAAAGTGGAAACACTAACTCAAAAAGATGTATTCATCCCCATGTTCATTACAGCATTGTTTATAATAGCTAAGATATGGAAAGAACCTAAATGTTCACTAATGGATGAATGGGTAAATAAAAGGAAATATTATTCAACCATAAAAATGAAGGAAATTCTGCCACTTGCAACAACATGGATGGGCCTTGAGGGCATTATAATAAGTGAAATAAGTCAGACAGAGAAAGATGGATACCATATGATCTCATTTATATGTGGAATATAAAAACAAAAAACAGCTTATAGGTACCGAGAAAAGACTGGTGGTTGTAGCAGGTAAGGGTGGGCGAAATGGGTGAATGGTATCAAAAGGTGCAAACTTCCAGTTATAAAATAAATAAGTCATGGGGATGTAATGTACAGGATAGTGACTATAGTTAATATACTGTATTGTATATTTTAAAGTTATTAAGAGAATTGACCTTAAAATTTCTCATCACAAGATAAAAAAAATATATAGCTATCTATGGCAATGGATGTTAACTATATTTATATTCGTGATCATTTCACAATGTATACAAGTATTGAATCATTATGTTGTACACCTGAAACTGAAATAATGTTACATGCCAATTATACCTGTATTTAAAGAAAATATTGAGGATGTGGAGAAATTAGTGGTGGTGGGAATGTAAAATGGTGCAGTCACTGTGGAAAATATGGCAACTCCTCAAAATTTAAACATAGAGTTACCATATAACCCAGTTATTCTACTTCTTAGTATATACCTGAAACTAAAAGCATATTTCCACACAAAAATTTGCACAAAAATGTTCATGGTAGCTTTATTCATATAGCCAAACATTGGAAACACCCAAATGCCCATAAACTGATTAATGGATAAACAAATCCGGTACATCCATACAATGGAATGTTATACAGCCACAAAGAAGAATGAAGTACCATTACATTCTCAGATATGTATGAATATTGAAAACATGCTAAATTAAAGAAACCAGACACAAAAAACCATATATATAATTCCACTGACATGAAATGTCCTGAATGGGCAAATCCATAAGACAAAAAGTTGATTAGTAGTTGCTTAGGGCTGAGAGGGGATTTTTGGAGAGAAATGGGGAGTATCTGCTAATGAGTATGAGGTTTCTTTCAGGGGGGATGAAAATATTCCAGAGTTAGTGGTGATAGTTGCACAATCCTGTGAATATACTGAAAACGCTTTAAAAGGTGAACTTTATAGTATGTGAATTATATCCAAAGAAAGTTGTCTAAAAATTATGCTGTTTATTTCAGCTTATACTTCCTCTACATCAATTCGTTTTTCATTTATAATTTTTAAAAACTATGTACACTATCAAACTAATCAATCAGTAAAGTAAAAAAAAAAATGAAATGCTGTAGTTAGTTCAGAGACTTTCAAAACTGTTCCCATATGAAGATGATTCCATTATTGTTTAAAATTATTCCAGTATTGGTTACAGTTGGTAGTCAATTAAACCAAAGAAATGGCCAAATTCACCATTCTTCCATTCTTCTTTCAGGGCACCTTTGTATGACACTGTACTGTGATGATTGATATCCTTATCTCTCTCTTACTAGGCTGTGAGCTCCTTCATCATTTTTGTATCAATAGGGCCTAGTTCAGTGCCCGAATCATTGTAGCCAATACTTAAATATCTGTTGAATGAATAAATGATGAATTACAAGCTCTATCTCAAATAATCAGTGAAGAATTTATCAATTCTCTTTTCTTTTTTAGGAATAGCAATCACTGACACTTCCTGATTTATCAAAGCTCTGCCAGTCATCCACAAGTCATAGCAAGATAAAGGTAGGCAATTTTTACAGAAAATAATCAAGTGGTGTATACATGAAGCTGACTAAATGCCTTAAAATTACAAATAGGAAATATTAGTCCTCTAAATATCTGAAAGTAGAAATTTCCTTTCTTTCCTACTTTCTCAAAATGCATACCTCAACTAGTATAAAGTGATAAGCTAAACACTTTAAAGTTATTAAACGAACATTTTGGAAGCTGAGAGAGAGTGAGAGAGCACACATGGGATTCTAATTTTAACCTATGATGATTTAGTTTGGGGCTAGACAGCCTGATTCTTTTTAATATGATCAGAGGCAAGCCATGGCAAGCCACACTCCATGCCCTAATGTTTTTACAATATAGTCAATTGGGGAGAATTCCTTCACTCAATATTTATTGAGTACCTACTATGTTGTAGACTCTGTTCTAGGACCTGGGGATATAGCAGGTGAATAGAAACAGCCAAAAAATCTCTGCCTCACAGAGCTTTCATACCTCACTGTATCTCACAGTTTGGCTCTTCCACCTGATCCTCATTAAAATTTTTTCTACATCACTAGCCAGCTTGCTTCCAGGTCGGGCTCTGAATATTGGTCCCTTTAGTGATCAGGAGCTGGTAATATTCCATGGAAAAAGACAGTTACCCTTTTGAGAAAAGACCCACTTTCCCTTGATGGTATGAACATAGAATTGTATAAGTTGTCAACTAAATAGTAAGGAATAAGCATTTGTTTAAGGAACCTTTTCTTTCTCCATTTCCCCTCCTTCTTAAGAAATATGGCTTATCTGTCATCCGCACAGATGGTGCACTCTGCCATTGCTCTGGTGTGATGAACTGATACCTATAATCCTGAAATTATTTTCATAAATGTTGTTGGCATGGAGCTTCCAGCGTACTCTCTTGTGATTGTTCTTGTGGCTGCTCTCCTAACTCCAGGGAGTGGGTATAAATGAAGATGATATAAGGATACCATTTCCACTATCTCTTCTAGTCCAACAAGCTAAATTAGATCCCTGCCTTATATAAAGCCTTAGTAATGCCTTTATATAATGCCTTTATTTTTCTTGTAGATATTTAATCATGCTTGCTACCCTCAGTTTCAGTCCCTGTCAGTGTCACTGACAGTCTCAGCAGCGTATGCTCAGATTTCTCTGGGGCTCCGCGGTGTTTGGTCTCGGAGGGTATGTGGGGAGAGGCCCTCTGGGTTGGAGGTTTGGGGCTGCAGCTCGGACTCGGTTTTGCAACTGGGGCCAGTAAAATATCAACTGCGGCCAGTAAAATATCAACTGCTGTTTCTCTGCCGATTGCTTCTCTGCTTTCTGCCCTGATGACTGGGCCCTGCCGCTGGCTGTGTGGAACTCACAAACTCTCTCAGGCAGGGTTGTTCAGGGAAGTCACTGCTCCTCCTCTCCTCCTCCTCCTCCTACAGGGTGCTCCAGTGGCTGTGAGAGGCAGCTTCTTTATTTCTTCTAGTTCACTACCTGACACCCGAGGTTCTGACCTGTAGTAGCTCCTATGCACAAATCCCATGCTCAGACATGCTGGTGTGCATTTTGGATGTTTTTTGTTGAGTTTTAGATGTTCAGCTTATTGTTGTCTCAAAGGGAGAGATCTGGGATTGCCTCTCACTCTGCCATGTTTTCTTTTTTCCCCAACATGCTAAATTAGATAAAATATTGAAATATGTGGAAAATGTGGTACAGGTATTACAAGTTGATTAGCATGTCAGGTAACACACACACACACCTATCTTTTATGGTCAAAGTGGGACTATGATGTTATTGTCAGTAATTATACAGAACTGAGAATTTTTCTTATTTCTAGTATTTTGTTATAAAAATGTTCAAACATACAGAGAAGATTAAGAATTTTACAGTAAATACCCATTTTTCCCCACCTATATTCTATAATTAACATTTTATTTTACCTGCTTTATCACATATTCTTTCATCTACCTATCCCTCTATGCATCCATCAATCTAGTACTGAGAATTTAAAGTTCTTTTCACAAGCTTACTCAAGGGATCAGATGCACAAATAGACCTCCTGATTGCTAGACCCTTGCCCTATGCTCTGCCTTGAATTTAATTTCCTTAATTTGTCAAAATGAATTTAATTTTCAAATACCGATAGCTCCGTAAAGACTAATCTTTTCTACTAAGCTCTGTCTAATTAAAGGGGATTTAATCTGCATAGAAGGCTCTGGTGATTTATTTATTTAAACTGTTCTCATAATTGCTCAATATGTGTTCAGAAACTCAGATAAAACATGAATTTCATTCATCTTAATAATATATGTTTATAATAGTAATTCTATTAAATGTCATTTCTAATCCCCAGACTCTCTTGATTTAATCCAGGAAGGTTCTGTTGCTGCCTGCATCCTTTTGTGGACTGTATATGTTATATTAATTATAAGATTTAAAACATGATTATCTCTACTCATATCTGACTTGATCCTTGTCCTTTTCACCGTTTCAATTTTCTTTTGTACAGTCAGTTCTTATTCACTTCAGTGATATCAGTGAGTGTGAAAGGCATAACAGAAAGAATTAAACATGGAAAACTTTTAAAAAGATTATCAACTTCACATTCTAAAACATACTTATGATTTTTAACACACTGAACTTAGAATTTACTTGAAAATTTGTCAAGGTAGGTGCATGGGCTTACAGCATCTCTTCCTCCCTTAAGTAATTAGCAAGGTTTAAAGAACAATAACAACAAAAAAAGACAAAATAAATGAGCAAATAGGTTGAGCCAGACTTTTCCCAAGATAATTTTGATTTTTAATTGTATGGCATTTTATTTGTTCCTTGTTGTAATGAAACCATAGTGTCTCTATAGAAGAGCTGGCTTTTCAATTGAATACGAAAAAAAAGCCTCTCACTAAAAGTGTCTCAGAACTTTCCAAAGTGCTCCTTGAGAGCAAGAACTATCTTGTTCATTATTGTATACCTAGCACTTAGCACATGGAGGTACATAGTAGGTACTCAGTAAATATTGTTTGAATATTTTTGAATAACCAGAAAAATGTGATCCCTTTGTATTCAAGTTTTTGCATGTGGGGCAAATTCAGCTACAATGACTCCATAGCTCTAGATAACGGGTCTGGAAACTATGGTCTGTGGGTTAAAAATCTGGGCCACTACCTGTTTCTGTGAATAAAATTTTATTGGAACACAAGCATCCCCTTTGTCTACATATTGTCTATGGCTACTTTCATGTTAAAACAGCAGAACTGGGTAGTTGTAAAAGAGACTATATGGCTCGTAAACCTAGAATATTTGCTCTTTGTCCCTTTACAGAAAGTATTTTGAAAATCTGCTCTATGGAGTGTGTTTAGACAAAACTAAAGGGGGGCAATTAGAGAAATGAAAATCAAAACCACAGTGAGGTACAACTTTATACTTTCTAGGATGGCTATAATTAAAGAAATGAAAATGACAAAGTGTTGGTGAAATTGTGGAGTAAAAGAATGTTGCTGATAGGAATATAAAATAGCACAAGTGCTGCGGAAAAGTTTGGTGGTTCTTCAAAAAGCTAAATGTACAATTACCATATAATCCAGTAATTTCACTCCTAGGTGTATACCCAGAGGAATTGAAAGCAGAGACTCAGATATTTGTATCTCAACGTTCTCTGCAGCATTATTTACATTTACAAAAGGTGGAAACGACCTATGATATTATGATTTATAGTAAAAAACATATATTTGGTCTTCATCCCTATTTCTGGCACAGAAATCCTAAAACCCTCAGAATTTCCTAAGTACAGCCATGTGCCACATAACAACCTTTTGGTCAATGACCAACTGCATGTATGACAGTGGTCCCATAATGCAGCTGAAAATTTTTTATCACCTAGAGACATCATAGTCATCTTAATGTCATAGCACAATACATTACTCACGTGTTTGTGGTGATTCTACTGTAAACAAAACTGTTGTGCTGCCAGTCATATAAAAGTAGAGCACATACAATTATTACATAATACTTGATAATGATAATAAATGACTATGTACTGGTTCAGATATTTACTATACTATACTTTTTATAATTACTTTAGAGTATATTCTTTCTACTTATAGAAAAGTTTGCTGTTAAACATTATGTCATTTTATGCTGCCAGCAGTCTCACACATCTTGTGTTTAACGCGTCTCTTGACTGCATTGTTTTCTAGTTTGCTTGATTTAATCTCTTGTTGTTTTGTTCATCATGGCCCCTAAGTGTACAAAATCCACTGCTACTATTGCCAGTAAGAGGCCATGTTGGATAATTGTTCTGGAATAAAATAAAAAGTGATTAAGGACAACAGAAGTGGAAAATCAATGATGGTTATTGTTCGTTAGTCGGGCATATCTCATTCCACTATAGCTACGATCTTGAAGAATAAGAACAAAGCAATGAAAATTGTTAAAGGCTCTGCTTCATTGAAGGTAATAAGACTAACAAAAATTGGAAAAGGGCCTATATTAGACATGAAGAAACTTCTAGTGACCTGGATTGAAGATCAGGCACAGAAGCATATCCCTCTCAGCACCCTGACAATCACAGCCAAAGCAGAAAGTTTATTTGCATTGTTAAAAGAAAAGTCTAGACCCAACTACAATGTTGAATACACTGCTAGCTCTGGATTGTTTAAACTTTTTTATTACATAATATAATTTATTTATTACATAATTTAAAAGTGAGTAGTGAGTCTGCCATTGCTGATATGAAGTTAGCCAAAGAATTTTTAGAAACCTTAGAAAAAGCTAATTATGGAGGAAAATTACTTGCCAGAGCAAATACTCAATGTGGATGAAACCTACTTATTCTGGAAACAAATGCCTGAAAGAACTTTCATCCATAAAGAGGCCAAGTCAATGAATGCCAGGTTTCTAGGCTTTTAAGCACAGGACAACAGTTTTGCTTGGGGGCAGTGTTGCAGGCTACAAATTGAAACCTTTTGAGATTTGACACAGTGAGAACCTCTGATTCGTAGCTAAATCAAAAAGCAGTTGTGGATAACCTAGGGACCTACTACTTGTGGTTGGCATCTGAAATAGGAAGGTAGCAGTCTTGTAGGACTGAGCCCTTAACCTGTGGGATCTGACATCATCTCCAGGTAGATAGTGTTAGAATTGAATTAAATTATAGTACACCCAGCTGGTATAGGAAACATGGCTGATGTGGGCAGAAAAACACCCATACATTTGGTGGCAGAAATGTCAGAAGTAAAGTGTTCTGTATGAATAGTAAAAGAGACACACAGGAGAAAATCACAGGAGATGGAAGAGGGGTTTTTCCTTTATAGAACCAAAGTATCCATCAACAGATGAATTAATAAACAAAATATGGTATAGCCACACAATGGAGTATTATTCAATCATAAAAAGAAATGAAGTTCTGATACATGCTAGAGCATAGATGAACCTTGGAAACATGTTAAGTGAAAGAAGTCAGACACGAAAATACAAATGTGTGATTCCACTTACATGAAACATCTAGATTATGCAAATTCATAGAAACTAAAAAGTACATTAGAGATTATAGTGGCTTGGGGAAGTAGGATTGGGGAGTTATTACTTAATGGTTATATTTTTTGGGGGGGTGATTAAATATGTTTCGAAATAGTGATGATTACACAACATGTGAGTGTAATTAATACCACTGGCTTGTACAATAAAAATGGTTAATGGAAAATTTTATGTTATATATATTTTTACCACAATTAAAAAACTTAGTGTAATAAAGCCGTAAACATTGAATTGTGCACTTTAAATGGGTTAATTATATGGCTTGTGAATTATATTTCAGTACGATTATTTAAAAAATCCTAAAGCATGGGAAAATAATGAGTGCATGGGCTCCTAGAAACTCATATAAGTTTCAGATTACTCAAATCACATGATTTATCAAATCAATTTAATATTTACAATAAGAAGCTAGGAGAGAGAAATGGAGTATGTTAACACACTTAGGAAAGGATGCCAGCAAGTTGAACCGCACTTGGGTTATGCAATGATTATAAGTCCCATTTCTCTTGTCTACATCAGCCTTCTCCCCTGATGGTGTAGTTAGGAGGACCTGAGATGAGATTTGAGCAAAGGGGCTTTGCAAATGAAAGAAGCCTGAAGCCAATTATATACACATATTCTATTTGAGAGTTGTAGGGGCAAGTCTGTCTATCCACAACTGAAACTTGCCATAGCCCAATGAACCAGCTAGGGATTTTTATTTTTCATTTCCTGGCCAGAGGAGATGCAGGCTCAGAACAGCTGTCACTCATAGGTGTCTGATTTAGGTCCTCACGAATACTGAGTGCCTCATACATTTAATGTACCATGATGTATATTTAGTGTATCACGAATATTATGTGCCTCCTGTGCCACATGAATATTTAGTGCTTACTTGGTTCTTCTAGCCTTTCTGATTTATGTTCTGAACACAAATACTCTATGTCTAAAATATCTCATGGGATACTAACTTACTTGTCTCTACTTAACATATGTATGAATTCTATCTCTCCCACTTATTTTCTTGTTTCTTATGGCAGAATTGAATACTCTCAGTCAATACAGCAAATGTTTATTACAATTAGTTTGCAACATCCCATTTGAGGAAATTGTATAGAGGAATTAAGTTATTTGTAGGACTTGCCAAGGTCACAGATAGAGTCAGGATTCAAATTTTGGTAGCTTGACTCCAGAGCTCATGCTTTTAACTGCTATGCTCTACTACCTCTGAGGATCAGCCTGAGATAAGGGACTATAAGAGTATGAGGTGAGTATCCTAAGGGAAGTTCTAAGTGCATTGGGAGCTCATTGGAGAGAACTTTATAGAAAGACTTTATGGAAGTATCATCTGAGATGACCAAGGAAGAGTGAAACAATAATTACAAGCAGAAGCATTAGGTTATTTATAATTTTAAAAACTTTAGCATAGTGTGACATTATTTACGTGTCTGTATTAGTTGCAGTTACAACGCAGGTGCAACTAGTATTCTAGTTAGGAGCTCACATTCCAAAGAGCCAACTATCATTTTAATTTGGTGGCATCTACTTCTTAAGTGGCTTTCTTTATTTATAGCTACACTATGTATAGCAACACCAGCTGCTTTACCAATTAACATTGTGAATGTTGGAAGCTGGTTTTTATCGGTGAAATTTGTGGCTTAAGTAGCATAATGAATGTTAGAAATGAGTTCTCATTGTTGAAATTAAAGGTATTAAAATACGTGGATAGGCTAAAATATTTTGCATATACACCTCGTTCTTATATGAGTAGGGAAAAAAAAATCTAGTGAGGCCCGCGACCTTTACTTTTAGGAATACCAGTACTCAAACCTAAATGGAGTCTATGGTTTGGAGGATTTCTAGTTGCCTGATGCAGACTATAGACTAACAGAATTCTGCCTCTGGAATGTAATCATATCTTGTATTTTTAGTAGATTTTGTGGATTGAGAAAACATTTATATGCATATGACTTCAGAATCATTAGGAGTAACTTCATAAGGTCCCAGGGGTCTATAGTCCACAGTTTGGTAATCGCTATTGTATGTATAGGAAGAAGGGAAGTTTTACATCATTGGAGCTTCATTTTAGGAAGATTAATCTAATGTTGGAACATGAGATGAATTGAATAGAGGAAAGCATACTCTAGATGAAAAGTAAAAGGTGTGGTAACTGTGAGAATGGAGTGGAGAGGTTGGATTAGAGAGGCATGATAGAGGAAGAATATGCATGGCTCAACAACTAAATATATGTAGGGAGCAAAGGGAGGAACGATATTTATAACAATCACATATTTAGAGCTTATTATGTGCCAGGTATATTCTAAGTAGTTTGTATATATTAACTGCTTGCGATGAGAACTGTTAGGATTCACTCATAACAACTCTCAAATATACCATATAGCAATGTCAACTACAGTCATCAAGTTGTGTATTACATCTCCAATACTTATTTATCTTATAACTAGCAGTTTGTATCTTTCGAACACCTTCATCCAATTCTCCCACCCCATCCTTGAACCCACCTCTGCTAACCACAAATCTGCTATCTTTTTCTATGAGTTCAGTTTTTTTTTTTAAGATTCCACTTATAAGTCAGATGATGCAGTATTTGCCTTTCTCTGTCTTATTTTACTTGGCATAATGCCCTCAAGGTCCATTCATGTCGTCACGAATGGTAGAATTTCCTTTTTATGGCTGAACAGCATTCCTTTCTTTGCAGCTTTTTAATTTATTTATTTTAATTAGTTTCAAGTATATAGTACATTGGTTAGACATCTATATAGTTCATAAAACGATCCCCCCAATTGCTTCCTCCCTCCCCTGACACTCCAACTAGGCAATGTATTAATGCTAACTGCATTCCCTATGCTGTGCTCCCCATCTCCGTGATCAACCATCAGCTACTAATTTGTACTTCTTTAACCCTTCACCCCATTCTCTCAGTCCCACAAAGCCCCCTACCCTCTGTCCATTACCAAATTGTCAACTATATTTGTGAGTCTGTTTTCGATTAGTTTGTTCTTTTTATTCCTTAGATTCCGCATATAAGTAAAATCACATAGTATTTATCTTTCTCTGTCTGACTTAAATACCTTCTAGGTCCATCAAAGCAACATTTTTCTCCAACCCCTTTCATTTAGTCTGTGTGTCTTTTAATCTGAAGTGAGTCTCTTATAGGCAGCATGTATGTGTCTTGTTTTCTTATCCATTCATCCACTCTATCTTTTAGTTGGAGAACTTAATTCTTTTCCATTTGAGGTACTTATTGATAGGAATGTAGTTGTTACCATTCTTTATTCCTGTTTTTGATACATGGTTTTTCTTCTTAAAGAAGTCCCTCCAACATTTCCTGTAATACTGGCTTGGTGGTGATAAATTCCTTTAGCTTATTTTTTATCTGGGAAGCTCTTTATCTGTCCTTCCACTCTAAATGATAGATTTGCTTTATAAAGTATCCTTGGTTGTATATTCTGGGTCTTGATCCTGTCGAATATTTTTTGCCAAACCCTTCTGTCCTGCATAGTTTCTTTAGATAAATCAGCTGCCAGTCTTAATGGGTGTTCCTTTATAAGTAATTAACTGTTTTTCTTTTACTGCTTGTAATATTCTTTCTTTGCATTTAAACTTTGGCACTTGAATTATGATGTGACTTGGTGTGAGCCTCTTTGGATCCCTGATTTTTGGAATTCTCTGAGCTTCCTGGGGTTTTATGTCCATTTCCTTCACCAAGTAAGGGAAGTTTTCCATCATTATTTCTTCAAACAGCTGTCCAACATCTTGATTTTCTTCAGTTACGCCAATCAAACGGATATTTGGACCCTTAATAGTGTCCCGTATGCTCCTTAAATTATTTTTATAGTGTTGGCATCTTATCTCTTGTCATTCTGATTGTGTGTCCTTGGTTTTCCCATCCTTTAGATAGGGCATTTGATCCTCTTCTTTATTCACTTTATTTATTCCTTAGTTTATTCCATTTACTATACTTCTCATCTCAGATAATGTGTTCTTCATTTCAGACTGGTTCCCTTTTATAATTTCCACTTCTATTTTTATGTTTTTTTAATCTCTTTGTTGAAGTTTTCACTGAATTCATTTACCCTTCCCAAAAGTTCATTGAGCATCTTTATAGCCAGCGTTTTGAATTCTGCATCTGTTAGATTACTTGACTCCATTATATCTGGATGTCTGTTCTATTCTCTCATACAGTTTCTGCTTCTTTGTCTTCCCATTTTGGCTGCCTTTCCGTGTCTGTTTCTATGCACTAAGCAAAGTTTCTAAGTCTCCCGGTCTTATTAGTGTGGATTTGTGGAGTAGGTGTTCAGTGGCACAGTCCTGAGAGGGGTTCAGCTGCAGGCCAAATTTAGCCCCAGTCTGTGCCCCTCCAGGGCCACCTGTTAAGATTCAGTAAGCAATCCATAGATGCTGTGCTCATAGTTGCCTCAAAAGGCCACACCAGAAACCGAGGCCAGCTGCCTCCAGTGTGAGTCTAGGTGTTGCTCAGCTAAGAGCTCCCAACTCGCTGAGGATACACCTGGATGTGGCTTGGGTGGAGCCACGAGTTGGGGGAGGTGGGATTTCAAGGAATCCTCTGGGCGGAGTGACCTCTGTTATCCAGTTTGATGATGCCACAGCTCTGGTGGCACTGTGTCTGCACTATATTGGGGGGGAGGGCTCAACAGGGAACAATGGATACCACTGGCACTTCTATGCAGAGCAAGTCTTGCCTCAGCCCTCACTCCGACAATGTCTCCCTGTAAGTCCCTGGTGCCCTCTGCACACAGCCGATTGGGCACTAGTGCTAGAGCGAGCAGATCCATCACCACGAAAATCCGCTCATGGACACGGCCCCTTTAAGAGGCGTCTGCTGCTGCTGCAGCCACCATCTCACTCAGCCAGTAGGGACCAGGTCACCCCACATCCTCGCCCCGTCCTACCTTCTGCCATTGCAGGGCGATTTCTTGGATTTCTCCCTAGTTGTATGGTTTGTTCAAAAATCCCAGGTGATTTTTCCTTGCTGCTGTTCCTTGTTTCCGTCACAACATTGATTTAGTCGCCAGAGGAGTGAACAGATCCTGCATCATCTATGCCATCCGCAACCCCCCCAATTCCATTTTCTTATCCATTCACGTTAGACATTCTAGTGTAGTATAACTAAAAACTCTGGGATTCAAAGTGCCAAGAGTGGGTGATACTTTTAAGTTTCTATAAACTCATAGAAAGCATACCTTAAAGGAGCCATTCTAGTGCAAGCTCAGTGACCACACTCAGGGAATGATAGACTATTAAAGGAAACAAGAATATGTCACCGCCATATCTGCCTCTCTGACATAAAGATTATTCGGAGTTAAAGGCAATTGAGAGGCAGTAAATGCTGAAAAACTCCCCCTTTTCTGCCTAAAGGCATGGGATAAATCTCCTTTTTCTAGAAACAGATTCTAATCAGCCCGGAGATGGCACCTCAGCAATCTGTATAAACAAACCTTGTTTAACAAACTCTTTTTTTCTAGTTATTTCTTCGCCATTAACTACACTAGTCCAAACTCCTTTGTCTTGTCAATGCATCACAAATTTATTGTTTCTTTGTATAAAAGGTATAAAACCTTCCTGCTATGATAACATTTTCAGGTTTCTATTCTCTTGTGAAGGCTCGTATACTTTTCTCCTGTTAATCTGTCTTTGTCAGTTTAATTTTCAGATCCAGCCGGGGACCCTAAGAGAGTCAAAGAAAACTTTTCTTTCCCGTACAATGTCATCAAACAAGTAAGCCACTGAATCTAAAAAAAATAAAGGAAAACACAGCCCTGATGTTCTATAGCCTCACTGAATCTATTTTATATATCTTATCATGGTGTGTCTTAATTATGTTGGCTTTCTCTGTGGTTTATCAACTTTCCCGCCAACTAGGTTGTGAATTTATTGAGGACAAGGATCTTGTCTTACCATTTCTTACCTCATAATACACATTACATCTATGAGCCTCATTGGCGCTCAGATATTTTATTTATTTATTTATTTATTAAATTTTTCTCCCCTAAGTTTATTGGGGTGACATTGCTTAAACAATTATATACTTTTCAGGTGTACATTATAAATTGACATCTATATATTCTATTGTGTGATTAACACCCAGAGTCCAGTTTCTTTCAGCTACCATATATTTGATCCCCTTTACCCACTTCATCCTCCCCCTAAACCCTATATTTGACCCCCTTTACCCTATCTACCTCTTCCCTCCTCCCCCACACCCTACCCTCTGGTAACCACTAGTCCATTGTCCAAGTCCCTGAGTCTCTGTTTCTCTTGGTCATTTGTTGCTTTTAAGTTTAATTCCCACATATAAGTGATATCATGTGATTTTCAACTTTTTCTGTCTGGCTTATTTTGCTTAGCATGATTATCTCGAAGTCCATCCATGTTGTCGCAAATGGCAGTATTTCATCTCTTCTTATGGCTGAATAATTTTCCATTGTATATATGTACCACAGGTTCTTTAGCCAATCATCTATCGTAGGACACTTCGGTTGCTTTCATGTCCTGGTCACTGTGAATAATGCTGCTATGAACATCGGTGTGCAACTATCTTTTTGGATATGGGTTTTTAAGACTTTGGGGTAAATACCCAATAGAGGGATTGCGGGATCACATGGTAGATCAATTCTTAGTTTTTTGAAGAACCTCCATACTGTTATCCATAGTGACTGTACCAATTTGCAGTCCCACCAGCAGTGTATGAGGGTTCATTTTTCTGCATATCCTCTCCAACATTTGTTATTATTTGTTCTGTTGATCATATTTATTCTAATAGGTGTGAGATGGTATCTCATTGTGGTTTTGATTTTCATTTCCCTAATAGCTAGCGATGTTAAACATCTTTTAAAATATTTGTTGGCCATTTGTATGTCCTCTAGGGAGAAGTGTCTGTTCAGGTACTCTGCCCATTTTTTGATTGAAATGTTTGTTTTTTTGTTGTTATTGAGTTGTATGAGTTCTTTGTATATTTTGGATATTAGGCCCTTATAGGAGGTGTTGCTTGCAAATGTATTTTCCCATTTGGATGGTTGTCTCTTTACCTTGTTGACAATTTCTTTTGCTGAGCATAAGCTTTTTAGTTTGATGTAGTCTCATTCATTTATTTTTGCTTTTACTTCCCTTGCCTTTGAGGTCAAATTCATAAAATTCTCTTTAAGTCCAAGGTCCTTGCGTTTCGATCCTATGTTTTCTTCTATGTATTTTATTGATTCCAGTCTTATAGTCAGGTCCGTAATTCATTTTGAGTTCATTATGGCATGTGGTGATAGACAACAGTCTAATTTCATTTTTTTGCAGGTGGCCTTCCAATTTTCCCAGCATCATATATTTAAGAGGTTTTCCTTTCTCCACTGTATGTTTTTGGCTTTTGAGTCAAAAATTACTTGCCCATATAAATATGGGTTTACTTCTGGACTCTCGATTCCGTTCCACTGGTTCACGTGTCTGTTTTGCTGCCAATACAATGCCATTTTGATTACTCTTGCTTTGTAGTATAATTTGAAGTCTGGCAGAGTGATGCCTCCAGCCTTATTCTTTTTTCTCAGGATGGCTTTGGCAATTTGGGGTCTTTTGTGCTTACGTACAAATCTGATGATTTTTTTGTTCTATTTCTTTAAAAAATGCTGATAGGATTTTAATGGGGATTGCATTAAATCTGTATAATGCTTTAGGTAATATGGTCATTTTAACTATGTTGATTCTTCCAATCCAGGAACACGGAATATCTTTCCATTTCTTTGTATCTTCTTCAATTTCTTTTAATAGGATCTCTTAGTTTTTATAATATAAGTCCTTCACTTGTTTCGTTAAATTTATTCCTAGGTATTTTATTCTTTTTGTTGTAATTGCAAAAGGAATTATTTTTTCCACTTCTTTTTCTGACACTTCATTATTAAACTATAGGAATGCTATGGATTTTTGAACGTTGATTTTGTATCCAGAGACTTTAATGCATTTGCTTATTGTTTCTAGTAGTGTTCTTGTGTAGGCTTTAGGCTTTTCTACGTAGAGAATCATGTCATCTGCAAATAGTGACAGTTTGACTTCTTTGTTTCCTATTTGGATGCCCTTTATATCTTTCTCTTTTCTGATTGCACTCACTAGGACCTCTAATGTTATATTGAATAACAGTGGCGATAGTGGACAGCCTTGCCTTATTCCTGATCTTAGAGGGAAGGTTTTTAGTTTTTCACCATTCAGTATAATGTTGGCTGAGGGTTTGTCAGAGATGACCTTTATTATGTTAACGCACTTTCCTTCTGTACCGATTTTGTTATGTGTTTTGAGCATAAATGGATGCTGTATCTATTCGAAGGCTTTTTTCTGCATCTATTGATATGATCATATGATTCTTATTTTTAATTTGCTTACGTGGTGTATCACATTAATCCATTTGCATATGTTGAACCATCCCTGTGGCCCTGGGATGAAGCCCACTTGGTCGTGATGTATAATCTTTTTAATATGTTGCTGTATTGGGTTCGCTAGTATCTTATTTAAGATTTTTGCATCCGCGTTCATGAGAGATATTTGTGTGTAGTTTTCTTTTTGTGTTATCCTTACCAGGTTTTGGTATCAGAGTAATATTGGCCTCATAAAATGAATTAGGAAGTATTGCCTCCTCTTTGATTCTTTTGAAGAGTTTGAGGAAATAGGTATTAAATCTTTGAATGTTTGGTAGAATTTACTGGTGAAGCCATCTAGTCCTGGACTTTTACTTTTTGCTAGGTTTTTGATGATTGTTTCTATTTCTATACTGCTGATCTATTTAGAATTCTTGATTTAGATCTTGATTCAGTCTAGAAAGATTGTATTTTTCTAAGTACTGGTCCATTTCTTCTAGGTTATTAAAATTTGGTATTACATTCTTTGTCAAAGTATTCTTGCCTGATTCTTTGTATTTCTGCAATGTCAGTTGAAATTTCCCCTCTTTCATCCCTGATTTTGTTTATTTGTGTCCTTTCTCTTTTTTCTGTAGTGAGTCTAGCCAGGGCTTTGTCAATTTTATTAACCTTTTCAAAGAACCAGCTGCTTGTTGTATTTATTATTTTTAATTGTTTTTTTTTCAATTTTATTTATTTCTGCTCTAATTTTGATGATTGCTTTCCTTCTGCTGACTTTAAGCCTCATTTACTCTTTTTTTTCAAGTTTTTTAATATGAAGCATTAGGTTGTTAATTTGGGCTCATTCTTGTTTTTGATGTTAGGCCTATAATGGTATGAACTTTCTTCTTATGACTGCTTTTGCTATGTCTCAAAAGTTTTGATATGTTGTAGTATCATTATCATTCATTTCTATGTATCTCTTGATCTCTTTTTTTTTTTTCCCTGACCCAGTTATTTTTCAGTAGCATGTTTTTAATCTCCATATATTTATGGTTCTTCCTGATTTCTTTCTGCAGTTGATCTCTAGTTTCAAAGCATTATGATCAGAGAATATGGTTGGTATGATTTCAACCCTCTTATATTTGTTGAGGCTATCCCTATCTCTGTGTCCCAGAATGTGGTCAATTCTTGAGACTGTTTCAGTGTGTACTAGAAAAGAATGTATAAGCAGCTGTTTTGGAATAGAAGGCTCTGTAAACATCAATTATGTCCAGTTGATCTAATGTGTCATTTAAGGATTTATTTTCTTATTGATTTTCTGTTTGAATAATCTGTCCATATCCAACAGTGGGGTATTTAGGTTCCCTACTATGATAGTGTTTTGCTCTGTTTCTCCCTTTAGTTCTGTTAGTAATTGCTTTACATATTTCGGAGCTCCCTGATTGAGAGCATAGATATTAATAAGTGTTATGTTTCCTTGGTGCATGATTCCCTTTATCATAATGAAGTTTCCCTCAGTATTTTTCTTTACCTTTTTTATTTTGAAGTCTATTTCATATGATATTAGTACCGCTTCTCCTGCTTTTCTCAGAATGCCATTTGCTTGAAATATCATTTTCCACCCTTTCACTCTGAGTCTATATTTGTCTTTGGAGCTGAGATGTATCTCCTGGAGTCAGCATATGGGTGGGTTTTGTTTTTTGATCTATTTTACAACTCTGTATCTTTTTATTGGTGAGTTCAGTCCATTTACGTTTAGGGTGATTATTGAAATGTGAGGTCTTTTTATAGCCATTTTATCTTTTGCTTTCTAGCATCTCGGTGTTTCCGTTGCTTCTTTGTCTTTGTGTTTATCTTTTCTTTATTTTGGTTGGCTTTTGCCTCTGGTTCCTCTTATTTTATATTATATACTTCAGTTCTGAATCTTTGGTGTGTGGTTACCATTATGAATATTAAAAGCATATATATATATACGTATATATATATGTGTGTATATATATATATATACACATATATATATATATATATACGTATATATATATGCAGTCATCCATTTTCTTCTGTTTGTACCCTATGCCCATTCCCCTTTGCAAATTTGGATCTTTGAATACCCACTTTTTCAGTCATTGTTTTTTCAGTTTGTCCCTATGTATGCTGAACGTTCATTACTATAATGTTATAACAATTCTCTTATTATTATTTAAGCTAATAATGCCCTGTTCTTAGTAAAGATTGCACTCCCCTATTCTATTTGCCTGTTAGTAACTTTACTACTAATTATGTATTTTGTTTGTTTGTTTTGTTAGTTTGTTTTAGGCGAGCTGACACCTTTCAGTATTTCCTGTAATGCGGGTCTTGTAGTGGAGAATTTTGTCAATTTTTGTATGTCTGGAAAGGTCTTAATTTCTCCTTCATATCTAAAGGAGAGCTTAGCTGGATACATTATTCTAGGCTGGTAGTTACTTTTACTTATTAGTTTAAATATTTGATTCTATTCCTTTATGGCTTGTAAGGTTTGCACTGAGAAGTCCGTCGATAATCTAATGGTTTTCTTTTATAAGTTACCGTCTTCTCTTCCCTGGCTGCCCTGAGCATTCTGCCTTTGTCATTGATTTTCGATAACTTTAATACAATGTATCTCGGTGTAGGCTTTTTTGGGTGAGATAATTGAGTGTTCTGCTGACTTTTTGAATTCCAAGCTCCATCTCATTCCTTAGATTTGGGAAATTCTCGTCCACTATTTGTCTGAAAATGCTTTTTAGTCCCTGTTCCTTTACCTCACCTTTGGTAATGCCTTTCTTGATGGTATCAGCTAGTTCTTGTATTTCTCTTTCATTATTTTTCATTCTTCGGTTTCTCTCTTCTTCCTTCTGATTTATTTCTAGATTTCTGTCTTTGATGTCACTGACCTTTCCTCCATTTGGTCTACTCTATTTCCCAAGCTTGCTATTTTAGTTTTCAACTCTTGCAGTGTGTGTATTTTTTTTTCATCTCCAGAAGGTCTATTCAGTTCTTTTTGAGGGTTTCAATCTCCTTGCTAAAGAACTTATTCTGCTCATCTAGTTTTTTTTTTCTTTCAATTCCCGAAATTGTTGATTTGAGTTGTTTTGGGTCTCACTGAGTTTTTTCAGAAGTACCATCCTGAATTCTCTGTTA
This sequence comes from Pteropus vampyrus, assembly GCF_000151845.1. Lineage (NCBI taxonomy): Eukaryota > Metazoa > Chordata > Mammalia > Chiroptera > Pteropodidae > Pteropus > Pteropus vampyrus. The sequence goes on along the minus strand of NW_011889025.1, from coordinate 2,512,098 downwards.
TTTAAGTTGCATATTTCTATGTCTGTAAGCTTATTTTCTGGAGATTTTTCTCTTTCTTTCTGAGATGCCTTGTCATTTTTGTTGTTCATAGTTTAATGGACTATTTCTCCACCAGTGTATTCTGTTGTTTTTTCCAGAAAGAAGGTTTATTATATAAATGTCTCTCTTTAGCCTCTTGCAAAGAAGGTGCTTTTCTTTTGGTTTCCAGTAGGTGTTGTCTAAGCCTCTTGGATCTGCTTTGTATACAGTCTAAATGTCTTTTTTATTTTCTTGTAGATATTTAATCACACTTGCTGCTCTCAGTTTCAGTCCCTGTCAGTGTTAGCAACAGTTTCAGTAGCGTTTGCTCACATTCCCCTGGGGCTCCACGGTGATCGGTGTCGGAGGGTATGGGGAAGGGCCCTCTGGATTGGGAGTTAGGGGCTGCAGTTCAGCCTCGGTTTTGGATCTGGGGTAAGTAAAAATCAACTGTTGTGTCTTTGCTGTCCTGTCCTGCTTCTCTGCTTTCTGCCCCGATGCCTGGGTCCTGCTGCTGGCTGCTTGAAGTTCCAGTACTTCCAGGCAGGCTGATGTGGGAAGTCGCTGCACCTTCACCCCTCCCCTCCTCCTGCAAGGACCTCTTGAGGCTGCAAGAGGCAGCTTCTTTATTTCTCCCTGACCACTGCCCGACACCCAGAGTTTTGACCTGTGGTAGCTCTTATGCGCAGATCCCATGCTCAGATGTGCTGGTGTGCTGTTTGGGTGTTTTTTGTTGAGTTTAAAAGTTTGGCTTATTGTTGTTTCAAAGGGAGAGATCTGAGGACATTTCTTACTCTACCAAGTTTCTTGAGAATAGGCATTTTTTTAAATAATGTTTTTATTCTTAAATTACAGTTAGCATGCAGTATTATATCAATATCATGTGTACAACATAGTGATTAGACATTTATATAACTTATGAAGTGATCACCCCAATAAATCTAGTACCATCTGACCATCTGACAGCATACAGTTATTAACAATATTATTGACTATATTCCTTATGCTATACTTTACATCCCCATAAGTATTATGTAACTAACATTTTGTACTTCTGAATTCTTTCACCTTTTGCACTCAGGCCTCCAACTCTGCTCCCACCTGGCAACCATGAAAATGTCCTCTGTATCTATGAATTTGTTCCTGTTTTTCTTTTGTTTGTTTATTTTGTCCTTTAGATTCTACATGTAAGTGAAATCATATGGCATTTGTATTTCTCTGTCTGACTTACTCCACTCGGTACAATACCCTCTAGGTCCATCCATGTTGTTGCAGATAGCAAGATTTTATTCTTTTTTATTGCCACGTAATATTCTGTTTTATATATGTACCATCTCTAATTCTTTTAAAAATATTTTTATTAAAATATAGCTAACACAATATTTTATTAGTTCCGAGTATATACCAGTTATTCAACATTTATATACCTAAAGAGGTGATCACCATGCTATGTCCAAGACCTATGTGACACATTACAATGCTTTCATAATATTATTAACTATATTTCCTATGCTGTATACCACATTCTCATAACTTTTTTTGTTTTATACCTGAAAATTTGAATCTCTTATTCCCTTTCCCCTTCCACCTCTTTTTGATTTTTAAATTATAATTGACATTCAATATCATTTTGTATCAGTTTCAGGTCTACAGCACAGTGGTTAGACATTTATATAATTTACGAATTGATCCTCCAATAAGTCTAATACCCACCTGGCACTATACATAGTTATTACAGTGTTATTGACTATATTCCCTGTGCTGTACTTTACATGTCCAATGACTATTTCATAACTACCAATTTGTACTTCTTAATCCATTTACATTTTTCTTCCCAATTCCCTACTCTCCACCCAACTGGCAACCATCAGCATGTTCCCTGCAACCGTGAGTCTGTTCCTATTTGGTTTGTTCATTTATTTTGTTCTTTAGATTCAATATGTAAGTGAAATCATGTGGTAGTTGTCTTTCTCCATCTAACTTATTTCATTTAGCATAACACCTTCCAAGTCTATCCATGTTGTCGCAAATGGTAAGATTCCATTCCTTTTTTTATGGCTGAGTAATATTCCATTGCGTATTTGTACCACCTCTTCTTTATCTATTTATTCATAAGTACTAAGGTTGCTTCTTTATCTTAGCTATTGTGAACCGTGCTTAAGTGAACATAGAGTTGCATGTATCTTTTTGAATTAGTGTTTTGGTTTTCTTAGGATAAATACCCAGAAGTAGAATTGTTGGGTCATGTGGTAGTTCTATTTTTAACTTTTTGAGGAACCTTTGTACTGTTTTCCATAGTGGCTGCACCAATTTGCAATCCCACCAACAGTGTATGAGGGTTCCCTTTCCTCTACATCTTCACCAACACTTGTTGCTTTTTGATTTTTATGATGGCCATTCTGACAAGTGTGAGGTGATAATCTCATTGTGGTTTTAATTTGCTCTTCTCTGATGATTAGTGACGAGCATATTTTCATATGTTTATTGGCCATCTGTATGTCATCTTTGGAGAAGTGTCTATTCAGGTCCAATGCTCATTTTTAATTGGGTCGTTACTTTTTTTGGTGTTAAATTGAATAAGTTCCTTATAAATTTTTGGATATTAACACCTTATTGGAGGAATCTTTGGTGAATATCTTCTCCCATTCAGTAGGTTGTCTTTTCATTTTGTCGATATTTTACTTTGTTGTGCAAAAACTTTTTAGTTTGATGTAGTCCCAGTTGTTTATTTTTTCTTTTGTTTTTCTTCCCCAAGGTGACATGTTTGGAAAAATATCACTGAAAGCAATGTCAAGAAGTTTACTGCCTGTTTTCTTCTAGAGATTTATAATTTTGGGTCTTATAGTTAAGTCTTTAATCCATTTAAATTTATTTTTGTATATGGTGTAATAAATTGGTCTAGGTTCATATTTGCATGTATCTGTCCAGTTTTTCCAACACCATCTATTGAAGAGACTGTCTTTACCCCATTGTGTATTCTTGTCTCCTTTATTATAGATTAATTGACAGTATAGGCATGGATTTATTTCTGGGCTGTCAATTCTGTTCCATTGATCTATCTGTTGGTTTTTATGCCAGTACCATGCTGTTTTGATTAATATAGACTTGTAGTATAGTTTGATATCAGATATTATGATACTTCCAACTTTGTTCTTTCTCAAGATTGTTGTGGCTATTCAAGGTCTTTTGTAGCCCCATATAAATTTGAGGTTTATTTGTTCTAGTTCTGTGGAAAATTCCATTGGTATTTTGATAAGGATTGCATCGAATCTCTAAATTGCTTTGGGTAGTATGAACATTTCAATGATGTCAATTCTTTCTATTCATGAGTGTGGTATATGCTTCCATTTATTTGTATCTTCTTCAGTTTCCTTCTTCAGTGTTTTATAATTTTCTGAGTACATGTCTTTTACCTCTTTTTTCCTAAGAATTTTATTTTTTTTGATGTAATTGTACATGGGATTGTTTCCTTGATTTCTCTTTTTGATAATTTGTTATTATTGTATAGAAATGCAACAAATTTCTGAATATTAATTTTGGATCCTGCTACTTTATTGAATTCACTTATCAGTTTTAATAGTTTCTTGGTGGAATCTTAAGGGTTCTCTCTATGGTATCACATTATCTGCAAACAGTGACAAGTTTACCTATTTTTTCCAATTTGGATGTCTTTTATTTCTTTTTCTTGTCTGATTGCTGTGGCTAGGATTTCCATCACTATGTTGAATAGAAGTAGTGAGAGTGGACATCCTGCCTTGTTCCTGATCTTAAGGAAAACACTTTTCCCTGTTATATATGATATTAACTGTGGATTTGTCATATATGGCCTTTATTATGTTGAGGTATGTTCCCTCTATTCCCCCTTTGCTGAGAGATTTTATCATAAATCAGTGCTGGACTTTTTAAAATACCTTTTCTATGTGTATTGTTATGATAATATAATTTTTATCCTTCATTTTTATGTGGTATATTATATTAATTGATTTGAGATATTGAACCAACCTGGCATCCCAAGAATAAATCTCACTTGATAATGGTGTATGATCTTTTAATGTATTGCTGAATTTGCTGATATTTTGTTGAAGATTTTTCTGTCAATGTTCATCAGGGTTATCAACCTATAATTTTCTTTTCTTGTAATGTCTTTGTCTGGCTTTGGAATCAGGGTAATGTTGGTCTCATAAAATGAGCTCAAGAACCTTGCAACCTCTTGAATTTTTGGAATATTTGAGAAGGACTGGTGTTAACTTTTTTTTGGATGTTTGATAAAATTCACTCGTGTAGTCATCTGGTCTAGGACTTTTGTTTGTGGGGAGTTTTTAGATTATTGATTGAATTTCCTTGGTAGTAATTGGTTTGTTCAGACTTTCTGTTTCCTCTTGATTCAGTATTGGAAGATCATATATTTCTAGAAATTTATCCATGTCTTTAAGATTGTTCAATTTCTTGGCATATAATATGCTTGCACTATTTTCTTACAAACCTTTGTATTTGTGCGGTGTCAGTTGTTGCTTTTTCATTTCTGATTTTATTTATTTGGGACCTCTTTCTTTTTTCCTAATGAGTATCATTAAAGATTTATCAATTTTGTTCATCTTTGTAAAGAGCTAGCTCTTGGTTTCATTGATATTTTGTTTTGGTTTATTTTTTAGACTCTATTTTGTTTATATTCACTCTTATTATTATTATTATTATTATTATTATTATTTTGCTGTAATTTTTCCAGTTCCTGTTTGAGTAAGGTTAGATTGTTTATTTGTTTTCTTGTTTCTTGAGGTAGGCCTGTATTGCTATGAAGTTCCCTCTTAGGACTGCTTTAGCTGTGTCCCATAGATTTTGGCCCACTGTGTTTTCATTTCAATTTGTCTCAAGGTATCTTTTGATTTCTTCCTTCATCTCATTATTAACCCATTCATTGACTAGTAATGTGTTATTTAGCCTCCTTGTGTTTGAGTGTATTTTTTGTTCTTTTTTTCCTGTAATCGATTTCTAGTTTCATACCATTGTGGTCAGAGAAGATACTTGGTATGATTACAATCTTCTTAAATTTATTGAGGCTTGTTTTGTGGCCTAACATGTGGTCTATCTTGAAAAATGTTTCACGTGCATTAGAAAAGAATGTATATTCTGCTGCTTTTGTGTGAAATGCTCTAAAAATATAAATTAAATACATCTGATCTAATATGTCATTTAAGGTTGCTGTTTTCTTGTTGATTTTCTGTCTGGAAGATCTATCCCTTGATGTCAAGGGGATATTAAAGTCCTCTCCTATAACTATATTGCTGTCAATCTCTCCCTTTATGTCAGTCAATAATTACTTTATGTATTTCGGTACACCTATGTTGGGTGCATAAATATTTATAAGGATTCTATCCTTTTATTGGATTGATCTATTTATCATTATGTAATACCCTTCTTTGTCTCTTATTATAGCCTTTGTTTTCATGTCTATTTTGCCTGATATAAGTATTACTACCCAAGCTTTTGTTTGTTTCTATTTGAATTAAATATCTTTTTCCATTCCTTTAGTTTCAGTCTGTATGTATGTTTTGATCTAAAATGAATCTCTTGTAGACAGACTATGTATTGGTCTTGTTTTCTTATCTATTTGGCTGCTCTGTCTTTTTATCCTTATTTCTTTAAATAATTTTTTAGTTTTAAATTACAGTTGATATTAGTTTCAAGTGTACAACATGATTAGACATTCATATTACTTATGAAGTGATCACCGTGATAGATATTTTACCCATCAGACACTATACGTATTTATTAGAATATTATTATTATTTCTCTTTTTAATAATTTTCATATTTTCAGTTACACTTGGCATACAATATTATATTAGTTTCAGGTGTACAAAGTAGTGATTATACATTTATATTATATTTGAAGTGATCACCCCAAGATAGTACCCATCTGACAGCATACATAGTTATTACAATATTACTGGTTATATTCCTTAGGCTATATTTTACATCCCCATGACTATTCCATAATTACCAATTTGTACTTCTTAATCCCTTCTCCTTTTCCATACACTCCCTCAACCCCGCTCCCATCTGGCAATCATAAAATGTTCTCTGTATCTGTGGATTTGTTCCAGTTTTGTTTATTTTGTTCCTTAGATTGCATATGTAAGTGACATCATATGGCATTTGTCTTTCTCTGTTTGACTTACTCCACTCAGCATGAAACCCTCTAGGTCCATCCATATTGTTGTGGATGACAAGATTTCATTATTTTTTATGGGTGAGTAATGGTCCACTGTATGTATGTACCACTTCTTTATCCATTTACCCATTGATGGAAATCCAGGTTGCCTCCCATATTTTAGCTATTTTAAATAATGCTGCAATGAACATATGGAATCACATATCCCTTCAAAGTTGAGTTTTGGTTTTCTTTAAATAAATACCCAGAAGTGAGATTATTGGCTCTTTCTTTGACTCTTGTTATAACCTTTGTTTTAAAGTTTATTTTGTCTGGTGTAAGTATTGCTATCCCATCTTTTTTCTTGTATTTTTGTTTCCATTTTTATGAAATATCTTTTTCCATACCTTAAATTTCATTCTCTATGTGTTTCGATCTGAAGTGTGTCCTCTGTAGGCAGCATATGTAGGAGTCTTTTTTTACTCATCTATTCAGCCAACTGTATCTTTTGATTGGAGCATTTAATCCATTTATATTTAAAGTAGTTATTGTCATTTTATTATAAATATTTTGATCTTTTTCTCTTCCCCCTCCTCCTCCTCCTCCTCATCCTCCTCTTTCTCTTCTTCTCCTTGAAATCCCTCTGACATTTCTTGTAATACTGGTTTGGTAGTGATGAATTCCTTTAGCTTGTTCTTGTCTGGAAAGCTCTGTATCTTCGATTCTAAATGATAGCTTTGCTGGGTAGAGTAATCATGGTTGTAGGTCCTTGCTTTTCATCACTTTGAATATTTTGTGCCAGTTCCTTCTGGTCTGCAAAGATTCCATTGAGCAATCAGCTGACAGTCTTATGGGAGCTCTCTTGTAGGTAACTAGATGTATTTTCCTTGCTGCTTTTAAGATTCTCTCTTTAACCTTTGGTTTTTTAGTGATGATGTGTCTTGGTGTGGGCCTCTTTGGGTTCATCTTGTTTGGGACTCTTTGTGCTTCCTGTGCTTGTATGTGTATTTCCTTCACCAGGATAGGGAAGTTTTCAGTCATTACTTCTTGAAATACATTTTCAATTCCTTGCTGTCTCTTTTCCTGGTATCCCTATGATGCAAATGTTGATACTCTTGATGTTGTCTCAGAGGTCCCTTAAACGATCCTCATTTTTTTAATTTGTTTTTTTTTCTTTTTCTATTCCGACTGGATGTTTTCTGCTACCTTGTCTTTTAAATTGCTGATTTGATCATCTGCTTCATTCAATCTTCTGTTGATTCCTTCTAGTGTATTCTTCACTTCAGTTATTGTATTAATTAATAACAATTAATAACAATTAATACAATAACTGAAACCATAAATCTTTTTTATGGTTTCTATGTCCTTTTTATGGTTCTAAGTTCCTTTAGCATTCTTATACCCATCGTTTTGAACTGTATATCTGGTGGATTGCTTCCCTCTATTTCATTTAGTTCTTTTTCTGAAGTTTTCTCCCTCTCTCATTTGGGACTTTTTGTTTATTTCCTCATTTTTGATGCCTCTCTCTGTTTCTATGTATGAGGTAAATCTGCTATGTCTCCCAGTCTTATCATGTTGGCTTTACATAGTAGGTGTCCTGTGGTGCCCTGTTATGCAGTCTCCTTGGTTATCTGAGCCAGATGCCCTGGGAGTGTCCTTTGTTCAGGCTGGTGTGCTCATCTGTTGTAGTAGAGCCATGATTGCTTTTGGTAAATAAGTGGGTGAGAGACTGACCCTCAGGCTTACTTGCTATGGGGATTAGCCTTAACCACAGCATATAAGCTACTTTGCAGGGGTTTACCCCACAGAGCAGGATTTGCCCCAACAGGCTCAGGTGCTTGCCAAGACCACCCTTTGTGTGTGCCACTTGTGGAGTTAATCGGGTGTTTTTGTTTTATGGTTTAAAGCCGGCCACCATGTATGCTGGTTCTGGGCTTTCTTGGGAGGGGCCAAGATCAGCCCAAGATCAGGCCAAGATTGACCATTGCCTGGAATTGTTCTGGGGCTATCTGATAGGAGCTACAAAGTGATTTGTAGTTGGTCACTGTCTGTGCTGGACCTGGAAGTGTGTGGGAGAGGTCACACTGTGAATTGAGGCTGGCTGAACTGGACGGGGGCAGCTCAGACAAAGGCCCAGGGCACCTTGCAGCCTGACACCACCTGCTAGCTGTATATAAGGCTCAGCCACTGAAAGAGTCTTGGGCAGTATACGTGTATGATAGTTGGGTGGGGCAGGGTCACAGTAAGTCACCAGTGTGGTGCCAGTGGTGTTCAACAGGTTAATGCAAAGTCATATTTGGTACCAGTGTTAAGCCTGGGGCTGCTCTGCAATTGTCTTAGAGCCCACTGAGGTCAGTTTCTGCCTGCCTATGGCTTGTGGACCCCCAAGAGTTGTTCAAGAAATACTGCAACATGGGCCAACAACAGCTCACCTGCCAGTCATGAAAAAGCATTGAGTTGTGTTGTGTGCTAGTTGGGTGGGGCGGAGTCCCAGGGAGTCATCATGCTGGAGTGAGCAGATCTTACCAAGGCAATGAAAATTCAGATCATTCTCCCATAGGCCACATGGGATGAGAGCTCAACACAAGGACAATGGCAGCCTTTCCTTCAGCTCTTGTTCTGAAGTCACACAACTTAGTCTCTCCTTGTATGTCTCTGGCATCTCCCAAGCCACCGTCCCTCCTCTGGAGCCCAGGGTGAGTGCCTGGGAATGAGAGCATCTGTGCCTGGACCATTTAAGTGGATGCTTGGATTTCTCACTGCCTTCCATCTCACCTGGATGGACAGACTCCCAGCTGATTTTCATAGCCAAATGTTGTAGAGGCTGCTCTTTCTGGCACTGGTGCTACAAGCTGGGGAGCCTGGTGTTGGGTTGGGACCCCTTGCTGTTCAGGAGAGACCTCTGCATTCAAGATATCCCTCCTGATTCTTATTTATTTATTTATTTATTTATTTATTTATTTATTTATTTATTTATTTGGCGAGGCAACCCTTGATTGACCTCACAGATTGCAAGGACCTTGTCAGTTTACAATCCCTTATTTTTTAAATTTTTTTTATGCCTACAGCACCTGGTCTTCCTAGGTGGTTTTCTTCCTTATTCTTGACTGCCACATGTGGTTGCAAGGCCAGCCCTTTTTGAATCTCCGCCCCTCCTACCACTCTCAAGGTGGCTTCTTCCTTATAACCTTATGTCCTTAGTCTTATGACTTCTGTTCATTTAGTCTTCAATGGTTCTCCTGGTTGATTGTTCTATATTTTAGTTGTAGTTTCAACGTGGTCATGAGAGGAGGCAAGCACAGTGTTTTCCTACTCTACCATCTTGATCGGAACCTCCTTGTTCAGATATTTTTTGAACTGAAAAACATTTGATTAAAAAAACTATATAAATCAATACATCAAGGCCTAGTTTGTCTAAGCTAAATTTCTGATACTATGTGAATATATTAATATGATAATGATGGCACTAAAATTAGAAATGTTATCTTTGCTACCCTGATTACTTTCTAACTGTAATGCTAAATTACTAAAACAAAAAAAGAGCTTAATTTTTTTTCAAATCAGTGTACTTTCCCTTATTTATAGATATATAAATACAGGCATACCTCATTTTATTGTGCTTTGCTTTATTGTGCGTCATATATGTTGCAGTTTTTTTTTTACAAATTGAAGACAAGACCTTCCACCAGCAAAATAGTTTCAACTCACTTTATTGCAATACTTGCTTTATTGCAGTAGTCTGGAACCGAATCCACAGTATCTCTGATATATGCCTGCAATTAAGTCAACCTTAGTTACACAACTTCAGGAAACAGCATTTATATGGAACTAGAGTTAGCAATTTTTTTTGTAAATTAAATATTTTTGGCTTTCCAAAAATATTTGACTATAACGTCTCTACTGCAACAAATTAAATCTGTCATTGTAGTCGGGAAAGCAGTCACAGGTAATATGTAAATGAATGAGCATGGCAGTGTTCCAAAATAACTTCATTTAGAAAAACAAGCTGCAGTGTGTATTTGACCCTCAGGCTATACTTTTTCAATCCCAACACAGAATACAGTGTGAATGTTGCCTCCTGGAGTTATGAAATGTGATAGTTGTGTACACAATTTATATAGACTAAATCAACTGAAAAATTTTTCATCTTTCTAGAAAAGACCGTAGGTACTATCTACTTCTTACACAGTTTACAGAATAAGAAACAGACTCTGAGAGGTTAAAAGAGAGACATGCTTAAAATAATATAGTTTATCAGTGTCAAATCTAGATATGAAACCCAAGTATTCTGACTCTTAGTCCAATGCTTTTTTCATTATATCAGTCCATCAAAGATGAATATTAAATAATTTCTCAAATAGTTATAAAATAAAGTGTACATTATTGTATTTTAATTCTTTGCACATTGATAACCTATGATAGAGACAAATAGTAACTCATAGCAAAGAGATATTAGTATAAAACTGCAAAGTAAAAAATATATTATTGGGGACCGCAGTGTTAGGTCTTAAAATATATTGGCCATAACTGAAACAGTATGTTATTGGCAGAAGGGTAAACACATAAATCTGTGGAACAGAATAAAAACCCAGAGATGGATCCACACAAATATATCCAATTAATTTTTTACAAAGGAGCAAAATCAATTCAATGGAGAAAGGATAGCCTTTTAAACAAATAGTGCTGAAACAATAGGACATCTATAGGCAAAAAAAAAAAAGAAAAAATTTCACCTAAATTTCACACCGTATACAAAAATTAAGTCCAAAAGATTATGAATTTAAATGTAAAGCCTAAAACTATACAACTTTTAGGGGGAAAAAACGTGGTAGAAAATCTTTGGGGACTAGCACTAGGGAAAGGGTTCCTAGACTTGACACCAAAGGTATGATCCATAAAGAAAAAAAAAAAAGAAACTGATGAATTGGCCCATCAAAGTTAAAAACTTTGCTTTGGAAAAAATCCTAATTATAAGGATGAAAAAATAAAGTACAGAGTAGGAGAAAATATTTGCAACGTTGGTGAGGATGCAGAGAAATTGGATCGCAAAGTGGGAAAGTAAAATGGTACAGCAATTCTGGAAAGCAGTTTGGCAGTTCCTTAGAAAACTAAACATATAACTTACAACCTAGTAATTACACTTCCAGGCATTTATCCCAGAGAAATGAAGATTTATGTTCTTAAAAAAAAAAACCTTTACATGAATGCTCATAACGGCTTTATTCATAATAGCTGAAAATTTGAATCAACTCAGATACCTTCAAAGGGTAAATAGTTAAACTGTAGTACATACATACCATGGAATACTACTCAGCAATAAAAAAGAATGTACTATTGAAGTACACGACAATTTGGATGAACCTCAAGGAAATTAGGCTGAGAGGAAAAAGCCAGTCTCAAAAAGATAATGCATAATTTCATTTATGTACATTCATGAAATAGCATAATTATATATAGAGGTACAGAATTAATCAGTGGTCACCAGGTGTTAAGGACAGGGAGGAGGGGAACAAGTATGACTATAAAGGGGTAACATGAGGGAGTCTTGTGGTAATGATATAGTTGAATATCTCGATTGTGGTGGTGGTTACACAAGGCTACATATACAATAATATTTTATAGATTCCCCTCTGTTTCCACTCATATGCACAAAGTAGTGTATGTATAACTGTTGAAATTAGAATAAGTCAATTTTTTGGTTTTAATGATGTATTATAGTGGTATAAGACATTAACATTAGAGGAGGTAGGGTAAATGATACACGAGACTTTTCTATACATTTCTTTTACAACCTCCTGTGAATCAATAATTATTTTAATAATATATATTAAATCAATTATATATATTAAAGTATAAAATCTATTTTACTGAAAATTAAAAGTATATATGTGTGTGTGTATATCTATATCTATATATCTATATCTATATCTATATCTATATCTATATCTATATCTATATCTATATCTATATCTATATCTATATCTATATCTATATCTATATCTATATCTATATCTATATCTATATCTATATCTATATCTATATCTATATATATGAGACATTCAAGAGAGAGATAAAGATGCAAGTGAATGAGTGTTATTTTTAATTTAACCATTACTTATTCATGCATCCTATGGCCAAGATTCTGGTTAATGCAAAGTTGAAAAAATATGTTTTCAAAGACTATCCATTCCATTAAAGAGAGCTTCTTGAGAGGTTCCAAATAAAATGGACTTAATCTTTCAAAGTGAAACTTATCAGTGAGTAACATAAAGTAATTGAAATGTATTGGCTTCCTTGGAAGTAGATGAATTATAAAGACTACATAATTCATTCTTCCCTCCATCACTCTACTGTTTTTGCTAAAAATACCAAGGATGTCCTGATTGGCTAAAAGAAAAAATCCTAGTTGACCTCTCTGCAACATTTGTCCTTATTAACCAATGTCTCCTTTTTTAAAAGTGTTCTACTGCTTCAGCTCTTGTTACATCACTTTCCCCCTAGTTTTCTTCCTGTCTCTCCAACCATTTCGATTTACCTTTTTTCCTTCTCGTTTTATATGTTCTTCCACAGCTTCAGTAATAAAATCCAAAGTAATGGTTCTCATATCTCTTTTTCCAATAGCAACTTCTTCCTTGAATTTCAGTCCCATAATGTAACTACTCATTGTATCCACTTGAATATCCTCTAGGAACTTCCCATTTAACTTACTCCCCTCTCCCAATTCTTCCTTCTTACATGTGCCCTACACATAGTAGTTGCTCAATAAATATCTGAATTAAAATGAAAATATTCTTGATATTTTGAATGACATAATTTTACCACTCTTGAATATTAAAAATCTCAGTGAAATCTGTGGCTTTTCTCTGTCACTCTTAAATTTAATCACAAAATGTTATTAATTTTACCTTAACGTTTCTAAAATTCAGTCTCTCCTCATTCTTATAGCAACTACTTTAGTCAGAGTTTTCACCATCTCTCAACTAGACTGTTGACATAGGTTCCAAATTTGTCTCCACAGATTTGTGTCTACAAGTGCATAACTAGAAATGTGTATGTGGGTCAGAGAGATGTGCGAAAAACTAAGTACAATGTGAAATCACAGTCACCAACTGTGTAGCTTAATTTACCAAAAACACCTTTGAAAAGACAATTTCTGATTGCAGAGCCAAAGACCTTGTGAGAAATATCAAGCTAAGGAAATCGAGTCTATAAATGATTTTATGGAAGTTCTTATTGTAAACACTGGCTCCCCAAATATCAGCAAAACAACTTGATGAGACAAAGTTCAGCTTATTTTCTCACAGTAAAGTGGAGTACCACCTCGACTTTAACATCTACTCATAAGTAGAGAGGGTGAATTCTGGATATTTATGAGATTTTAAATCTGGTTTACAGTGGGCCTTTCAATTAGGGAAGGGGATTGATTATGACTGGGTAAGGATCATGATACAACAGCTTAAGATTTGTAGACTCAGCAGTCCACCAATGGACCTTCAGGACTTTCCTGATGGTTCTTTCAGGAAGTTCCTGGAATATACAATAATTTTATTTACAACTTTTATCTTTCTGGGAAAGAGTTTCTTGGAATAATAAAATTAAACTGATAAATGAAGTAAAAAAATAAAGTCATATTAATGTAGACAGTAAGCTGCGTGGGTGTAGATGGTCTGTTTTCATATTAAAAAGATAAAAATAGGAAAGGGATTAAAATTAAATATTAAACTAATAATAGTGGATATTGAACAATTAATTTCCATTTATTATCATATCTTTGTTGTAATCCGACCTAACCTAATTTCGCCTTCACAAGTGTTAGTTTTGAATATTTATAAGTTGAAGACTATAGGTCTTCACATCCGCAGCTTTGATATTGCATGTTATGTTATAACGAATGGAAGTCTTAAACTGAATTACCTCAACCACACATTTATTAGTAAGCCAGCACAAGAAAAGTCTTACGACTGTTACAATACGCTGGGGAGAGTTATGCTTCATCTTTTTGAGCACTTTAACAAGCATCTTGCATAAAAGTTTACTCCAAAGCAAACGTTCTGGCAGTAGGCTTAACTAATCTCTTTGGAACAAGGAACAAAATCCTTTCTTATATGTATGTGTGTATGGGGGTGGAGGGTACAGAAAAGAAAGGAGTTCCAAATATCTATCAGGTATGAAAGACAAAATGAACCAGACAATTAAAAAGGTTATTTTACTCAGACTATTACAACAGGGAGAATGTTCATTAATGAGTAATATGTCAAGGAAAAGGCAAGGAGCTTGAGGTTTTAAAGAGGCAGGTAAATAAGAGATTTATGCATGAAGCATATGGGAATCATAAGGCAGGATGTAGATGAGTCCTTTCTTGGAATATATGAAAACAGAGTGGTCCTTTGAGGTTAGCTGAAATATAAAGGAGTGGGAAGAATTTTTAACTGTTGCTAATGATGGAGTTCAGAACACACTACCCCAAAATGGGGTCCCTTGGCATATTGGATATTTTAAGCTGAAGGAATTTGAGAAATGGTATTTCAGGAAGGACTCTCTGACCTTTCTCTGAAGCAGATCATACAACCCTCATGTAAGAGGTGCCCACCCTATACCCAAAGGAAAGGAGCATCCTTATCTCTGAAGATGGAAGAATCTTTTCAAACAAGTTTTGCTAAGTTTCCCCCAGTTTATTACCCTTAGCTCATACCCTTTTGTCCTATCACATTTTTCCATAACTTTCTACTGTTCATCAGATCTAGTATAAAAACACTCAGGTTTAAGTGTTTCTTTTGGGTCTTCATTTCCTTATGAAGGGTCCTATGTCACATAAAACATCTACTTAAATAAACGTGTATGCTTTTCTCTTGTTAGTCTGTCTTTTGTTACAGGTACCCAGCTGAGAACCTGGAAGAGTTGACAGAAAATATATTTTCACCCCTTCCACTGCCTTCCAGGAGCACAGGACTCAGATAAATGTCAGCATTGTCACAGGTACTCCTTAGAAGGTGTTAGGCTGCTTGGATTGCCTGGTTCTTAATGTACATTTTTGTGCAAGGCTGGAGCTGCCTGTAAAATATTTCCAGTTAATACATATTTTTTGAACATCAGTGATTAGCATAAGTTGTTTTGAGAAGAGTATTTTAGATTGGTTGACCAGCAGAGGCCTCTCTGAGGACCTCATTTTGGAACAGAGACATAAATTCATGAAGTGAGCAAGCCATACAAAGAAGAAGGGTGTTCTAGGCAGAAAGAACAGCAAATGCCAAGACCTTGAGGCACAAATGAACATTTGGAAATAAATGAGACTACTCAATTAGGAACAAGCAAAGGGGTATTTACTCAGACCCTGTTATAGCCAGGGAGTCAGCTATCTTATTTGCATTTGGCAGTGACTCAGAGGCAGGCAAGTAGTAGGGAAGATTCATCATGGAAAAAAGGGATAGTTTCAGGTATGCCCTGATTGGAGGCGTTGGCATGAAGAAGCTGTAAGAAGGCTAACTAGAAGCAGGGTATCCTATGTGATTGGTTAGAGGTGCATATTTGGCCTTCTCTGGTCCTAAGTTGGAAACTGGGACAAAAATTAGGGAAGCGATCAGTTGTTAATCAAGTCCTGGCTTTTTGGGGCTGATTGTTACAGGGACTATTGTTTGGCTTCCTTGATTACTTGCTAGTCTGAGTTCCTCAGATCTACTTGTAGAAAGTAAGTTGTTTTCTTGGGGTGGTTTTTGCAGATTGTGGGTCAGAGGTCTATTTTTATATATGGTTTGGCCATTGTCTATTTGCATATTCAGTCTATCAAGTGTAACAAGTTTGTAGAACACTAGGAAGACTAGCATGACCGGAGTTGAGGGAAGAAGGAGAAAGTGTTAGATGAAGTTAGGGAGATTGGTAGAGAAGAAGACTTGTAGGGCCTTGAAATCCATTGTAATGAGTTTGGTTTTATTCGGTTGTGGTAAGAACCCTTTGGAATATTCTCAACAAGGGAGGGAAGTGAGCTGATTTACAGTTTTAAAAGGTTACTTTGGCTGTTATATGAATTATAGAGACTATAGAGAGACAAGAGTAGAAGTGGAGAGGACACCAAGGAGGCTATTGCCATAATTTAGGTGAGAAATGCGAAGGAATTCAGAACATGCTCCCCAAAATGTGCCACTCTTACATATTGACTATTTCGAGTTGAAGGCACTTGAAAAAAAGCAGATGCAAAAAGGGTACTCTGAGCTTCCTTCTTTAAAAAGAAAAACAGGAGATGAAATTCCCATGTGAAAAACATCCTTCCTATACCAGAACAAGAGACATTCCTACCTCCAAGGACAGGAAGTTGAGGCTGAGAGAAGTCTGTACAAACAAACCTTGATAAACTAACCAGTTATCTTCTTATTCACTGCTCCGCCCAATTAAATACCCTAGCCCAAGCTCCTTTGCTTTGTCATGTTTTCACAATTTACTATACTTTGTCCAACTCAGTACATAAGTGTCCAATTTTAACTGCTTCTTTGGGGCTTCATTTTTCTTGTGAGGACTCCCATGTACATGTAAAAAAAATTATGCTTTTTTTATCCTGTTAATCTGTCTCATGTCAGTTTAATTCTTAGACTCATCAGGAGACTCTAAGAGGATAGAGAAAAAATGTTTCCTCTCCTACAGATGGTAGTGATCTGAACCAGGATAGTAGCTGTGGAGGTGGTGAAAAGCGGTGAATTCGGTGTTAAGGGTGGAAAATTTTCAAGTGAGCAAACTAGCTAAGTCAGCTACAGGGAAGAAATGTCTTTAGATATCAGGAGTTGTCCTACTTGCTTGTGTGTGGTTTAGGAAGTGTATTGTATAAAATATGTAGATGGCCAATGTCTGCTTCTGTAATCCATTTACTTGTTAATTAAGGGTGTTGTTCCGGACAAAGATATGCTAAAAGCCAACTTCCACTTCTGTAATCTGCTGGCTTGTTCAGGGGACCACCAGGATATGGTCTTGAGCTTTATCAGCTGCCTGCTCTGAAAGCTCGGGGCTGATCTCCTCTATCCCTGCGTGGTAGAGAGTCAGTCGCCGGCCGGCTAATAAAGGTTCATAATTAATCTCAATTGGCTCCGTGGGTCTCAGAATTGTTCGCGCCATAACATCGGGACATGTTTGGAAGGTAGGGCCAGTGGAATTCATTGATGGATTGAATGTAGGGTAACAGAGTAATCAGAAATATCTCCAGTGTTTTTGAACTGAGAAAATAGAAGTATCACTGATGCAGGACAGGGCAAATTTCCCCAAGTCAGGGAAGACCAAGCCTTGCACTTGGTCAGAAGAGGGTCCTTTGGCGGAGAGTGCAGAAAGAATTCAATGCACACTCCAAAGTTAGAGTCAAAAGGAAAGTTTATAGAAAAGAGGCAGCACTCTACAGACAGAGAGTGGTCTCCTCTCAGAGGTGGAGAGAGTGAAAGAGCCTAAGAGGGATGAGGACAGTGAGAGACAGAGTAAAGAGTACTGCGTGGAAAACACTGTGAGAGACTCTGAGTGTCCCGGGAATTAAGTTTATATATCATTCTTTAGTTCTTGTAAGTTACAGTTTAAAGTCTTTGTTTAACCATTTCCTTTGATATGGGCATACAGTGAGGAAGGAGAAGGGGAAGAGCATGTAGTATGAAAAGGTAAGAAATATGTAATGAGAAAGGCCTACTGGCAATTCCAGCCTTTTTTCCATAGGTTCTCTATGGTTCTAGTCATAGGGAATGAACAATTTTATTTTGTGTAAGGCAGCCACTTAAAGACTCTGTTTTTCCTGTTTACCCTTCACAGCTGTGGGAAATGGGTTCTTAGCAATCCCAGCAGACATCTTCCTTTGTTCTGCAGGTGTCCTTGTGGCCTGGCTGCAGGGCTTATCAGCATATTGCAGTCTCTGAATGTAGATTGATTTAACATTTTAGTTCTCTTGCCTTCTTCCTACATTACCATTATTAAAATGAAGAAAACTGTTGCAGGAAGCGACACCCACTGGAGGAATTTGGATGCTCAGACAACTTTGTTAGAGAAAGGAGAGTTTATTAGGCCAGCAGAGCCCGTGAGACAAAGGGCACAAGCTCGTTCAGGTTTGCTTTCTTACAGTTTATATATCCCGGTAGTGTTCCATGCAAGGGGCCCGTGATTCCTTTGAGGGTTTATGTGCACCTCCTGACTCAGGATGGGAGGGAGAGTTTCGGGTGGGGGGCCCGCAAGGAGGAAGGAATTTCCGTACCATCAGTCCTATCCATTTACAGGTCTTTCTTATGTAGGTGAGATAAGTTTCCAGAAGGCCATTCAGAGATCCATAGGGTGTGGTTAATCTACAACCGACTGAGTCGGTCATTTCTGCAAGCCCTTTCCTTTGCATTTTTCAGATGCCTCCTCTCTTAAAACCTTTGTGAATGCCTTATGCTCCTTCATTAAGTCATGCCTATGTATCCAGTTGGCATATGACACTTGAGGGTAAGGATAGTTTCCCTTCCACTGTGTTTATTAGAAGATGATATACCTAGGGCTTGTTTCAGTGAATATTTCTGACGAATTCTGCTAAATAAATTGAAAAAAAAAGTTTTGATGCTTAGCCACCAGGCAGAATTTCTAGTAGGTGTGCCTCTATTCTATTTCTTTCTCCACCCTCTAGATACTTAAGTAAGAGAAATGCAGAATGCTTAGCAAATCTACATTTTCCTTCAGGAGGTAAATTGACCTGTTTATTTATGTATTCATTCTAGGCAAAGTGGCTAGATGCTAAAACTGAATCTGAAAGAATTCAGATATTTACTTTCATTTGAATACAGAGTTAAAAAAAATCTTTTGTGCATTTTGCTCCTGGAGAAAAGTAGATCAATACCTAGCAGAGAATTATAGCTGAATTGTAGATTAGATACAAATCCATTAGTTGCATTCTCATCGTAAACTATTGGTTAAGTGCCCAAGTAAGGAAGATCTGCTGTAATTTAAATCTGGATTTTGTTTTTTTTTGCTTCTTGTAAATTTGAAAATTCAACATAGGGAGCTTCCTCCCCTTATTCTATCACGATACGCCTATTAATTACAGTGTTTTATAGAAATATAAGGGAACAGTAATGCTTTGTTAGTAATGAAATTTACATATGAAATGCAAGTGATGCATATCCAATTGCTCATTTCAGAATCTCATGGTTACTACATTAGTCATTGCTATGTAGCTACCTTGTTTTGATTGATTATATATATGAAGCCAATATAAATTAGCATAGCTGTCATGAAAAACAGTTTCCTTCCATTAAATTCTGAAGAAATAGTCACTGTTGTGGCGCGACCAATTTTAAGACCCACGGAGCCAACTGAGATGAATTATGAGCCTTTATTAGCCGGCAGGCAACTGACTCTCTACCACGCAGGATTCCAGATCAGCCCCGAGCTCCCAAAAGAGGCAGCTTTATAAAGCCTAGAACCACACCCTGGTTTAACATCAAACAAGCAAACAGATTAACCACACCCTAGTTAACATCAAACAAGCAAGCAGATTACAGAAGGAAGTTGGCCGTTAGCACATCTTTGCCCAGAACCACACCCTTAACAGTCATCAGTGTATTTAAATTTTGTTTTTTAAAATTTTTATATGGTTCTTTCCCTAATTATCATATGTATTTCAATAGAAGCAAGAGTTTTTATTACCTATATTTTCATTTTTTCTTCCTTCAAAATTGCGAGTTTGTGACATCACCACTATTTCCATAATAATCTACTATGATAACAATAGCACCTATACTGATTAATATATGATCAAGCAAAATGAAAGACTGATTAAAAATAAATGGAGACATGGTATTAGGTGGTATTAGACTTGTCGGGTAATCAGTTCGTAAGTTATAGAAATGTCTAATCACTACGTTGTATATCTGAAACAAATATAATATTGTATGCCAACTCTAATTGAAAAGTAAAAAAAAAATTACGAAAAAAATAGAAAAACAGTTGGACCACAGTAAAAAGTATTTTTTAAGTAAAACAAACAAAAAAAGGAAACATTCAAATCTAAATTCCTACTAGCAAATGAAAAAGCTTATAAAGTGGTACTAGGAGCATATGCAAGAAGGAAACATTTATTTTACTCCAAAATTATTATGATTATCCCTATTTTCCTCATGTAAAGTAAATCTCACCAATTTAGGCTCTACTAAATCAGGAATTTTCAGAATTCAACATGTGAAGAATGGTGAGGAGAGTTTGGCCAGTAAATGAATACATGAAGAACAATGTTAGTATCATATTTAGGCTTTGTAAGTGAACAACCTGTTTACTAAGAGCAACCTCCCAACTGTTAAACTAGTCTATACTCTTTCCCAGTAATGATAACTAAAATGTTAACAGTATCTGTAGGTCTTTCTGTATTTTAGGACCCAGTTGAGGGTAACCAGGATTAACTGAATTTGGTTAGAACAGAGTACATGGGTCAGGTCATGGAATTAGATCTTCCCACTGAGCAAATTCAGCTATAGACACCAGAGGAACTGCAGTTTGTGAGTCAGAACATAACATTTAGCCATGCAGTCAGTCAGTCATCCAGTAGTACTAAACATCTACTCTGTGCCAGGTTCTATATTAGTCACTGAGGATATAAAGATGAATGTTTTACCTCAAGGAGCTCATATATATGCAAATGAATGAATTGCAATGTAGTGATTAAATGCAAGAATATAAGCAATTATAACTATTGAGGTCACACAGGAAATAGTAATTAACGGTGTTCTGGGAGTACAGAGAATCAAGGAAAGTGATAAACCTGGATAATGGGGATAAATCAAGCTGTTTTAAAGGGTGAATGGCAGTATCCTAAGGTTATATGCATACTTAACTTGTTATAGTATACTTTCAAGTGATATTATACCACTTTACATATAGTATAAGAATTTTACAATTATGTATTTTCATTTCTCCTCTTCTAGCATTTATGCTATTGTTGCCATATTTTTCACTTTTATATATGCTCTAAATCTCACAATGGAGTCTTGTTATTTTTGTTTAAACAATTTTTTAAAGAGATTGAAATAACAGGAAAAGTCTTCTATACTTATCCATACAGTTACTAATTCCGATGTTCTTCTTCTTGCTCTTTGTTTAAATCAATATTTTCATCTGGTATCATTTTCCTTCTGCCTGAAGGATGCCCTTTAGTATTTCTTGTAATGCGGGTCTGCTGGTGATGATTTTTCCCCCAATTTTTGTATGTCTGAAAAAGACTTGACTTTGTTTTTGAAATATATATTGCCAGGTACAGAACTCTAGGTGGATAGTTTTTTCTTTTCTTCTTTCAGTACTTTAAATATGTCCACTCTCTTTTCTATAGCATTGTTTCTGACAAGAAATCTGATGTCATTATTTTCATTCTTCTCTATGTAAGAGATCTAGCTGCTTTTAAGATTTTCTCTTTATCATTGGTTTGGAACAATTTGATTATGACATGTCTTACTATAGTTTTCTTCATATTTCTTGTGCTTGGGGCTCATTGAGCTTTCTGGATAAGTGAGTTTATATTTTTCATTAATATTGGAAAGTTTCAGTCATTATTTCTTCAAATTATCTTTTATGCCTCTTCAAAGATTCCAAGTGCTCACATATGAAGGTACTCATAGTTGTCACACAGTTCACTAATGCTTTCTTTTTTAGTATTCTTTTTTCTCTGTATGTTTCATTTTGTATAGTTTCTATTGCTATGCGTTCAAGTTTACTTTTTTTTTCTTCTGTAATAGCTAGTCTGCCTTTAATTCCATCCAATGACTTTTTCTTCTAAGAAATTGTAATTTTCATCTTTAGAAGTTCAATTTGGGTCTTCTTCATATGTTTACTTAACTTATTAAACATATAGAATACAGTTATGATAAATGTTTTAATGTACTTGTCTGCTAATTCTAATGTCTGTCAATTTTAGGTCAGTTTTTATTCACTTAATTTTTTTCTTGTTCTTAAAAGTCATATATTTGTTTCTTTACATACCTGGTAATCTTTGATTGGATGTCAGATATGAAATTTTTCTTGTTGGGTGCTGGATATACTTGTATTTCTATCAATCTTTGTGAGCTTTGTTCTTGGATGCACTTAAGTTACTTGAAAATAGTTTGATCCTTTTAGGTCTTATTTTTATGGTTTAGGTGAGTCCAAAGCAGAGCTAGTTTTTCCTACCACTGAGGCCAGACCTTCCTGGATACCCTACCCAATGTTTTGTGAATTATGAGTTTTTCTAGTCTGGCTGGTGAAAATTGGCGCTGTTTCTGGACCTCTCTGTCAGGCACTGTTCCCTCTGATCTGATCTTTCCATGTTATTCTTCCCGATCTCATGTAGATTTTTCACACATGTGCAATGATAGGTACTCTGCCGAATAACTAAAGGGAGACCTCTGCAAGCCTCTGGGGTTCTGTTTCTGTCCTATTAACTCTAACTGCATTGATCTCCTAAGACTCTGAGTTCTATATCTTCAACAGAGAGAGGCATTTGCCTCAATACCTCTTCATTATGCCGTGGCCTGGAAAATCTCTTAAAGCTGAGTCACTCATAAGGGTCACCTCATTTGTTTTTCATATCTGCAAACTAGTGTCCTTCATTGCCTAATGGCCAGTGTCTTAAAAAACATTGTTTCATATATTTAACTTTTAAAATTATCTACATGTATAATATTATTCATCATTTTACAATGGACATTTTTAAATATACTAAAAAATTGGAAGCATTGTACAGTGTGCAACTGTATACCTACCTTCTAGATTCTCAATTATCAGTTTACAATATTTGCTTTATCCTACAACTATCTAGTCCTCTCTTTATCCATTCATCATACCATCTTAATTTTTGATGCATTTCAAAATAAATTGAAAATATCAATATAATTCACCCTAAACACGTTAGCATCACATCATTAATTAGAGCTTAATATTTTGAATTTTGATGAATTAATAACCTGTAATGCTAACTTCCATAAAGCCATAAAACATACTTATTACTAGAAATATCTTCTTCCTGACTTTCTCAATTGATTCCTACCCACATCCCTCCAAAGAAAACTATTGTTTAGATTTTTTCACCCTAGATGAGTTTTGCTTTTTATAGAATAGCACTGTCAAATAGAAATATAATGTGAGTCAAAAATAGAGCTGCATGTGTAATTGAAAATTTACTATTAGGCATGTTACAAAAAGTAAAAATAACAAATGCCTAACTTAAATAATGTATTTTATTTAATCCAATGTATCCAAAATATTACCATTTCCAACATGTAACCAGTATAAATTTATGCATAAGATATTTACATTCTTTTTTTCATATTATGTGTTTGAAATCCAGTTTACTGGATTTACACTTATAGATATACTATAAGTGTAAATGCAATTTACACTTATAGTATATTTCAGTTTTAACTAACCATATATCAAGTGCTCAGTAGCTATGTGTAGCTAGTAACTACCACATTAAACTGCACAGTTCTAGAAATTAATATAAATGTGATCATAAAATAGGTACCCTTTGTCTAAGGCTTTTTACTCAGTAGGATGTTTTAAGAATTTTAAGATTTGTTCATATATCATTTTAACTAAAACAAAAATTAAAAACTAAAACGAAATGGAAATACAATGCTCAAAAAGAGTAATACAGATAATGAAAGGTAATATATTACACTTAAGGAATTCTATTGTTCAGACCTTATATTATGAAAGTAGACTAAATATGCTAATGAACTTTACCCTTCACATCAAGTATCATAAAAGGGTTAGTCACTAAAAGAATAGAATACCTAATTTCCAAATTGGTAGAGGGAATAAAAGGAAATTAAAACATTAAGCAACTGAATGAAATATAGGAAAAGTGAAAAAAAGTAAACAAAACCCAAGAAAAATAACAAAATAAGATGATGGTAATAAGTCCAAATATATTGGTAATCTTAATAAATATAAATGGACTGAATGCGCCAATTTAAACATACAGATTTAAAATACAATAAGAAAGCTAAATCCAATTAATATTGTACTTGTAAGATGTATACCTAAAATAAGAACACATGTACTTTAAGTAAAAGGATGGAAAAATGTATACCTGGCAAACATTAACCAAAAGAAAGCTAGTGTTGCTATATTAATATTAGACAAAACATATCATCCAGGAAAATGGATAAAACAATTGTAGTATATTTATATGATAAAATGCAACAGTGAAAATTAATGATAAATATCACAGACCTAATAAATATCATCATTATAAGTTGCAAAGGATATGTACATTATGATTTATTTATATTAAGTTTAAAAGCATGCATTGTAAAACAATATTACATATCATAGGGATATCACATATAGTGAAACAAATTAAATCATACATTGTATTGATGAATATCAAGATGGGAATAGTAGTGTCGAATGAATGCTGGCTCCTCAAATATCATCAACACAATTCGTTGAGTTTATTTGCTTACCGTAGTAAGGGAAAATGCTACCTCTCCAAGGTCTGGTAATATCTCAGAGGGATTTATTGAGAATTGGAAGTTTAGTTAAAAGTGGGTCTTATAATGTGGGGACTTGATTAGGATTGGGTGATGATCATGATATAACAGTCCAGGGGTGGTGGAAACAGTAACGGGAGAATTTTTCCATTGAAAAATTGATGAATCTTTAGGGAAATTCCTAAACAATCAAGCCATTTGCTTGGACAAGAATTTCCTGGAAGAATAGTTATATTAATGTAGAGAGTAAGTTATATGTGGCGGACGGTAGGTAATTTCAGTACTCAGTGTCCAAACTGAAAGCAGAGGTAGATGGTTTTGGTTCTCAGTAATTAACTCTGGGGTAGAACAGGATCAAGAAGAAGTATATGGGGGCTTCAAATCTGCCTATAATGTTCTATTGCTTTTTAAAAATCTGAAGCCAATATATGGCAAAACGTTAAGATTTTGCCAAGGCTTGATGATAGTTTACAGGTAAAATGGTTAATCTTTTCTAATATTTCTTTGCATTTTCTTGTAGGCTTAAAAAATTCAATATTTTTTAAAAAATAGTGCTGTTGCTTCATAAACAATGATCAATTCTTTGTCTCTCATTTTTTTAAAGATGCCACATATCTCTCTTTTTTTCTGATTCAATACACAGATAGTACAGTTACATTACAATTGAGGTAGTGATGTTTCAACACATTCCATTAACAGTTTCCAGACTATCTAGCTCTTATTTTGTCAACTTCATAGGACTAGGTTACTTCCCATGTTTTGTCAACAAAAATTTTATAAACTATCTCTCAGCTTGTATCAGTTTCAATTTTTGTTGATTATTTTTCTATTGAGAGGGCCATCTTTTACTCATCTTTTCCATGGATTAAAGAGTTTCCCTGTTGTTCTGTGTATGGATATGTATATATATGCACACATGCAGACACACAGATCATATATTGTATATACATATTTATACACACAGTAGCATATGGGTTCTGAAGTCAGTTGGCTATGGGTTAGAATCCAGTTTGTGTCACTTACTAGTTGTGTGACCTGGAGGAAATTATTTAACCCTTTAAAGCCTCAATATTCTTACAGGTAAAATGAGGATAATAATAATACCCGCTTTGTAGAATTTTGTCAAGTTTAAATAAGAATTCATGAAGAACATGAAACATAGATTTACACATCATACGTTTTGAAAATATGTGATTATTATTATCATTATCTCTGATAGATATGGTCATCAGAATCTGCTTGAACTGTTTCAACAATATTTTACTCTACAGGAAACTCTGATCTATTTGGGGGAAACTCTGTTACTGGAAACACAATGAACTAACATTCTTTGCCTATAAACCTTGCTTCCTTTAATTTCTATTTGTTGATCCTAGTTCTGTCCTTTCAAACTACATAAATTAAATCTCTACCACATTTATGTGGAAATTCTTCAAAGGTTTGAGATCACTGTCTCTTACTCTTCAGAACATTCTTTACCCACAAGTCAGAACTCTAGAGTATAAATAATGTTAGAATTAGCTAGCAGATTTCTGCATCATCTACAAATATATTAGACTGGTGAACAAGTATTAGATATTCTGATAGTTTGAAATGTTAAATTTTGAAAGATTTGATCTAGAAGTATAATTGGCCTGTATCCAGGTACCTAACAAGTTTTAGTATCTAAGGTTTGGGAAAAAGGAAAGTCTTATATTTCCTTTTTTTTCTTTTTACCTTTTAAGTTCCTGCTTTAACCAAATTCACCATTTTGCTCCATGTTTTGCCTTCTGTGTGTAGTCTATTCTCTGCACCATGCCACTATGCAAGACTTCATTACAGTCCCTTCACTTACCAAAGTACTGCTTCATTGGTTTCTGGCTTCCAATAATTGGCTCTATTTCCCTGTTATTTATGGTCCTGCCCCTAACCTTTGTACTTAATGTTTGTATTTGGTCTCCCCAAAGGTCTTTGGCTCTAACTCACTCTTCTGCTTCTCTTGATCTCAAGTATCTCTGGGAAATCTGCCTTAGTTTGAGGATGCTTAAAACTAATCTTTCCCAACCTGCTTGCCAAGTGACTAACCACCCCAAAACAGGGGAGGGACATATTTTATGTTCTGTTATTGTCAATCTTTCTTCAGGCTACTCTACAACCCCTCCCTGGGCAATCTCATCTATTAACACTTCTGAAATTTTTGTCTCCAGCCCTAACTCCTCTTGTGAGCTCCAGACCCAATATTCAACTGCCTGTTCAACACTGCACTTGGATGTCTCAAAGGCACATCAAACTAAATATGTCCAAAACTAAATTCATTTATCCTCTTCTCTGATATTCTGCCAGACCTTTGTTCAAACCAGAAACCAGTAAGTCGCTTCTAGATTCTTCCATCTTGCTTATCCATATTATCCAATTTATCAGCTAGTATTGCTGATTTTATCTCCTAAATCTATCTCAAAGCTATTTCTCTTTATAACTACCAAATTGATGGTGGTAGTCCAAGGTATTATCACATTTCTCCTGAACCACTGCCATAGCCTCTCAACTGGTCTCCCTGCATCCACTTGCCCTTCTTCAATCTGTCCTCCACACTGCTGCCAGAGTTCTTTTCTTCTCTATGCTTAAAATAAAGTTAAAAATCCATAACATTGTCCACGAGGCCCTGTATGTACTTGTCTCTATCAACCTTTCCAGCCTTCTGGAGAATTCTTACTCCCTGTGCTTCTTAAAGTGCGCCAAGTGTATTTGACCTCAGAATCCTTGCACATGCTGTTCTCTGTATGGAATGTGTGCCCTATTATCTCCTTTTGCTCATTCATTAGAT
The DNA here is from genome assembly GCF_000151845.1 of Pteropus vampyrus. Lineage (NCBI taxonomy): Eukaryota > Metazoa > Chordata > Mammalia > Chiroptera > Pteropodidae > Pteropus > Pteropus vampyrus. The sequence goes on along the minus strand of NW_011889025.1, from coordinate 2,484,684 downwards.
TTTAGATTAGATATTATCTCCTTAGTAAAGTTTTCCCTACACTCTAGGCCAGGCTAGGCAGCATCGACTTCACTTTATATGTACCTAAGCGCCTTATACTTCTCCTTTATAAAGGAATATTCTTGTAATTATCTTGTAATTATCTGATATCCACCTCAGTAGGCTATAACCTTCACCAGGGTATAGAGTGTGTCTTGTTTTTCACACAGCAGGTGCTGAATAAATGTTGAATGAGTGAATGAATGAATTTAGGTATTTATCATCTTTGCCAGATTGTAAACTTTCTGATTGCAAACTTTAGGTCCCCACACAGCCTATAACAATTTATTCTTTTTTTTTTTTTTTAGGCTACATCTATAATTTTATTACAAAACTATTATTTTAGCATTAGTTGGTTGCAGTGATAACAACATACTGTGTGACATAGCAACTCTAATGTTACAATTGCATTTCAGGCTTCCTGAACTGATATTTAAGTTACCACATATCCATTACACGTTATCTGCAATCATTAATGCTGCAAATCCTGATGTATATATCATTTAGAGAGGAGTAGATGCTAAAGGATTAGAGTAAATATCGATAAGACTACAAAAGTTCCTTTATGGGACTTTCTTTCCCCTTTCCCTCAAATTACTTTGTTTTAAAAGAATTGAATTACTTGGAGCTAGTTTGAATAGCAGCAGCATCCAAGGTACATCACGCTTAGTTCTTGTTAAAAAGCAATACATGTACGATGCACGTTTTACACCACAGGCAAAGAAAATGATCACTCTAGCTTTAAACTCCTGCATTAGAGTGTGTTTAAAAAATAACAACACTCCATTAAGTTCTTCTGGATGGTGTTATTGCTGTACATTTGTTGGTGGGTCACTTTCTGTGCTGTTTGCTTTGAAGGGATCTTCCAATATATCTCCAATATTCCTTTTTTATAGTGTCCTTTTCTTCAGCTAGGATTTCACATTAACTCTAATGCTTTATTAAGACTGTCCTCCTTGTTGTCATATTGGTTTTCTAGCTTATCTTCATAGATATCCACAAGAAAGGCAATTAGGTAGAGGGAACTGTGACTTTGTTGTAAATCAAGCAATTGATTCAATAGATTGGAATATTTAGAAAGACCACAATCCTGCAAAACCCCTTTCATATAGTTCCATGCACTTTCATTCCATGGTACTCATTTGATTATTTCCAGAGTGTACTGGACTTCTCTCTCCAATATAGCATGATCATTGTAGCTAGTGTTAGAAATTTTGAAGTATCTTTAGTTCCAGAAAAAGTTATTTCTCATGTCCTCTTTAAGAAGTTGGGCTATATACTGCAGCTCATTATTCCAAAGTTTAAAGTCATGAATAACCCACTGTCGATATTGCCAGGCATGATAATTCTTTGCATCTTGATTAAGAATATCAGCAATAAACTCAAGCTCCTGAGATGGATCTTTTAGCCATTCCACTAATATCTATGATGCCAAACTTGGGACTGTTCTCCTATTATTGCAGTGACGTAGTTCATTTCTTCATGCAGATAGTTTTGAAATGACTTTAAGAGAACTCTTTGAAAACACCACACTGTATAATTGGCTGCATTTAACTCAGTAGCATCTCGTTAGTTTAAAAGCTCCTTCACTTCTTTCTTCATGCAGAACGGCCCAGAAATTATCATAAACATCGCTAAATTTTTCATTATAAATTATCTGGCCCACTGGATTGAGGCCATTGTTCTGCAGCACTGGATCTGTATCAGCCCATTCTGCTCTGTCCCTGCAAGATACAGGTGGGGGAGTCCAGACTCAGGAACCCGTCATCCATAGGGGATGGCACCACTTCTTCGGCCTCAGCCACCATCACTTTTTCTTGCTGTTGCTGGGGCAACAGGGGATGCGGCTGAGGTAGTGGCGGCTTGGGCTGACCAGGCTCACTGCCCTGTGTAACCTCTCCTACCCGCTTGGTGGCCGCCATCTCACCTCCGTCCACAGTGGAGGTGGCGGCAGAGCCCTAACAATTCATTCTTTGTGGTTAGAGGAAGCATCTCTAGCGACTAATGCTCTCCCTTTTAATTTCATTGCATTTATTATAGAACACAAATGGAATTGCTGTATGCACTTAAAACACTATACAATTTTAAATAAGGACACTATTTTTACCTAAGAAGAGATGTTCTAATTTCAGGGGTGGGGGCGAAGGAGGCAGGAAGAAATAATCATGGATATGAAAAACTGGCATTGACTGTGGGGATTAAGTCAAATTATCATAGGGAGTTGCATTGTGGGTGATAATCCATCTATATATCTACCACTTCCCTTCATCCATATAAATCGAAGCTGCAAGGTTTGCCTTTGTGTTAAATTTCCTAGTCTGTTAACATATGTTGCTGTGGCTATAAAATTAAAGAGATGGCAGAATTTTGCTTATTTGTTTTGAATTTGGGCGCAGGGAGTTATTTATCTGTAGAGCTCAATTGTTGTCTGCAGAACTTGCAGTGGTATAGAATGGATAGGTTTGAAATATGTATTCAGTGTCCAGAAAGCAAAGTATGATGGGATGAGTACTAAAATAGGAATCCCAAGACTAGCAGTGTCATTTTGACTTGGCTTCTGTGTAACCACAAGTGCCTCAATAATCTCTCTGTGTTCATGTCTTCTTTTGTAAAACAGACTATAATACCTTCACTCATTACACACATGGTTGCTGTGAGGATCAAATGAAGAAAGCGCAAAATGTAAGATACATTTAAAAAATAATGTGGGGAGGGGAATGTTGAAAGATATTGACACTCTAGTTACCTTATCTCATTCTCTCCTCAGGTTATCTTCATTGACAGCTAGTAGTCATGATCCATTTTTCACATCCTACTACTAAAGAAACAAACTAACACACCAATAAGTTTGCAAATGGGAAGAAAATAAAAGGTAGGAGATTGGTGAATAAAAAAATAATGACACTTCAAAATTATAAATCCTACCAATTTTCCGATGTTACAATTTATATTGGAATGATGAGGCTAATGTTCTTTACATTCTTCAGACAATAGATATTTGTTATTAACAAACCAAACAATTTATTTTCCAGGGATCGAAAATGACATGCTAAATATTAATTCGACTATTTCTGTTTTTATACAATATGAATCTATTTCAAATATTAATGATTTCAAACAAAAGAAAGCCAATTTTTTTCTTCAACACAATTCTTCATTTTGTTCAAAAAGTTCCTTTTGTACAAATGCAGGTGAATGACATGTATTACTAGATATAACCATTTAATTGCATTAAATGAACCCCTTTTACCTACTTAGCAAGTACGGCAGTGTCTGAAGCTGTCAAACTCAGTTATGAGTCCAAAGCTTCAGATTTGGCATGTATGAAAAGGTTAGGCCAGATGAACCTATCTTGATTAACCCCAATATTTCTTGCCTAATACATAATACATAAGCCTTTTACAATAGACCTTGTTTTATACAACCCATGATTCTGAAATGTATGCAAAGTACATTTTTTGAAATTTAATATCTTTAAACATATTAGGAGAGTTTACTATTTAAAGAATTCATATAGTGAGTCTTTTTATTAAGTTGAATTATATGAAATTGCCAATATTTGATCATTTTTGACTTACAGAAATGGCAATTACATGTAGATCAGCACTATAACAAGTAGAGAATCATTTTTTCACCTTACAACAGAGTACATCTATATATAAATAACCTATCTGTTTACATTTAGGCTAACATGAATTTTTTGGGAGAGTGAGGGTTGGGGAGAGAATTGACAAGTCAGCATTTTGGATAGATGGATAAATTCAAATTATGCCCATTGATTGCTCTAGCTGCCTCTTTGAGCAGTAATATATGTTAATTAATACATTGGGGAATATAATTTAATATAAATGGAAGATTCTTTATAGTAAGTTTGCTATGATGAAAACATTGTTTATTTTCCTAAAGATTAAATACCATGTGTGTCACCATAATGACACATCTGCTTAAATGCATCTCTATTTATGTTATCACTGGAAACTGTGAAGGGTTATGCTGCTATTTTAGTGCAATCTGTGCCGTGTGCTTTGGTTAATGCTCAGTGAAGATCTGGATCCCGTGGGGTAGTTGTGATGAAAGAGGGCGGTTGTTTTCCAGGTGAGTAACCTAAACATAAATTAGCAATCTTCATCCAAGTCAGTGATTAAAGAGTAGTTTTAAACTCCTGAAATTTGGGTTGGGGGGGTAGGTGAGCAGGGAATAGATTTTTAGTCTGTCTGTTCATTAGATTCAGCAACAAGCCATTGGGTATCTCGCTGTTCACTGCTGTTGAAAGTGTAATCAATTTCTTCATTTATCCAGCCACTGACTTAACTGTAAAGTGCATTCAAATACTGTAAGCACAAAAAGGAGAGGGAAGATGTGTGTCCTTAAGATGTTCTGGGGTATATTTCCAGCCTTTGAGGAAGTCCATATATGGCCACCAAGAACTAAAATTTTAAAGGGTACATGGAGTCTGGGTGTAGAATAAAGACACAACTTAAACCACCAAATGTAATAATGTTAACAGTCACTTTGTATTTGGGAAAATAGAATGCCAAAAGGGAAGTGAAGCCCTGTCTGAGTCTTAGCTTACCTGCTGATCTCTCCTGAATGGTGCAGAACGCAGCTGCCATCTTTTAACAATGCACTTTTGTAACAGTTGTGCCAGAGTCAGGCTTGCTGCTAAGTTTAGCTCTGCATGTGGGGATTTTACACTTTGCAGCCCCTTGGAGAGTGGAATATTGGCAAATGACTGTGTATAAAAGGAGAAAGCACTTGGGAATTTCACCACCAAGCTAGATTTAGACCAGAGTAAAGGGGCCAATCTAAATTGGTAACAGACTAGAGAGAGCTACATGTCTGGTGGAGGTGGCATTAACCTAACATCCATTCCATTTCTCTCTCGCCACCACTGCAGTTCCCAAGGGAGCACCCTGTGAAATTTGATGACCACCTTTTAGATGCAAGAGAGAACTGTTTTTTTTTTTAAAGCAGGAAGAATTCAACACAGGTGTCTTAGTTCTTTGGTGACAAGAATATGACCAGCCTTCTAATTTCTAATTTGTAAACAGTACTTATTTCCTTTGGTTCCCCTTTGGAACTTTAATTTTTAAAAAATCAAATTCTTTCTCTACTACTGGCATACAAGGGCTACTTATGAGAATGGAATTTTTCAAAATATATCTCTTATAGGTAATAAATGAAATACTTCATCTTTTGGCAGGGGTCAAGAAGGGAGGAACATTTTCTGGGAAAGAGAAATGTGAATTTGAGAACATTGCTCTCAGTAAAAATTTGTTGGAGGGTGTCGTTTAGTCCTTTCCTCCTTTGTCTCTCTTTGTTTTTCTTACACTCAGATCTAAAAGTATAGTGATGACTAAATAGCTCTCTGATCATTTTTCAGAAACATCTGGCATCCAGAGTCTTGTATTCATTCATTCCATTCATCTTTGTCCAAAGCCACAATTGTTCAACAATAGAATATCAATATTATTTCATTTCTGCTTTAAAGTACAGTTTAGCCTTCTTTGCTAAGGTCACCTTTAAACAAAGCTCATATTTGTGTGCACCTAAATCCTGGAGCATGATATGGAGGGAGAAAAGGCAAAGAAGCTGCACATATAATGTAAGGTTCATTGTCAACACATTTTGACTTAATTTTCCCTTGGTTTTGGGGAAGCTCATTATTCCAAATTTTCATATTACATCTGCCATTACCTAAGTTTTTAAAGGTCCAGTAATAGTAATAACACAGATATAAAATGCACATTTTCCCTCTCTAGATGAGTTTGTGACTGGAAACAACTTTTTGCAAGCTTGCTCTTTAAACTGAAACAGTTTCTTTAAAACTCTTCTTTCATTTGAGACAAACACAATGGCCTCAGATGATAAAATCACTGCTCCTTTGGGAAAAGGTTCATGGTCCCTTCCATTCATCTCTGATATGGTTTAGCTTCTTGTCAGCAGAAGCGATTCTTTAGGGTCCAAGTGCTAAAATTAAAATGTCTTTTTCTTGGGGTACCATCTTTGAACAGTCAGCCCTTTCGAAGGCAAATTTTCCTTGTTCTTGGAGCTTCCAGAGATCCTGTGTTTTGTTTACAATAGCTGCACATGAATTTCTGTGGTCTGAGGTTTGCTTAAAGCCCAGGCTCTTTGGTTACTATGGAAACATACCCTCCCAACCAGCTGCCATTTCCTATATTCCTGGCAAAGAATAAGTCTTAAACCTGTTAGCTATCCCATTAGCAGAGTCAAGATAGAGAAAAACACAAAGAAACATGAATGATTTTTTGTTAAATGAACTTGTTGATTCCTTACATGGGAAGCTATGCATAAAAAAGGAAGCTTTCCTGAACACCAACATACAAGGGTTTACTGAAATCCACTAAGGCTCATCTTCATCCTGGCATTAAGGAGTGGGGATTCGACTCTGCATCTCTACATCTGTGAATTGAGGAACACTTTCTGTGCTCTCAGAGGTGATGGGTGAGATGACGTGTTTGAGTCGAAGGAGCATTGTGAAGAGCAGGATGAGGAGAATGGCCAGGAGGCTCAGGAATAAGCCCACATACATATACAGATTGGAATACTTATCTGAAGTGGTGTCAACTTCTGTTGCCAGGGTGGGAAAATGGGCCCGCCCAGTGAGATTTCCATGGTACTTGAAATGCACCTCTGTCATCATTTAAGACTTGAATTGGTACCTGTTTCTATTTGATTTCTATTGCTCTTGAGGCATTGCACAGTCACTTAGACTGTCTCTGAATAAAAAAAGAAATCACGACCAGAGCCAAGTCAGTAGTGCACAAGCAAGAAAATGATGATGTTCTAATATGGCAATTGCCACACCTTCTCTGTCCTCCAGCATAGCACCCCCACCCCCCAGCTACGTTTTATCAGAACTTCTTAATCTTTAAAAAATTACATATGTATATATATATATATATATATATATATATATAGACACATATGTATATGTGTGTGTGTGTATATATATGTATATCTTTTATTTTCCACAGTCCTACTCTTATACTGATTAAAATAAAAATGGTGAAATTGCTTTATAATTAATACTGGTATGGGGACAAGAATCTCTCAGAATATTAAATCAGACTTTTGCTCTGTTTTGGTGCAAGGAGAAAGGGTTCTGTTTTACCTATGACTCATCTAAATGTGTGTACTAATTATGTGGATTTAACTGGGTTCTTCTGTGAGGAGACTTTCTAAAGGCTTTTATATTTTAGGCTTAGCATATCTGAGTTTTCATCCTTCTCGTTTTTCTGAATCTCCCCTAAGGATGGAGCTTGTAGGATTCCTGCCCAGCTGCCACAGCTTGAGAGCTATAAGTCTAGAGGATGTGAGTTTTCTACAGCTTTGTTGATGTCCCTCACTGTAGGCTTGAGGGAAAGTGTTGTCAGACCTGGTAATTCTCAGATGAAGGAAGTCTTAGAGATGTTGACAGCAGTAGGTTTATGCTCAGAAGATTTGACTCTCAAGATTCTTCAACAGATTTATTTCCCTAAAAATAAAAAAAAATAAAAAAAATGAAAGATTCAGGTGTCTAAGAAAAACAGATGGAAATTTCTTTGAAGTAAAAAGTTTGCTATGGGCAAATTAGTTTCAAAATGATATCCTGAGTTTTCATCATCTTAAATACTTTTTTAATGTGGTAAGTAACTATTAAACAGTTAAAGAAAAAAATCAGATTATTGAAAAGCACCTAACGACTAAGCTAGATTAGAACTGTGTTTTCCAAACTAACTGATCAGAAGATTTATGTGAGGTACTTATTAAAATACAGACCCTGGGCTCCAATTTAGACATTCTGAATCATAATCTTCACAGTAGGGGCCTGGACACCACTCTAGAGTATCAAATTTTATTGGTCTGGGGTGGGTTCCAAGCAGTGGTATTTTTAAAAAGCTCCAACAGTGACTCTAAAGTAAAGTTAGGACTGAGAACCACTGCTCTAGTTTATACAGAAAAGCCTAGCGATGAACTAAAGAAGACCTAAATCTAAGGATTCGTTTTCAAACTCCAGGTCCCAGTGCCATGGTCACTTTAACAAATCATGGAATTTTTAGGAATGCAGTGTTCCTTCAATTTTGTTTGTGTTCTAGCTCTGTCATTCAGGTCTGTGGGGATAAGATTATACTTCCACCCACCCAAGCATTTGTAGATTAGAAGGAATTGAAATGATATATCTGTTCTGAGCAAATAACTACACCTTTCATTATTGATAAAGACAGAACTTTGTCTTTATTGGCAGTAACATTCCAGTGTGTAAATAAGGTCAATCATTACTATTGAAGTCTTCCAGAATGATTTAGCTAGTCATTTTAAATATGAATTTTGAATGTGGGTGAGTAAAATAAACAATATAAACCACCATCACCTGTCATGTACAATAATAGGAGAGAGTTGACAACGTAGCCTAGTTCTGTTGCTTTTTAACGTACCCAAGGAGAGTTAATAGAAATAGCTCCGTCACATTACTCTGCCTATGATCCTGAATTTTGCCCCCAGCCTGGAAGCACTTTACCTTAAGGTGTATACTCACCAGCTCACTTTCTGTAATCTGCATGATTCTTGTCTAACCTACTTACTGTTTCTACCACCCACACAGAGCCACCTTGTTTCACAAGACACAAGAGCAAAGAGACTGGGTATCTTTCTACTGCCTTTGGAGCAATGGTATAGGGGACACTTTACAATACTTAAAGGTACATCTAATTTGAGTTCTGATTCACTAACAAATGGAAATAACAATTATAGTAGGTATCCTTTAGTTCCCTAGAAATACTATGCCCCAAAGGCAATGGTTCACCTGAGTAACTTGTTACAAATGCAGATTTTAGGGTCTGCTCTCGGGAGCTCCTCCTCCCCAAACCACTTGGTTCTTGACCTTGCTTGTTCTCCCAAATCCAGTTTTTCTCGAGTGTGATGCATGGACCCTTGACATCATTTAAAATGTAGATTCTTAGATCCTTCCCCAGTCCTACTGAATTCTAACATCTTGGATCAAGGCCCAGGAACATGTGTTCCAAGCACAAGCTTTTCAGGTGATTCTTTGCACAGTGAGATCTGAGTTAACTATAGGTCTTTCTATCTAGACATCCCAGCTAAAGAACATAGCTAATCTGTCTTGTTAGTTGTTTGGGGTCCTTACTTAAAAAAAAACAAAAAACAAAAAACAAAACTATGTAAAATAGTGTTATCAGTTGAATTCCCCAAAGATATGTTAAAGTCCTAACACCCAGTATCTGTGAACGTGACCTCATTTGGAAATAGGGTCTTTGCAGATATAATCAAGTTAAAATCATTAGGTTAGTCCTAATCCAATAGGACTGGCATCCTTATTAGAGAAGACAGAGACATGTGGAGAGAAGACAGAGGCAGAGATTGGAGTGATGCATGTACAAGCCAAGGCATGCCAAGGATTGCCAGAAATGCCAGAAGCTAGAAGAGCCAAGGAAGTATTTTACCTCACAGATTGAAGACAGAGCATGGCCCTATTGATGCCCCAATTTCAGACTTCTAGCCTCCAGACTTAAGAGAATAAATTTCTGTTGTTTTAAACCACCAAGTTTGTGGCACTTTGTTTATGACAGCCCTAGGAAATGAATACACAGAGTAGTCACCATGAGGCCCTAGTGTTTTGGAACCTTTGGGGCAATGTTTCCTAGTGTGGTCCAAGGAAGCCTCATCTTCAGAATCACCTTGAAGACGCTTATTACAAATGCAGGTTTCTAGACCCTTTCCCTTGCTGCCTAGATCAGAATCTCTGGGGATAGGGCCCTGAAATCTACATTTCTAACAAGCTACCCACTTAGAGTTTCTAAGCATAGTTTGTAAGGAATGGTTTCCAGTCTCTGTTGCCCTCAAGATCACTTTTTAAGCTTTTAAAAGATATGTACATATCTAGGTACTTCCTTTAGAGGTTCTGATTCAGTAGGTCTGTGTGGAGCATGAACATCTGTAGTGCTTAAAGCTCCACAGGTGATTTTGATGTGCAGCCAGGGCTGAGAAGCACCACTCTGCAAATAGAACAGAGCACTTTAGATTTAGGATTCTGACAGTACCAGGCAGCCCACATAGAGGTGTCTTTTGATCTCAGCTGTCCCTGTATTTATTAAACGTGCTTCATGTATATGTTGTATGGCTGAGCAGCCTTCTTCCACACCACCTCTTCTCCCAGTAGCAACTTTCCTTAAAAGTGGTGCTGGCCCAAAGATAAAAGCTTAATGGATTTTTCACCCATGTATCTCATAAGTTACTTTTTCACCTACCCTCCAGAGAAGTGGAAGGAAAATAAACTCTCTGCTAGTGCAAGCCAATTGGGAGAAACCTCTACAGTATTATAGGTTCTTTTAAGTCTCCTGTGGATCTCAAATACACAGATTTGGATAAGTCATACTCCTTGGTTAATGGCACATTGTCATCATGGGTGCATCAGGGTCTCTTTAATTTGCTTACTTAAGAACACTCATGGACAAACACCTTGAACAAATACCTAACAACTTTAATATTGAAAATAACTAATAATTTACATGACATCTACCTATGCTCCTCTCCATCCCATCCAACGACTTCTCCCTAGAAATAATACTTTAAAATTTGTTAATCATTACCTTGCTTTTATTTACATACACGCTCACCCCATGCCTAAACAATATGTTGTTTAATTTATTTGTTATGAACTTTATTTAAAAAAGTGTCAAGCTACATGTCATCTCTAATTTGCTCTTAGTAATAACTATTCTAATAGGATGAAAAAGGAATAAAGGTTTAGAAACCTACATATTACCTTTGAGGTTCCTTATTGCCTTTGGACTTTATTCTGTTTAGCTTGACATTCCTGGTCCCGGCCGTCAATGTCCTGGTCCTGGCTGACCTCAATTCCTTCCTCTACTCTCCTTTCCAACCAAGCTGTAATGCTCACTGTTACCTATTTCCCTGTCTCCATGCTTTTGTTTGACCATTTCCTTCTATCTTCACACATCATCTCTGCTTGGGAAAATGATACAATTCTTCATGGTTCAGCAAATGAAACTGACCTTAATTTCCCATCCAATTCTAATTTTCACATGCTTTGTATCTCCTATAGAAGTATCTCCTATAGAAGTTACATTTGCCTAATGTAAATATCTATTTGATGTGTTCCCCCCCTCCAAGTAGTAATTCACAAACTCCTTCAGGGTCTTTTTCAACACTCTATCCCTTGTAAAACCATGCTTGCAGTAGCTGCTCAATAATTGTTGACTAAATGAATGGATATCACCGAAGAAATGCACGGAACACTGACAATTTAAAGAGCACAGTCTTATCTCTGTTGCGACTGCTAATATAACTTGGATAAGAGCTTGAAACTCTTTTTTCTTTCTATTCCCCTCACTCACTCCCCAGTTTTGTATTGTACAAAGGAGACTAAATTCCCAATTATAATCTGGAATTAAGGAATAATCAATTTCTTAGAAACTTTTCTCTTGAATTACTATTTCAGTTACATGATTTTAAAAGAAAGCTACATAGGATGGGTTTAGAGCTTTAAATTTTAGGAAGTTCAATTGTGTCTATAGATGCTTTTCAGTAACAATTGATGATATATGTTCTGCCTCCTACACAATCTCTTGAATCTTCGTTAGGTCTGAATAAAGGAAATTTAACTTTGAATATAGCGAACACACAATGCAATACACATATGACATATTATTGAATTGTACACTTGAAATCTGTGATTTTATTAACCAATGTCACCCCAATAAATTTAATTTAAAAAAATCCATAAAGCTTAGAGAAGCTGTAGACAACAAAGATGATCTCATGTACAATTCTCAATTTCTTTAAACATTTCATTTGAGAGTTTGGACAACTGATCTTATCTTTCCTAAAACCTTTATAGTCTGCAGACACCAAACGCTCTGTTCAATTCAGACAGGTCTATTGATTTAATTCTTTAAATCCATTAAGGACTTTTAAATGAGTAAACGAAAAGTTAGATATTGGGAAATCCTCTTTGTTACTCTGGTCCTGTACCTGTGACAACTTCTTATGAAACCTTTCCAAACAGGATTGCCATAGCTCTCTTTGACAACTAATCAATGAGCTGTGTAGATAATGTGATTGATCTATTAAAAGCCCTGCATCGTTTGAAAAGAACAACCATGTGATTTCAAAAGAAACAGAAATTCTATTAATTATAAGGGATCTGATTTTCATAGGAAGATCTTTATAGAATTTTAGTATCCTGTAGTCCTTTCTGGAAAGCTCATAAAATAAAAATCAGTCTGTAGTCTTTGTAAAAGTGGTTGAAAACTGTTGATTGAGGGGTAGGTAAGATTTAGGGGTAGGTAAGGAAGTAGGAAAAAAAGGAAGGAAAATAGAGGGAAGTGAAGAGGAGAGAAGGAAGGAAATGTGAAAAGTGAGAAAATGATTAGGGATTTGGGAAGTGGATAAGAGGTGGGAGAAATGAGTGATTAAGAAGTAGAGATGACAATAGGGAAGCAGGAAAACACTGGGAAAGAAAGGAGGAGAGATGGAAAGGGGGAGGGAAGTTCGGGGGAATGGCAGAGTGAAAGAGATTAATTTAATAATTGGCCAATGTCCAACATTAGCCTGAACATCTGGTTTCCTTCACTTCTAATATAAATCAAAATACCCACAAGCAATGTGATACACCTTTGGTTTTCTGATTGCCATGTTTTGCTATTAACTTGCTAAATAAAACCCTTGGTGATAATAATAATAATAAAACTTCTAGTGTTTTGGGTATGGAAATCGAAATGTCATGTTTGGTAATGTTTGACATCAGCATAGAATATATAACCTCACAGAAGCGAAATAACATATACACCCAGTAGTTAATTTTGCTCCTTAAAATGAGAAGGGAATGTGGAGCTTTCTTCATCCATCAATCTTGAGAGAGATTCCTTGGGTGAATCTTATTTCTAGGAAGAGCAATAAAGTTCTGCTTGGATCTCGAAAATTAAATTGATATTTATTCAGTAAACCTTTGAGTGCCAACCAAAGTATCAGACACTCTGCTAAGTGCTGGGGATATAGAGATAAATGTAACCTGATCCCTGTTTTGGTCCTGAAGGACTCCTAGTAGTTACTTTTGATTTTTCTTTAACATGATAAAGTTCCGAAAACAATTCACTGGTAATTTTATATTTTTCTGCATGACACCTTGCCTATATAATTTCAAAACCGAAATCCCATCAAATAGCTAAGGAAAATGATCGGTAGAACAATTCAGAAGAGAAAGTCAAAACTATCCATTGAAACAGCTTTCAGGAGTTAACACTTCTTGTTTGTATTTATCTGCCTGGTGTGAGAGAGAGAAAACTAAGGAGAGGAAGGAGCTATTAGAGTATCTAGTTCCCCAATAGCCTCTGAAAAAAACAGTTCCAGCAGCAAGCGCTTCTTCAATGGCTGGAGCCATTAAGTAATAAGCTTTCTCAAGTGGGAGTTGCTATATTTTCTGTAGCAGATGGTGCCTGTCTCCCACACCTGCAGATAAATAAAATAATGCCACTCATTTCACCATGAATAACATCATAATACTTTTAAATCTCTTACCTTTCCTGGCTTGCAGGATGAGTGGGTTGGCTGTTTAAATGTCCCTTTTGAAGCTTGCACCAACAGGCAACTTGTTCAGGAACATCTTTAGAATATCTTGAAAAGAGAATGAAAGACTTGTTTTGCCAGAGAAGCAGGACTCTGTTCATGCAAAGTTGCTTTCTTTTTCATCTTCCTAAAGAGTCAGACCTTTCCAGTGCAAAACAGAAAAGCACCTTCTATTAGTTAGTTAAAATGCCAGTTGCCACTTACAGCTTCAGAGTGCAGTTTCAGATACCTTGCTCCTTATAAACTCCAAAAAGCCAAGAGAAGTGTCTGTTTGGATGTATATATACCCTCTGGAACACTTGAATAAAGTTACCAGTTCCTCTTTCACAGGCAAGAGTTTAGAGTATGTGGGAAAGGTAGTGATTCAGCTACGCTCTGCCTTAGCGGTGTGGAGCCGTGAAGCCAGTGTGGAGCTGGAGAGGGAGGAGATAAGAGAAAAGCTGAGAAGCAAAGTTTGTGTAAGCTTTAACCCCTTCGAGGTTTCTTCATGAATCTGGAGGATTAGCGAAGGCGCCGTGTCTTTATAAAAGTTCTTCATATGTCATTTAAGAGGATCAGATCTCTTGCTCAATTCAAAAGGTTTTTCATCCTAGGTCTTATCGTAATATATGCGTAGGATTGAAGTCAAACATGCCAGGATAGAGTGGCATTTAAATAACTCTAACTTTCCAAACAGAATGTATGCATATGCATGTTCCTAGGTTTGGGAAACGTTTTTTTTTTTTTTTTTGACACCAACTGAATACTTTTATTTTGAATTTTTTGTGGAAATTTAGTTTTGGAATCTGCGTCTGAGTTTCCGGTTGGGAGTCTAAACTCCTTACTGTGTTTTATATACTGCGGTAGGAGGAAGGAGATTCTCATTTCTTGAGTGCCCACTTTGTGTCAAGCATTTTATGTAGAGAATTTAATTTAATCCTCACAACAACCCTGTAACTTGGGTATCATTATTCTCAATTTACAAATAAGGAAACTGAGGCTCATAGAGGAAGTATATCATACAATTTATTAAGATTGGAGCCAGTATTTGAAAACAAAGATGTGTGATCCCAAAATCTCTGCTCTTTTCTCTGCAGCAGTGGTTTTTAACTTTTTGTGGATCTTGGATTCCTTTGAGAACCTAAGGAAAGCTATGGACCTTCTCCTCCCTCAGAAATAGGCATATAATTTCCATACTCCATGGACTCTGGATTAAGAATGTCCTCATGTCACTTTTCCAATACTATAACATCATTAGTGCATTGTTCATCTAACAACTCATGGTCATCAACAATGTTTATTAGAGAATTAATAATAGTTTATAACAATAATAATATATAATGGTAATGGTGATATGTCAGTCTTTAAGAAATTAATGCAATCTTTTCTCCTTTACCCCCAGGTTCTCCTTAACAAGTCTTGCATCTTCTATTGAAGAGGAAATTTGAGGAATTTACATAAAAAAACTAATCAGCCCTTTGTTGTACTTCTGTAAATATGCTTGCTGTATGCAGGAGCTCATGCAAGAGCTCACTTGCACTTTGCTCAACTTGTAAATGTAACTGTTTGTACCCATAGCAGCCCCCGCCTCTTGTAGCACCTTGTACCCTGGCATATCCCGCTTCCTGTAACAATTTGCAATGTTGGTAACCCTTAGCAACTCCTGCCATTTATAATGGTTCAATCAGCTTGTGTAAAATTCTTCTATAAAACGAATGTTGCAACTGAGCACACTGCCCAGATCTTCAGAGCACTAGCTCCTCTGGGACCGTGCTTAATAAACCTGAGTTCTCCTTCTCTCCGAGTTACTGCTTGTTTTTCGCTGGACTGGGTTTGGGATTTTTCCACAACGTTTTGGAGGCCCCAGCTAGATTCCAACTATGCCAGCCCCTTGAGCCGCTGGACTGGTGGCTCAGCCTGGCTTAGGTGGAGGGGAACCAAGACGACTGAGGAAGCGCGCCACCCGATGAATATTCTGGGCTCTCTTTCAGATCGGCGCCCTGACTCCCAGTAAGGCCGAGTCACCAACAGGACTCATAGGAGAGAAGGACCAACTCACTGGAAATGGCCGCAGGAGGAAAAGGTACCAAAGTAAGGAGGAAAGGTTCCAGGACAGCCCCCATTCAGGTCTCCTCTATCAGAGAGAAGAGCAACTGGACGCAGTGTCCTGGTCTTCAGTAAGAAGACATTGATCAGAGAACCTGACGAGTATTTCAGGTTCATCAGGAGTCTCCAAAAGCGGGAGTGGAAACTGGGTTTCCCCATTGGGGGAAATGTTGGGTTAAGGCAGGCCCCCACTAGCTAAAGATTATGCCAGTGATGGAGAAGGGTAATGTTTTGAGCTGATGTGTGAATGAGTGAGTGAATGAATGGCTTGGACAATTTGATCGATCAGGTATGAGTTTGTAGCTCCACGGCTGGGCATCCTTAAGGTCCCCCAAAGGCCACAGAGTTCGTGTGGGCTCATTCTGCATTTCCATGGTGAATGGCATATGGTCTATGGCAGCATCAGACTAGTGTTTGATCGTAAGTCACAAGGCTGAGTCTGCTACGTCTAAGCGTCACCCAAGCTCCCTACGAGGGGAATGGCCAGATGAGCACCTGAATGTTCTTCTCTTTGGAGGGGGTACCCATCCTTGTTTGTCTTTGCAGGGCAGCAAGAGTTTGGTCAACTAAGAAAAGGAGGGAGCTCCATCACCTTCCAGAGGGCAACCAAGCACCTTGCACAAGTTAGTGGATATGTTAAGGAATGGTGGGAGGTTGTATGGAAGAGAGTGAATGCTGAGTGACTGATGTGGCCTTGCAAAAAAGCTAGAGTTGAGCCCCAATCTGCGGTTCCATAGGTGAACCTCATACGGCTTATGGTGGCCCCACTGGAACTCCGTGAGGAATCTACTCCAGTGGTCTGGGTTGGGGGTTTATACCAACCCACCAATGCTAAGAGGCGCCTGAAATTCCTGCGAGGTAGGGAGCCAGAGACAGACGAAGTGAGTGGCGTCCCATCCAAATTTCCCCAACCCTATCCTCCACCCCGCTTTGTGGCATGATAGTTGTCTATCATGGGAGGTATGGGAGGTACTCCTGAAATACCTGGTAGAAAGGATAATAGGGAAGTGTCTCGTTAACAGAAGGTATAAGGTCTGGTGACTTATTTTGAAGGAAAAAGAAAGGTATTTGCCTTAGAGGTGGTTATTACTGAACTAGTGAAAAGAGGCAAGCTGAAGGAATAAAGAAAGTGTGAAAGAAGTTTTGTGAAGGGAAAATCCTGAGAGAGAATTTTATGTGGAATAAAGTTAAAGTTGATACAAGGTTGGAAACAAGGATGGAAATTGAAGTGTCAAAAGTAAACTAATGCAAAAGGTAGAATTGTGTTTAATGTTTCTTAGACTATTGGTCTGACACTAATGTTTTGAAAAGGTTTTCTGAGTAGAAAACTGGGATTCTGTATTAATTTTAGTGTTTTGTGCTGCTTTAACCAGGTTTCTAGGACTTTAGAGAATATACTAATGCCAGCCTCTGCGCCCAATTTTCAAAGGAAGCTTCCTGAAAATATAGGGGGAAGTTTTTCTAAGCCAACTGTCTTAAATTGTATGTTGAAAATTTTTAAGAAAGGTTTCGCAGAGGAGTACGGGGTCAAACTGACCCCGGGAAAGCTTTGTACTCTTTGTGAGCTTGAATGGCCTGCTTTCAGGGTAGGATGGCCCTCGGAAGGGACTCTAGACCTCCCTACAGTGAGGGCAGTATATTGGGTAGTGACAGGGACCCCCGGGCATCCAGACCAGTTTCTGTACATAGACACATGGCTGTAGATCGCTACTGTAGTGCCCCCTTGGGTCCGGTTTTGTGTGAATAAGCATGGAGAGAGTAAGGTACTAGTGGCCCGATCGGCTTGGAAAAAGAACAAAGAAGAGCCAGCAAAAATAATCCACTAAGGGGACACCAAGGAAGAACCTATCTTCCGACCACCATACTTCCCAATAGCTCGGCCCGTCCAGCCACTCCACCCACAATTGCCAGACAGCCCTTCACTATCTGTGCCTTCGCCACCCCGACAGCCCAAGCAACCACCAAGCCCGAGTCCACGGCACCTTCACTCAGCCACCAAACCAGTTCAGCAACCTGTGACCCTTCAGATGCCCCTTTGAGAGGCGTGAGGATCCTTAGAGATTGGAAAAGATGGCACACTCCAGCCAGGCCACCCTGTCTCCTACTATCAGCCATTCAGCACAACCGACCTCCTCAACTGGAAGCAGCACACTCCGTCCTATTCGGAAAAACCTCATGCAATTATTAACCTGCTTCAGTCCATCTTCCAAACTCATCAGCCTATCTGGGATGACTGCCATCAACCCCTCCTGACTCTCTTCAACACTGAGGAATGGCATCGGATTCTGTCAGAAGCACGAGGATGGCTCCAAGGACAAGCACCGAGCAGTGTACTGAACCCTGTAGCATGGGCCTCAGAGGCTGTGCCAGACACCAAGCCCAATTGGGACTTTAATGTACCACACAGTAGAGAGTCTCTCAACAGGTACCAACAGGCCATACTGCAAGGGGTGAAGGCTGGGGCTAGGAAGCCAACAAATATGTCAAAAGCAGCAAAGATACTCCAGAGGCCAGAGAAGTCTCCCACAGAGTTCTATGAGAGACTATGAGAGGTGTATATCCCTTTTGACCCTAAGGCACAAGAAAACCAGCGCATGGTCAACGCAGCATTTGTGGCTCAATCTTTCACTGACATCCGCCACAAGCTTCAAAAGCTAGAGGGCTTTGCTAGAATGAATGCCACCCAGCTGCTAGAGGTTGCAAACAAGGTGTTTGTAAACTACGACCAGGAGGTCCAAAAGGTAGCTGACAAACAGATGAGGCAAAAGGTATCCCTGCTGTCAGCTGCATTAGGTAACCTGGATCCAGTACAACAGACTACTGCTTCCCCACGGAAGAGAGACGCCAAAAGGAGACCTTCACTATGCCATGACCAATGTGCCTACTGCAAAGAGACTGGCCATTGGAAGAACGAATGCCCCCATTGCGGGAGGACACCTGAAGGGTTATAGAAGTTCAATCAACCTCGCAAAGGAAAATACCAGCCTGAGCCAGCCATCCAAGAGCTTATCAGTCTAGCCGAAGAACAGTCAGACTAGGGGTGACTGGGATCACTGATTCTGAGCCCCTAGGAGCCTCTGGTCGCAATAGAAGTAGGGGGCCAATCAATGACTTTTATGGTGGACACTGGGGCTGAATATTCTGTAGTAACTAAGCCTGTGGCTCCCCTCACGGATTGTACGGCAACCATCGTTGGGGCCACGGGGAACCAAGTCGCTTGCTCGCTTATATAAGCTAGGGGGCCACCTAGTGACTCATGAGTTTTTGTACCTACCAGAGTGCCCCATTCCCTTTTTGGGCAGAGACTTACTAACAAAACTTGTGACACAAATAGCCTTTACCTCAGGGAAGCCCATCCGTCTCGCACTGAAGGCCAGCCTGCTTTAATGATGGCTGTGACTATGCCCAGGGGGGACAAATGGCGTCTTTATTCTTCAAGAGAAAAACAAATGAATCCAACCAGTCTTCTAGAAGAGTTTCCTACTGTCTGGGCGGAAAAGCGGGGCTTAGGTCTAGCCAAAATTCACGCACCTATTGTGGTAGATCTTAAGCCAGGGGCCATTCCTATCACACAAAGGCAATATCCAGTGTCACAGGAAGCACACCTAGGAATTCGGAACCATATCCAGCATCTGTGCGATGCTGGAATTCTAGTTGAGTGTCAGTCACCATGGAACACTCCATTCTTGCTGGTCAGGAACCTGAAGGGAATGATTACTGCCCTGTTTCAGGACCTCCGTGCCATCAACAATGCAGTGGTCACCATCCATCTGGTAGTCCCAAACCCGTATACTCTCCTAAGTCTCTTACATGTGCAAGCAAGCTGGTTCACATGCCTCAATCTTATAGATGCCTTCTTCAGTCTCTGGTTATCACCGGCCAGCCAGCTTTTGTTCGCCTTCGAGTGGGAAGACCCACACACTGGGAGAAAGACACAACTGACCTGAACTGGACTGCCATAGGGCTTTAATAACTCACCCACTCCGTTTGGCAAGGCACTAGCCACAGATCTTGCTGCCTTCCCTGGAGAGGCTTTGAACTGTACTCTACTTCAGTAAGTAGATGACCTACTGCTGGAAGCACCACCCAAGGAGACTGTTGGAAAGGTGCTAGAGCCTTACTAGCCTTCCTCTCTACCATGGGGTATAAGATGTCATGGAAAAAGGCTCAGATATGCAAACAGGAGGTCAGATACCTTAGATTTATCATCTCAGAAGGGCGTTGGGCACTTGGACATGAAAGGAAATTGACCATCTACTCAATACCTCGACCAAACACCAAGAAAGAGGTTCGTGAATTCCTAGGGGCTGCCAGATTCTGTAGAATCTGGATACCAGGTTTCTCTGAGATTGCTAAGCCACTGTATGAGGCCACAGCTGGGTCTGGTAAGGAGCCCCTGATTTGGGGCTCCAAATAAGAAAAAGCATTTAGAGAAATAAAGAAACTCCTAACCAGGGCCCCAGCATTGGGACTATCGGATATGACACGGTACTTTAACTTTGTGCATGAGAAGAATCACACCACACTGGGGGTCCTCAGACTAACAATTGGGTCATGGCAACGCCCAATTGCATATTTGTCCAAACAGCTAGATCTGATGGTTGTGGGATGGCCGCCATGCCTTTGAGCCTTAGCTGCCATGGTAATCCTGATCAGAGAAGCGGACAAGCTTATGCTAGGACAAAATGTAAATGTAAAGGTCCCCCATGCTGTAACTGCATTAATGAATAAACAAGGACACAAATGGCTGACCAACACCAGAATAACTCATTATCAGGGACTGCTTTGCGAAAATCCACAAGTCTGTCTCGAAACTGTACGAACATTGAACCCTGCTACATTTCTGCCCACTGAGGAGGGGCCTCCTGACCACAATTGTGAGGAGGTCACTGATGTTTACTCAAGCAGGCCCAATCTGACAGATGTACCTCTTCAGGACCCAGAACTAGTATTGTCCACAGATGGGAGCAGCTTCATCCATGAAAGACAGCGCAAAGCCAGCTACGCAGTAACAACTGCCGATAAGGTAATCAGAGCTGAAGCTCTACCACAGGGATGGTCAGCACAGTGGGTCGAACTATGGGCACTCATCCAGGCACTGCGACAGGCTGAGGGGAAACGGGCCAATATCTATACAGACTCAAGGTATGCCTTTGCTACCTTGCACATACATGGGGCCATTTATAAAGAGAGGGGATGACTGATGGCAGGGGAAAAGAAATCAAAAACAAAGAAGAAATCCTCCAACTGCTAGAGGCAGTCTGGAAGGCTTCCAAAGTGGCCGTCATTCACTGCAAGGGCCACCAGAAAGGAACCGACTCTATCAGTAAGGGAAACTGCCTAGCAGATCAAGCAGCTCAGGAGGCTGCCAACCAACCAAGTGCCGCAACGGGTCCTAAACCAATCTCCAAAGTTCTCCTAGTGCCAGAATTGCCTTTATCCCCAAAATACACTAAGGAAGAAGATCAATGGGCTTCAAGTGAAGGGGGATACAGGAGGAAGGAGGGCTGGTGGGAGCTTCCAGATCAAAGACTCTTTGTTCCCGCTGCACTGGCAGCTTAGCTAGTAAAACGACACCATGAATTAACTCACCTGGGGAAGACTTCTTTAGAAAACCTGTTAGGCTGCTACTATTTCATACCTAAACTCTCAACTCTGTGCACCCAGATCAGTGCTAGGTGTGTGACTTGTGCATGAAACAATGCTGGCCAAAGACCAAGACCTAATCCAGGAATGCAAACAATTGGAACTATGCCATTTGAAGACCTAGAAGTGGACTTTACTGAGGTCAAGCCCTGCAGGAGACACCGATACTTGCTTGTGTTGGTTTGCACCTACTCTGGATGGATCGAAGCCTTTCCTACACACACTGAATGGGCACGAGAAGTAGCCAGGGCCTTATTGAGGGAAATTGTTCCAAGATACAGACTACTCCTCTCTATAGGATCAGAAAATGGACCTGCATTTGTGTCTGAGAAAGTCCAGACCTTGTCCAAAGCTCTAGGAATCAAATGGAAGCTCCACATGGCCTACAGGCCATGAAGTTCAGGGAAAGTTGAAAGCATGAACCGGACCCTTAAAACCACTCTAGCCAAACTTTGTCAGGAAACCCAGTTACCTTGTATAGATACGCTGCCTTTAGCTCTACTCCGAACGTGATGCACTCCAAGACCTTCAGGCTACTCCCTTTTTGAAATCCTTTATGAGAGACCTCCCTCAGTGATAGGGAAGTTAAAAGGAAACCCTCAATTAATGGCTGACCTAGAAGTGTCCCAACACCTTCAAGCCTTAGGAAAAATCCTCCACAGCATCACTTGGGAAACTCTAGAGAGAGCCCTATCCCTTTAGGGAATTGGGTCCACCCCTTTCAGCCAGGAGATGAAGTATGGGTTAAAGATTGGAAGGAAGAGCTGCTCCAGCCGAGCTGGACAGGCCCTCATACTGTTATATTAGCAACTCCCACTGCTATTAAAGTTGCAGGTATCACTCCGTAGATCCACCACACCTCCAGAGCAGCACCTCCAGAAAGCCAGAAGACTTGGATTGCAGAGCCCCTTCCTGATCAACCGCTCTGAGTCATGTTCCGGAAGCAGCAGAAGTCCACCTGAGATCATCGGCCCTGCTCTGGCCACCCTGGAAGCCGGCCAGAATCTTGAGGATCAACTGCCGGCTTCTTCAGAAACTTCATCAGGAACAGCGCAGACGGATTCCACCAACCCTCATAAGAAGGAAGAAGACATGCCCTGCTTTGGCCACCCCAGAAGCTGGTCAGTCTATGCACGGCTGAAGCCTGAGGAATTTCATTGTGGGATGCCTTATAATTGGACGCTGGGGAGGGAAGGAAATAAGGGCAGAGGACTGTGAGCTATATATTCATGTCACCGAAGGAGGTAAGACTACCTTAATTTTCTATAACTACTATGAATGTCAGGGAACTCAGAAAGGGATCTGTACTTATAACCAGACTCAATATTCAATATGAGACTCAGGAAGTAATCAACCTTATGTATGTTACAACCTGAATAACGCTCCCACTGAAATAGTTTTCGCAATAAGAGTAGCACTGAGGGACCACAGGGGAGGATGGACAGATGGACCTATGTTGGTCCAGACTAGAATGAAAGAAAATACTGACCAGATAATCTTAAGTTTGATGCTTGTGATGCTATGAATCAAGACCAAAGGGAAGAAGGGAGATCCTATGGATCTCTCAGCTGGGAAGAAAGTTACAGAACAGAAGAAAAGTATATATGTCCCCACAGTTCCTCATGTGGAACAAGTCATGCCTGTTGGTCTTGTGTCCTATGGGCTACTTGAGAGAGAGACACCACCAACAAGAAAGAGGTGTATTTAAGAAAAGGAGTAGCCTTATCAAGCTGCCCCACACATATGTGCAATCCATTAGAGTTAATTGTAACCAACCCTTTGAACCCCCGTTGGAGTTCCAGAGAAGTATTAACACTTGGCATTGATGGGATGGGGCTAAATACCTATATTCAAATTCATATTCATATTAAAGGTCAAGTACTAGCCCATTCAGCCCAATTCTATCATGTTTATAAGTCCTTCTACAAGGAAGTAACTGAACCCCTAGCCCCATTGCCACACTCAATCAAAAACTTATTTCTCAGAATGGCTGAAGGAATAGCTCACTCCCTGAATGTCACTTCCTGCTATGTATGTGGGGGAACTCTAGTGGGAGATAGATGGCCATGGGAAGCTACTGAATTGGTTCCCAGCCAGGCAATGCCAGATATAATGGCCCCACGTACCTCAAATGATGGTCAACGGATTTTAGAACATACTACTATTGGACAATACTGCCTGGCCAAAGGTGGAGGAAATCTCAAACACTTAGTCGGAAACTTAATTTGCTTAGGCCAACAGTATTATAATGCCACCTCCAGACGAAGCATGTGGTGGAGAAACAGAAAAGAGAGAAATCCGTTGGCCAGATTCCCAGGGCTAACTAAAGCTTGGCATAACCCAGGCAGGGCCTGAGACTGGACGGCCCCATGTGGGCTTTAATGGATTTGTGGAAGCACGACCTATATCCACCTCCCCACAAATTAGGAAGGAAGTTGTGTAATTGACATGATAAAACCACCTTTTTCCTCTTACCTCTGAAAACAGGGAACAACTTGATCACCTGATCCCACAACTCCTGCAAAGAGTATAAAGAGAACTCCAAATAGGGGATTGAGAAGATGATGAGTGGCCCCCAGAATGAATAATCCAGTACTATGGGCCTGCCACTTGGGCAAAAGATGGATCTTGGGGCTACTGTACCCCCATTTACATGTTAAACTGAATTATCCAACTGCAAGCAGTTTTAGAAATCATTACTAATGAGACTGGGGGAGCCCTGACTCTCCTTGCATATCAACAGACTCAGATGAGAAATGCCATCTACTAGAACAGGTTGGCACTAGATTATCTATTAACAGCAGAAGGAAGCGTATGTGGGAAATTCAATCTCACTAACTGTTGTATACAGATAGATGACCAGGGCCAGGCAGTTGAAGATCTTGTCAAGCAGTTGACAAAACTAGCACATGTGCCTGTGCAAAGTATGGCATGGAGGGGACACTGATAGCCTCTTTGGAGGTTGGTTCTCTACCTTCGGAGGCTTTAAGACCTTAGTTGGAGTAGTACTCCTCCTCCTCAGTACCTGCCTCCTTCTGTCTTGCCTATTGCCTCTTGTTGTCTGGACAATTATCTCCTTCATAGAGGCTATAGTAGAAACAAAGACTACAGCAAAGATATTTGAGCAATGGAATTACCAGTCCCTGGCACTGGGAAATCAAGGGGGAGATCATGAGGTTGATGCCCTATGAAGAATCTAAACGGGTATCAAAAGGGGGAAATGAAAAGGAAATTTGAGGAATTTACATCAAAAAACTAATCAGCCCTTTGTTTTGCTTCTGTAAATATGCTTGCTGTATGCAGGAGCTCATGCAAGAGCTCACTTGCACTTTGCTCAACTTGTAAATGTAACTGTTTGTACCCATAGGAGCCCCCGCCTCTTGTAGCACCTTGTACCCTGGCATATCCCGCTTCCTGTAACAATTTGCAATGTTGGTAACCCTTAGCAACTCCTGCCCTTCTCCAGTGTTACTACTTGCAATCTGCATAGCAACTCCCGCCATTTGTAACGGTTCGAGTTCAAACTGACCAATCAGCTTGTGTAAAATTCTTGTGTATAAGGAATGTTGCAACTGAGCACACTGCCCAGATCTTCAGAGCACTAGCTCCTCTGGGACCGTGCGTAATAAACCTGAGTTCTTCTCTCCGAGTTACTGCTTGATTTTTCACTGGACTGGGTTTGGGATTTTTCCACAACACTATCTTTTCATTTCCCTCATTCCAGTGGTTATAATGGAATGAGCTTTCCTTAAAATCCTTAATACCCTAGCTGCATAATCTAAAACCTTGTGGAATATGCTGGGGTTTCTCAAACTGGAGCAGTATGCTCGAGATGCATGAATCTATGGGGTAAACATAATTTATTTTTCTAGAAGATCAATTTTATTTGAACATTCACATAGGGAAAACAGGTAATTTGAGCGACAATTTTCAACATAGTTTATATGACAATAACCACATACACTGTAGAATAAAATGAAAATTTTCTGTGCATTTTTGCAAATAAGCATGAGACTTCAGACAAATTTTTGCACTTGTGGTGGGACCTCTTTGGGCTATCCAGACTTCCCAGAGATACATTTCCACTCTATTTTGCCATTTGGGGTATTTTGGTGGAAAAGTTTGAAGCTTATGGTATATAACAAAAAGACTAATGATTTTAAAATCAGATAGACCTGGGTTTCAGCCTCAGTTCTGATCTATATTTATTTTATGGCTTGCCTTGAAGAAGTCAATTAATTTCTCTGAGACTCAGTTTTCTCATCTGTAATAGAGGGAAAAATGTTCATGAGGATTATATGAGAAAACATCTCTAAAGCGTGCAGTACCTGGTAGATGCTCAATAAATGTTAATGTTATTATCTCAAATTTTTAGGAGTCAAAAGAAAATGAGGCTACTTGAATATAATGAGATTTTGCCAGAGATAGTGCAACTTTTATTACTTAATAAGAAAAAATAAGCCTTAGGTAATATGATATTAAAATTCAGTTTACAGGAAGACACAGTAGATGACCTATGATAGATGGGAAATTCCAAAGCCAGGTCATCATATGAAACATTTCCAAAAGAAATGCTTCAAAACAAGTTCCAAGAAATAAAAAGAAGTCAGTGGAAGAGAGTAGGAAGGAAAATTTTTGAAAATATCTTCTTGCAGAGATCTGTTGCCAGGTTAAAACTCCACTCCATCTTTCACAGAAGTGCTAGGGTGGAGGAGATATTACCACCTTCGCCTAAACCCTAGTGAGAGGAGGTTTCACCAGACCACTCGGAGAGCTTGAAATTGGTTCCTTGCACTAGAGGCAGAGGATTGGAGCTGTGCTCCATTCTGAGAAAGCTAATGTGGCCCTTGGCAGGAGAACAGGGTTGACTGTGTTGGAATTGCCTGGCATTCCTAGAATTTGTCAGAATAAGGTATGTTTGATTGTTTCCTGGGAACCAAATAGGGGCCATGCAAGAGAGAACCAAGAAAGGGTCACTTTGGACCCTGTGCAATAGAGCCACCTAGAGGGGTAGAGAGACTTCAGCAAAAAACATTGGAGATAACTATTGGATTCCTAGGGGTTGAGGAAAGAGTTGTAAACTACCAATCTGATTAGAAATGTATTAACCAGGTCTCCTAAATTGCAGGAGAGAGGTCCTCAATGATGGGGACATTTAAAGAACCCAAAGAAGAGCCAGAGACCCAGAGAGTAGAAATTCTACCAAGGAAGAAATGACCCATCTATTTACCTCTTCTCTCTGTTCCTGCTTCAGCCCTGGTGAGGGTCCAGATAGAAGCTAACAAGTGGGGAGAGAAATAAAAAAAATCTATTGCCCTTCTTTCTCCAAAGCCAGATGGCCACCACCTACAGGCCTTAGGATGAGGTAGATGAAAGAACCTTATCTCTGAGTAAAGCCTGAAGAATTTGATTAATGTCTTAGACTGAATATGTCCTGATTACTGAACCAACATTGTATTTTGTGACTGATTGATCTTAGGACTATTTTTTCTCAAAGAAATGAATGGAAAAGTTATGGGATCTGTCCAAGTTTCCATCCAGGGTCAAGGCAAATTTATCCCAATGGAGTACATTTCATTTGCATGTTAGAAGGCAAAATAAAGTTGTGTTTTGATTCTGTCATAATTATATTTTAAAAATACTGGTTATACTCATTAATTTATTCTTTTATTGAACAGACATCTGAATGCTTATCATGTGCCAGGCATCTCCTAAGAGTAAGACATACAGTAGAATGAAAAAGAGTCCTGCTCTCAAATTGCTTATGGCCTATGTCAAGGGTCAGCATACTTCTTCTGTAAAGAACTAGATGAAAAATATTTTAGGATCCGTGGGACACTGAAGATCTGTTGCATATTCTTTTTCTTTTTTTTAACCAACTCTATAAAAAAAGTGCCAAAACTATTCTTGAGGGTAATACACAAAGAGATCATGGGTCAGGTTTAGCCCATGGGCCTTAGTTTGCTGGCTCCTAATGTGTGGAAGAACAAATTTTTTAAAACCGCCAATCACCATACATTTATTATGATTGAAGATGTGTTTAGGACACTTAAGGAGGAGACACAGAAGAACATTACCTAACTCTGATTGAGGAATCAGGATATCTAGGAAGCAGCAGTGTCGATTTGAGACCTGAAGGATGAGTAGGAGCTAGTCAGGATTAAAGGAGATGAGTGGTATTCAAGGCAGAGGGAGCTGCTTCTATAGAGGCACCAAAGTTTGACAGAGCTTGATTCACTTTAGAAACTACAAAAGGGGAAACTTAACCTTATGGAGGTTAAATAGTTGACTCAAGGTCACACAACTAGTAAGTGATATAGCCTGAAGTCTTAACACAGGTGTGTCTGACTCTAAAACCATGTTTTTAGCCACTATATCATACTTCTGCCCTGGTACTGAGGCTATGTCTAAGATCTGCTTCTTAGTATTTGCAAATCAGCAGCTTTGTCTGGTTCACTTCTGCTTTCCCCAGGGGTGAAAATGTCAAAGTTCTAAAAGGGCTTACAAATCTTAAAAATAAGGATGAATGAATAATATTGGGTTGTCTTGATTATCTCTAGTTTTTCCCTCTTAAAAAGAACTCTTCCACCCAATAAAACCTAATACACATTGCTCAAATTCAGAATTTGCTTACTCCATCCTTATAGGAAGGTTTTTATTTTCCTGATAGCTAAGCTCTAGCACTACAATAATGTAATTTCTTACCTTCTCATTATAGATGTAGACACTTAGAAGGGATAGTACTCTCTGGCTTGGACTACATATTGTAATTGGTCCAAGTATAATTCCTATCTTTATCACTTACATCGATGACCTTAGACAAGTGAATTTACTCAGCACAGATTAAATCTGTCAAGTTTTTATTGATTACTTGATGAATTTTTTATTGAGGTAGCATAGTTTGAAAAGCTAGGTTAGCCATGAAGCAACTATCCCATGAAAACACTCAGCTTGCCATGTATTCTTGGAGTCAGCAAGAATAGAGGTTGAAATGAGGAGGAAAAGGGGATGGAAATGGTTTAGCTTTGCTGTTGTTGGTCAGTGGCTCTTAATCAGGGTTGTGCTTTATCACCCTGAGAGCTCTTTTAAAATATAGAATCTTGGCCCTGTCCCAAACCTCTCCAGGGCTGAGATCCAAGAATATGTATTTTTAACAAGTTCCCGAAGTTAAGAACCACTACCTTGGGAGAACAAACAGGCAGGTACCTAATGAACTAAAAATATAACAGACACTGATTGTTCTAAAAAATATAACAGACACTCTTGATCTATGGATAGAAATTCTGCCTATTTTTTACAGAAATAGAAAAAAAAAACTAAAATTCTTATGAGACCATAAAAGACTCCAAATTACAAAACCAATCTCAAGAAAGAAGAAAGCTGGAGGAATAACACTTCTTAATTTCAAACTATGTTACAAAGGTATAGTAATCAAGACAGTATGATACTGGCATAAAAACAGACACACAAACCAATGGAGCAGAATCAAGAGCCCAGAAATAAACCCATGAATATATGGTCATCTAATATTTGGCAAAGGAGTCATTGATACTCAATGGAGAAAAGATAGTCTCTTCAATAAATGGTGTTGGAATACTGGATATTTACATACAAACTAATGAAATTGGACCCCTATCTTATATCTCTTACAAAAATTATCACAAAACTCAAAGCAGATTATACATTTAAATATAAGACCTGAAACCTAAATATAAGACCTAAAACTCCTAGAATAAAACATAGGAAAAAAGCTCCTTGACATTGCTCTCGGCAATGAGTTTCTGGGTATGACAACAAAAGCACAAGTAACAAGGGCAGAAATAAACAAGTGGGACTGCATCAAACTAAAAAACTTCTGTACAACAAAATAAATGATCAACAAAATGAAAAGGCAACCTATGGAATGGGAGAAAATATTTGCAAACCATATATCTGATAAGAGGTTAATATCCAAAACATATAAGGTACTCATACAACTTAATAGCAACAAAAACAATAATCTGATTAAAAATGGGAAAAAAAACTGAATAGATAGTTTTCCAAAATAAATATACAAATAGTCAACAGGTACATGAAAATGTGTTCAACATCATTCATTATCAGGGAAATGCAAATCAAAACCACAATGAGATATTACCTCACACCTGTTAGAATGGTTATTACCAAAAAGATAAGAGATAAGTGCTAGTGGGAATGTGAAGAAATGGGGATACATGCACTGTTCGTAGGAATGTAAATTAGTATAGCCACTATGGAAAATAGTATGGTGGTTCCTCAAAAAATTAAAAATAGAACTACCATATGACCTAGCAATCCCATTCTAGGATATATATCCAAAGGAAAGAAATCATTATCTCAATTTGCACTCTCATGTTCATTGCAGCATTACTAACAATAACAAAGACATGTAAATGTCTTTTTTTATATATATATAAATTGATATATATTATATAAGTTTATATAATATATATTGAAATATTATTTGGCCATAAAAACAAGGAAATTCTGCCATTTGTGACAACACGGATGATTCTTGAGGGCATTATGTGAAAGTGAAATAAGTCAGACAGAGAAAGACAAATATGTATGATATCACTTACATGCAGAATCTAAAAAAAAAATACTCATAGAAATAGA
Organism: Pteropus vampyrus; assembly: GCF_000151845.1. Classification (NCBI taxonomy): domain Eukaryota; kingdom Metazoa; phylum Chordata; class Mammalia; order Chiroptera; family Pteropodidae; genus Pteropus; species Pteropus vampyrus. The sequence goes on along the minus strand of NW_011889025.1, from coordinate 2,454,669 downwards.
GAATAGATTGGTGATTTCCATTGGAGCAGAGTGGGTGAGGGAAGTAAGTGAAAGTGGTCAAAGGATACAAACTTCCGGTTATAAGGTGCAAATCATGGGGATGTAATGTACAACATGGTGACTGTAGTTAACAATACTGTGTCTGTATACTCATAGGTTGCTAAGAGAGTAGATCTTAAAAGTTCTCACCACAAAAAATAACTCTGTGAGTTAGTAACTATGTAAAGTGGTAGGTGTGTTAACTAACCATATAGTGGTAATCATTTTGCAATATATATATATATCTCAAATCATCACATCGTATACCTTAAACTTACACATATTATATGTTAATAAAGCTAGAAAATAATAGGAAATTCTGCTTTAGAAGGGAGTATATGGAAGTTCACTATTCTAATGTTTCTACCCTGAGAAATGAGTTTTCATTACTAAATTAGTTGGATGTGATCGCAGTAATGAGTATGACACTCTTTAATGCTATACTTCTAGAAGAAATGAGTAAAAATAGCAAAGTGAAAGCTCAAACCGTAATCAAAACAAGTTCATGTATTTCAATAAGTTAAAGACTGCCTATATTTCCTCTACATCCCAAGAATGCAAAGGAATATAAAAGATATAAATTCATGATGATGAAGAGAATAGGAAAGGGGCCATTAGTGGGTGAAAGCTGGATGAAAGCTGGAAAATAGATGGAGGAATAGTAACTGATGAAGCATTTTGGAAGAAGCCACAATTTAGAATACTTTCAGAGAGATGACACAATGAAAGAAAAAGTAACCCTTCCCTGCATAAATGTTAGATTTGAAAAAGAGAATGAGTGAGCTGTAAGGCAGAAGCAAGAGGGTTGAATTATATACTTTTTATAGAGTCGATTCCATTTTCCTCCCCAATCTTGTGGACAGAATGCCCTGTAGTCAGATATATCATCCACAAGTTCCAAAAATTGGAGTACTGTTCTTTAAAGAGATGAAGACATCCAAGAGAAAAGTCCTCTACATGTTTGCATTCAGGAACCACCACCCCGCTCCAACAAAATGATTAGATCCCTACTCATGTGTATGAAGGTCCCAGTCACTTCTTTTTATTGCCTTATTCTTCCATGTAAACAAAAAAATCAATGATTACCATATATTTCAGGAAAACTTTTAATATGAAACAGGATGGTAAACAAATAGAAAAAAATAAAGGACCCTTGAGAGAGAACAAAGAGAATCAAAGACACTCTAATTAGTTATTCAGAGCGATCCAGAAAATATTGCATTTATATAACAGAAATATTTAAAATAAATAATAAAAAACAAGAAAGATCTCTTGAAATAAAATATATGATGGCTGAGATAAAATTCAAGAGAAGAGTAGGAGCTAAAGTTGAGGAAATATGAAAGAAAGCACAAAAAGACTAAAAGATGGAAAATGAGATAGAAAAATACGATATATAGCAGGGGTAAATCTGGGAAATTCTACATTTGACCAGTAAGAATCCAAGAGGGAACAAACTAGAGAGAATTATCAAAGAAACAATGCAAGAGGATTTTTCAGAGTATATTCTTGTGAAATTTCGGAACACAAAATAGAGTCATCTTCAAAGCGTCCAGATGGAAAAAAAACAAAACAAAACAGGTAACCTACAAAGAAATGAGAATGATACTGACATCATGACTTCTTTCTTTTTTTTATTTATTTAAATTAGTTTCAAGCATATAGTACATTGGTTAGACATCTATGTCGTTCGTAAAATGATTCCCCCAATTGCTCTCTCCCTCCCCTGACCCTCCACTTAGCCATCATATTAATGCATTCTCTATGCCATGTTCCCCATCCCCATGACCAACTATCAACTACTAATTTGTACTTCTTTAACCCTTCACCCAATTCTCTCAGACCCCCCAACCCCCCTCCCCTCTGTCCATCACCAAATTGTCCACTATATTTGTGACTCTGTTTTTGATTACCATTCTTTATTCCTGTTTTTGATACATGGTTTTTCTTCTTAAAGAAGTCCCTCCAACATTACCTGTAATAGTGGCTCGGTGGTGATAAATTTCCTTAGCCTATTTTTGTCTGGGAAGCTCTTTATCTGTCCTTCCACTCTAAATGATAGATTTGCTAAATAAAGAATCCTTGGTTGTATATCCTTGGTCTTCATCCTATCGAATATTTTTTGCCAAGCCCTTCTGTCCTGCATAGTTTCCTTAGATAAATCAGCTGCCAGTCTTATGGGTGTTCCTTTATAAATAATTAACTGTTTTTCTTTTACTGCTTGTACTATTCTTTCTTTGCATTTAAACTTTGGCACTTTAATTATGATGTGTCTTGGTGTGGGCCTCTTTGGATCCCTGATGTTTGCAATTCTCTGAGCTTCCTAGGGTTTTATGTCCATTTCTTTCACCAAGTTAGGGAAGTTTTCCATCATTACTTCTTCAAACAGCTGTTCGACATCTTGATTTTCTTCAGTTACACCGATTAGACGGATATTTGGACCCTTAACAGTGTCCCGTATGCTCCTTAAATTATTTTTATAGTGTTGGCATCTTATCTCTTGCCATTCTGATTGTGCGTCCTTGGTTGTCTCGTCCTCTACATAGGGGATTTGGTCTTTTTCTTTATTCACTTCGTTTATTCCATTTACTATACTTCTCGTCTCAGATAATGTGTTCTTTATTTCAGACTGGTTCCCTTTCATAATATCCACTTCTATTTTTATGTTTTTTATCTCTTTGTTGAAGTTTTCACTGAATTCATCTACCCTTCCCAAAAGTTCATTGAGCATCTTTATAATCAATGTTTTGAATTCTGCATCTGTTAGATTACTTGACTCCATTGTATCTGGATGTCTGTTCTATTCTCTCGTACAGTTTCTGCTTCTTTGTCTTCCCATTTTAGCTGCCTTTCCATGTCTGTTTCTATGCACTAAGCAAAACTCCTAAGTTTCCCAGTCTTATTAGTGTGGATTTGTGGAGTAGATATCCAGTGGCACAGTTCTGAGAGGGGTTCAGCTGCAGGCCAAATTTAGCCCCAGCCTCTACTCCTCCGGGGCTACCTGTTAAGATTCAGCAAGCAATCCACAGATGCTGTGCTTATAGATGCCTCAAAAGGCCACACCAGAAACCGAGGCCAGCCTTCTCCAATGTGAGTCTAGGTGCTGCTCAGAAAGGAGCACCTGACTTGCTGAGGATACACCTGGATGTGGCTTAGGTGGAGCCGCAGTTGGGCTAGGCAGGGTTTTAAGAAATCCTCTGGGTGGAGCAACCTCTGTTATCCAATTTGATGATGTCATGGCTGTGGCGGTGCTGTGTCTGCACAATGGTAGAGGGGAGGGCTCAACAGGGAACAATGGATACCACTGGCACTTCTGTATAGGACAAGTCTCACCTAAACCCTCACTCCGACAATGTCTCCCTGTAAGTCCTTGGTGCCCTCTGCACACAGCCAATAGGGCACTGGTGCTAGAGTGAGCAGGTCCATCACCATGAAAATCCGCTCATGGACATGGCCCCTTTAAGGGGCGTCTGCTGCTGCTGCAGGCTCGGTCTCACTCAGCTGCTCGAGACCAGGCAGCTCCGTGTCCTCGCCCGTCCTACCTTCTGCTGTTGCAGGGTGCTTTCTTGGATTTCTCCCTAGTTGTATGGCTTGTTCATCTAGATCCCAGGCGATGTTTCCTTGCTGCTGCTCCTTGTTTCCGTCACAACTTTGATTTGGTCGCCAGAGGGATGAACAGAGCCGCTATCATCTACGTCATTTTTTTTTCTACCTTGATATCATGACTTCTTATCAGCCATTTCACAAGTGAGGAGACAACATTGAAGCAATGCTTTCGAAGTTCTGAAGGAAAATGACTTTCTTCAAAATAGTTAAACTATCAGTCAAGTGTGAGAATAGAATAAAAGCATTTTCACATGTGAGGTGACTTCCAAAATGAATCTGCATGAAATACTTTTAAAGGCAGTTGAGGATTTAGTCCAGCAAAAAAAGGAAAGAAAGAAGACATGAATTCTTGAAAAGAGTCTATGCAACACAGGGAAGCAGTGAAGTTCCAAGATGGTAGCTGTGGCGTCTGGAGAGAAATTAGCCCACAGTGGAGCCAAAGTTGGGAGGCCTCTGGTAAGAAAGTTTCCAGAAAAAAGTTTCCATTCATCAGTTATGATAAAGACTTTGAAAACAAATCAACAAACAAACTAAGAATATGATACAGGAAAATAATATAAGGTGGGGAAAAAAGCTTCTAGAAACTCCAGGAAAAAATGAAAAAGCTGGACGAGAAAAGAAATATAATCTAATTCTTGGCCCTGAAATGAACACTGTGTGCATAGTCAAAATAATATACTATGTGACTGATTTTAACCTTCGAGTTAGCATTTAGATAAGATACAAAAGACTTAATTGTAATTATAGAAAGAAAAAAGAAACATGAAAAAATTGGAAAGGTAAAAGAAAGAGCACTGAAGAAACATGTAATAAAGTGCTGCACCCACAATATGTAAAAGTCAAGGCAACAGAGAGGAATAAAAATAATTATGTATTTATGTTAGATGAATGGGAGAGGGAAGAAGGAATGATATGAGAAGGACTGAGTGGTATAAGCATTTTTTTTAGAGATAAGAGGTCATAACTACAAGAAGAAACAGCTTAACAAGTAACAGGGGTTCTCCTGGAGAACATAAACATGGGATGTGGCATGGTGGAGCAGAAGTCTCTTGCTTTGCATCATAAACGCTCCTGTATTAAGCTTTAACCTTGTGTGTGTATCGCTTTGATAAATACTTTTGAATTGTTTAAGAAATTAAGCTATTTGTTTTTTTCAGGATTTTGTCCAATGGGACGTCACCACGAATAATGGGATTTAGATCAGAAAAAATCAATTAACAAGCACTTGTTAAACACTTATGTTCTAAAAAAAGTTCTGAGAGTTTTTAAGACAGTCTCTGTCCACAAGGAACTTGTTGGGTAAAGCAAACCAATGCATGAAACAATTAGAGAATACATAGTAAAATGCTGAATTATTAGAATGCTAAATTATGCCCACTCGCAAATATAGCAGCAGGAAGATGAAGTCAGTTTAAATTGAAATTAGGGGTGGTTTCAGGTAGAACTGGGGCTTGTTTCTGGTCTTAAATGATGGAAAAATTAGGAATAGGTCTAGAAGGGAAAGGCAAAATGTACAGTGACTTGAAGATTTTTTCCTACTCATGTATTATTAGGTAGAAATTTTTATCCTCTCTAATATCACTAAAAAGTTCTTTCTCTTTAAAGCTCCTTAATATAACAACTTTCTCAGAGTGGATTATTTTTTCTTGCTGACAGAGCAGTACATTTTCTGTTGCTTTGCAGAATGGGAACTGTCATTTACTAAATGAGCCTTTCTCTGTTCTTTGCTCCTTCAGTGCCAAGTCTTAATAAAGACAGATGGATTTCCCTTTTCCTCATCCTGCTGCTGCTTCCCATCTCAGGCTGGTGAGTCTGATACTGAGAGCCTGACCTGGTCATTGTCAAGTTATATAAAAGGTTTCATCCTTATTTATTGCCATACTTTAATTACTAGCGGGAAAGTATCAATTAAGAAACAAAGGTTTTAAAATAATTTCAACAAAAACAGGCTATTTGAGCAAATGAAAACCTTTTTTCTTCTTTTTTTCTTCTTTGGTGGGGAGAGTGAAAGTGTTAGTGTTGTTTAGGTTAAATTTCATTAATAGGAACTCACGGTATAATGTTTCATGAAGAAAGTACATGTTAAAAACCATGTAGTTACAGGATTTTCAATTCAAATATTTGGCTTCAATTCAATGAAAAATTTAGCCAAGTAATTAGACTTTACTGGTTATTCAGGAAGCCTTTTATAAATAGTACATCGGACTTTAGAGTGGTTTCTCGGTATTAGCCCTGAAGATCAGTTTTATAGTATAGTCATTGACTCCCTAAATCCTTTGGGAGATGTTAGCTGCTCTCCATATGTTGTGATGCAGTGTGGGAACACCAGGAATACCCTTTGCCCCCAATTCACCCAAAACTATTTCCCTCTTCTTTTTACTGCCCCAAATCTAAAATGCCATTCATTCATTCCTTGGTGGTAGGATTTTGCACCTCTACAGACCCTGAGCTAAATCGATCTGCCCCTCAGGTTTTATGACTCCATTCAGTTTCTAACATTTCAATGGGAATGAATTTATCTGGCCATTTGTGTGTGTAATGATTTTTTTTCAGGATAACATCAATGTTTTTTTTTCTTTTTTAAAAATTTTTAATGATGAATATACTGTAATGTCTATGTATGAAATCTATCATATATATGAGTATATATAACGTATGCATATTATTTAAGTAATAATAATAAAATGAGCATCTACCTACCCACTATATAGTCTAAGAAATAGAATATAATCAAAATCTTTGAAGTTCCTTGGGTGCTCCTTTCTCCTCTCCAGAATTAACCATGATTCTGAATTTTCTATTTGTCATCCATCTTGCTCTTTATGTATCTCTAAACAACCTGTTTAGATTTTATGCATGTTTTGGATCTTATCATTCATAGATTCATGCTGTGTATATTTTTCTGAAACTTTTTTTCTTTTGCTCAATATTATGTTTTTGAGATTCACCCATGTTGATATGTATGGCTATACTTTATTCATTTTTATTGCCTAAGTATTCTATTGTATAAATACACCAAAATTTATGAATGCTATTAGATTTCTTACTTTGGATTAAAAAAACCTTTTTTTTTTTTTTTTTTACAATATAATATACGCTTACGATTAAAAAAAGAAAACCTTAAGTGATATCTAAATATATAAAGTGAAAGTCCTCTCCACTCTCCCTCCAGCTTTATAGAAGTAACCACTTTTAACAGTTTAGTTTCCATATCTCTAGATTTTTTTCTATGCACGTGCATATATATGTGTGTGTGTACATATATAAGGAATAGGATTACATACACATTGCTCTGTAATTTGCCTTTATTCAGCCACATACTGTGGATAGCCCTCCATGTCATTACTTACATACTTACCTTATTCTTTTAAATGTCTTCCCTTTATTCCTTAGTATATATGTAGCTTAAAATATTTAACTGATATACTACTGATGAATACTGGGTTGTTCATAGTTTTGATATTATAACAACACTGCAGTGATTGTCCTTATATATTCATATCTCTGCACAGAAAGGTGAAATTGTTGGGTTGAAGATAGTCAAGCTTAAAAATTTTATTGATACAGCTAACTGCCTTTCAAAGAGGATCACCAATTTACACTCCCACCAACAATGTATTGGCACAATCCTTTTCCATATGCTCCCTCCAGTGATGGATAGAAACTGATAATTAATATTTTTTGTTTCTGATTATAAAAGGACTGCATTTAATTTGTAGATAAAGTTGGAAAAATGGATGAGTATTAATAAAAATTAAAACACTCCATTATTATTAATCAGAAAGAACAATCATTACCCATTTGGTGTAGTTAACTTTCACTCTTCTTTCTTTATGTATGTTGATGATATTTTAAACCAAAAAGAAATATGTCCTAAGACATTGAGAATTCCTCAAAGCCTTTAATACATGTATCACATATTAACTTTGTAGTTCTTTCACTGAAACAGTTTTTAAATCACTTTTATTTTCATATATATCATACAGTGAACTTGTTCCTATCAAAGATCTATGCCACCATCAAAATCAAACAGCTCTGCACTGTCCATTATTTAATATTTCTATTTACTGACTAAGTATTATCTTACATGTTTTTACTCTTTCTCTCCACTTCTGTCACCAGCAATTGCATTTTGCTTTTCTTTTTAGGTCACCTTTTTTTTTTTTTTAACTAAGTTTATTGGGGTAACCTTGGTTAATACAGTTATATAATTTTCAGGTGTACATTATAATTTTTTTTCTCCTCTTTAATTCCTCCCCACCGCCACTTCCACCCCTGACCTATGGATGTTGCCGTTTCCCCTTAAGAACTGGCTCTGAAGGCGGGGCATCTCCTCCCACACACTCGTGGCATGCACTCAGGGCCTGGCACCCCCGGCGCACTCAGGGGACCTGGAGCACCCAGGATATGGTCCGTGGTTCCACCTGGGGCATGAACCCAGGATCTTCTGCCTGTAAAGCAGACGTGCTAACCACTACACTATACATCTCTATATTCTATTGTGTTTACCACCCAAAGTCCAGTTTCTTTCGGCTACCATATATTTGATCCCCTTTATCCGCTTCACCATCCTCCTACCCCCCAATTTTGACCCCCTTTACACCATCTACCTCACCGCCCCCATCCCCTACCCTCCGGTAACCACTAGTCTATAGTCCATGTCCATGAGTCTCTGTTTGTTTGTCCTGTTCATTTGTTGCTTTTAGGTTTATATCTCGCATATAAGTGATATCATGTGATTTTCAACTTTTTCTGTTTGGCTTATTTCGCTTAGCATGATTATCTCGAGGTCCATCCATGTTGTCGCAAATGGCTGTATTTCATCTCTTCTTATGGCTGAGTAATATTCCATTGTATATGTATGTGCCACAGCTTCTTTAGCCAATCATCTATCGTAGGACACTTCGGATGCTTCCATGTCCTGGCCACTGTGAATAATGCTGCTATGAACATTGGTGTGCAAATATCTTTATGGATATGATTTTTTAAGTCTTTGGGGTAAATACCCAGTAGAGGGATCGCTGGATCATATGGAAGATCAATTCTTAGTTTTTTGATGAACCACCATACTGTTTCCATAGTGGCTGTACCAATTTGCAATTCCACCAGCAGTGTATGAGGGTTCCTTTTTCTCTGCATCCCCTCCAGCATTTGTTATCAATTGTCCTGTTAATTATAGCTATTCTAAAAGGTGTGAAATGGTATTTCATTGTGGTTTTGATGTGTGATGTTGAGCATCTTTTCATATGTTGGTTGGCCATTTGTATGTCCTTTAGGGAGAAGTGTCTGTTCAGGTCCTCTGCCCACTTTTTGATTGGATCGTTTGTTTTTTTGTTGTTATTGAGTTGTATGAGTTCTTTGTATGTTTTGGATATTAGGCCCTTATCGAAGGCATTACTTGCAAATATATTTTCCCATTTAGATGGTTGTCTCTTTACCTTGTTGACGATTTCTTTGCTGAGCAGAAGCTTTTTAGTTTGATGTAGCCCCGTTCATTTATTTTTGTTTTTACTTTTCTTCTTTTTAGGCCACTTTAAAAGAAATTGAAAATAATACCCTTTTTATTTTATTTTATTATTCTTTATAAAACATTCATTTCTCTTTGAATATTCACGTTTTCAGGTATAATATGACACTATATTCTAAATTATTCCAGATTGCTCTATTCTTTCATGTACTTAGGACATGTTTTTCAAATTTTTAGCCTGAGGTAGTAATGACTATTAATAATTACTCTAATGACCTCTTCAAATTTATGGACCATCCTTGTGTTATCTAGTACAAAATGGATTTTTAAAATGCCAAGTTATTTTCTTTCATTTTTAGGATTGGATCCAACATGCAACTCTGTTCATGTCATTTTTCTGCTTTAGTTGTCTTTTCATTTCTTAGTTTTCACAAAAATGGTATCATACTAAATATATTACTGTATACTTTGATTTTTTTCATTTGATTTCTTATAATAATCTTTTCTATCTAGTACATAGCGAGTTACTTCACTCTTTTTAATAGGTGGGTAGTGTTCTACAAAATGATGTGCGTAATTTACTGAACCATTATCTTATTGATGAACACAGGTTTTTTTTCACAGTTGTTTGCTTACTGTAAACAGTACTCTTTGGATAACCAACTTGTTTTAGTTTACCTGGGACTCTCCTGGATTTAGCAATAAAAACCTCATGTCCCTGAAAACCCTTCAGTCCTGGACAAACTAGAATAATTGGTCACCCCACTTCTTCTTGCATCTATTTTTATCTACCTTTACTTTATTTTCTGTCACATACTTTCCCAAAACTGAGATTGTCAGGTCATATAATTGCTTTTATATATGACGCTTTGTAGGAAATCCCATTACAATGGGACCCAGGTAATTACTTGAGTGAGGAATGAGGAAAGGAAATCATAGGACATGGCTCTGGTCCATGTTAGAAGCCATAATAAAAGTCTTTTAGCATTAAGCCATTTGAGCAGGAGAAGACAGAATCATGAAGATTGATGAATGGGTAAAGAAAAATTCAGAAGGACCCACAAAAACAAATTTTACTCTCATATTTTCGCCTAGAGTGAATTCTGCTATCTAGAACCTCTAGTTTAAGGACAACAGTGATTAAGAATCTGGAGACCTGGATTGTTTAATATCTTTGTGTCTGAATTTTAAAAATTCAAATAGTAAGGACTAAACATTTGCCCCTTTCTTGTATCCTGGAGGTATTGGAAGGCTAAATTCCAGTGTTTATAAAGTACCTCAAGCTACTCAAAATATTAAAAGGGTTATGAAAATATGAAATACTTGTCTGGGTAATCCACAGATGTCTTCTTGGCTTATTCTCAGATGCTGGGTTAAATTAGCATCTCTTAATTAGTATTGAGCAAACAAGGTTTCAATAGGCCTATATAATAGGTACATGTACAGCTTCTTCTGCTATCTGAGGCACTGCATTTCAGAGATAAGAGTCTCAATATTATTTGCCTCATGGTTTTAGTCAGGCAGCAATTAAGGAAGCAAAAACATGTGCCTTCCAGGACCTTGGTCACTTTAAAAATAGTTTCAAGGTGATTTTTTGGGTAGCCGCTGGCTGAATGATTGGTTTTCCATTGATAATTGCCAATGTATTTCCTGTTAGGCCTAAGAGGGAGGGAGAGAGAGAGAGAGAGAGAGAGAGAGTGTGTTAGAAAGGAACAGTCTAAGTCTATTTATTATTTATAATCTTCTTAGATCGACTCTAGGAATTCTTAGCTTTGAAACACCAGAAAAGAATAGTAACTAATCCACCAAACTCATGTGAAATAACCAAAGCCTCAGAAGCTGCCTTTGAGCTACCTATTCAAAAGAGGCAGAACTGTGAAAGGCCTTGAAAATTAAAGTCTCAAACCAGAGGATAGTCTCTATGGGAAGGGGTCAGGTGGCCTAGTAGAAGCAAAGATTTAGGACCTGTTTCTGCCGAATGGCTATGAGACCTCAGCCACTGGATACCAGTTTCTCATCTGGTAGATATAGTTAATAATACCTGTTCTGCCTGGAGAGGCACTATAACGTAGTTGTTATGAGTGCAGGCCACAGAACCACAGTATTTGAGTTCGAATCTTATTTGTCACTTATTTGCTGTATGACCTTGGGCAAGTCGCCTAGCTCTCTGAACCATAGTTTCTTAATCTGTCAAATGGGGTTAACAATGGCATTGGCTCCCAAGCTTTCTTGAAGGATTAATGTGAGATAATTTAGGTAAAATGCTTAGAACTATGTTTCACACATTTTGCCATGAACATTTACCAAATGTTAGCTGCTATAATATATTATGCTTAAAATGGTGATTTACGGGCTCAAGATCTAGCCTGCCTGCATTCAAATCCTGACTCTGCTAGTAAATAACCTTGTAAAATTACTTAACCTCTCTGTGACTTGGTATTTTCATATGCAAAATGGGGATAGTAATTGTAATGACCTCAAAGGGTTTATTGCAAGTATGACATGAAATATTTTATGTGAAGGGCTTAGAACAGTGCCTGGCACAGAGTAACATTTAATAATCCAGTATTATAATTTTTATCCAAGAGTTTTGATATAGGCCATGTTTATACTCAGGGCTTTAATTAATTAATTAATTAATTAATTTTTATTATTTTTATTTTTCAATTACAGTTGACATTCAATATTATTTTATATTAGTTTCAGGCATCAGGGCTTTTCTTTTTCCTGGCTTTACTCATCCCTTTCCTTTGATGTTAACCATCTTCTAAAGCCCAGTATCTTCATCATTGTTTCACTGTTTCTTTTTTTTTTTTCATTTTCTTTATTTACGACCCTCTTTTAATGCTGCATAAAGTTTAGTTGTCATTGAGGCTTTGCAATTTAGCTGAACTGTAAGCTAGAACTAAAAGGAATTTAAGATTGAGTATTGAGGTTGAATAAAGACTGGGGCTTTTGAGAGGCAATCACACCATTGGAAAGTCAGTCTGACAGGTTCTATTTAGTATTCCATGGTTATTGCAAGAAAAATGTGATCTATTAATACATGCAAAAATCCAAAAATAAATATTGTGCACCTATAAAATGCTCAATGGAAGGAACTGCTTGTTATGCTCCAACTTTAGTTGACAGCTCACAATCACAGATTAGACACTATTTAATGAGTGCTTCTGATGTACTGAATCCTACATCATATCAGTTATGCATTATACCAATTTTATGTGGTAGGCATTAACTCCATTTTACAATTAAAAATAAGGATACACTTCAAGTAGTTTAAGTAATTTATCCCAAGTTTATATAGCTCATAACTGATGAAACCAGGATTTAAACCTATATTTATCTAATTTCAAATCTCCTGATCTTTCTTCTCTACCATGTTTAAAAGTTTTTGCTCTCAGTACACAGTGTCACTGACTATGAATTACTTTGGAGATTCAGAGACTTGTCTGGTAGCCTGGATGAAGAAGCAGAGAGAATGCTGAGCATTTTTCTTATTACTGTACCTCGCTGGACAATCTCTTGCCCTATCCAGCCAAAAGGACTACAGTAGTGAGTAATCTGATATTCATTTTGAAATGTGTGTTCCCAGAGTCCTAACTGGGCCCAGCCAGTAGACTAAATTGTGATTCAAAGTGCTAACTTCAGAGGGTTGGTATTTGCATGGATGTGTTTGAAATAATAAAAGAAGGAAACCCATTTGATGACTAGATATATTGTTCTTCCCTTGAGTCCTATTAAACTAGAATAAGAGCCAGCTCAGCATAGTGCTCCTCCCAACATCTGTGTGTTGGAGATATATGGCTACTCATCTAACTTTACCTCTGGAATTGAGGCTAGACACCAAATGATTGTGAAGCTGACTGACAAGATGGGGTGGGGGGAATTATGCATCACACATTTAAAAAACATTCTTACTGGAATATTACTCAGCCATAAGAAGAGATGAAATACAGCCATTTGTACTTCAGACGATGAATAGATGGACCTCGAGATAATCATGGTAAGCAAAATAAGCCAGACAGAAAAAGTTGAAAATCACATGATATCACTTATATGTGGGATATAAACCTAAAAGCAACAAATGAATAGGACAAAAAGAGACTCATGGACATAGACAATAGACTAGTGGTTACCAGAAGGTAGGAGGGAGGTACATGGGGTACAGGGGGTCAAATATATGGAGATAGAAAGAAATCTAACTATGGGAGGTGAACACACAGTGTAAATATATATATATATATATATATATATATATATATATATATATATATATATATATATATATATATATATATATATTAACCCCGTTAGCTGTCTACCTACCTCGTACCCCTACTGCCTACCCTCTGGTAACCACTACTTTATAGTCCATATCCATGAGTCTCTGTTTGTTTGTCCTGTTCATTTGATGCTTTTAGGTTTATATCCCACATATAAGTGATATCATGTGATTTTCAACTTTTTCTGTCTGGCTTATTTCACATATTATGATTATCTCGAGGTCCATCCATGTTGTTGCAAATGGCAATATTTCATCTCTTCTTATGGCTGAGTTAATATTCCATTGTATATATGTGCCACAGCTTCTTTAGCCAATCATCTGTCGTAGAACACTTTGGATGCTTCCATGTCCTGGCCACTGTGAATAATGCTGCTATGAACATTGGTGTGCAAATATCTTTTCGGATATGAGTTTTCAAGTCTTTGGGGTAAATACCCAGTAGAGGGATTGCTGGATCATATGGTAGATCCATTCTTAGTTTTTTGATGAACCTCCATACTGTTATCCATAGTGGCCGTACCAATTTGCAGTCCCACCAGCAGTGTATGAGGATTCCTTTTGCTCCACATCCTCTCCAGCATTTATTACTAGTCCTGTCGATTACAGCTATTCTAACAGGTGTGAGATGGTATCTCATTGTGGTTTTGATTTGCTTTTCTCTAATAGCTAGTGATGTTGAGCATCTATTCATATATTCGTTGGCCATTTGTATGTCCTCTAGGGAGAAGTGTCTGTTCAGGTCCTCTGCCCATTTTTTGATTGGATTATTTGTTTTTTTTGTTGTTGTTGCTGAATTGTATGAGTTCTTTGTATATTTTGGATATTAGGCCCTTATCGGAGGTGTTGCTTGCAAATATATTTTCCCATTCGGATGGTTGTCTCTTTACCTTGTCGATGGTTTCTTTTGCTGAGAAGAAGCTTTTTAGTTTGATGTAGTCCCATTTATTTATTTTTGCTTTTAATTTCCTTTCTTTTGGGGTCAAATTCATCAAATCTTCTTTAAGTCCAAGGTCCTTGAGTTTAGTTCCTACGCTTTCTTCTATGCATTTTTTTTGTTATAGATCTAATATTCAGATCCTTAATCTCTTTTGAGTTAGTTTTGGTGTGTGGTGATAGACAACAGTCTAGTTTCATTCTTTTGCAGGAGGTTTTCCAGTTTTCCCAGCACCATTTATTGAAGAGGCTTCCCTTTCTCAACTGTATGTTTTTGGCTTTTTTGTCAAAAATTATTTGCCCATATAAATATGAGTTTACTTCTGGACTCTCAATTCTGTTCCACTGGTTCGTGTGTCTGTTTTGCTGCCAATACCATGCCGTTTTGATTATTGTAGCTTTGTAGTATAATTTGAAGTCTGGCAGAGTGATGTTTCTAATCTTGTTCTTTTTTCTCAGAATGGCTTTGGCAATGGGGTCTTTTGTGCTTCCATACAAATCTGATGATTTTTTGTTCTATTTCTTTAAAAAATGCCGATGGGATTTTAATGGAAATTGCATTAAATCTGTATAATGCTTTAGGTAATATGGTCATTTTAACTATCTTGATTCTTCCAATCCGAGAACACAGAATATCTTTCCATTTCTTTGTATCTTCTTTGATTCTTTTAATAGGGTCTTGTAGTTTTCATTATACACGTCCTTCACATGTTTCATTAAATTTATTCCTAGGTATTTTATTCTTTTTGTTGCAATTGCAAAAGAAATTATTTTTTCCACGTCTTTGTCAGACAATTCATTAGTAGAGTATAGGAACGCTATGGATTTTTGAACGTTAATTTTGTATCCAGAGACTTTACAGTATTTGCTTATAGTTTCTAGTAGTGTTCTTGTGGAGTCTTTAGTATTTTCTACATAGAGAATTATGTCATCTGCAAATAGTGACAGTTTGACTTCTTTGTTTCCTATTTGGATGCCTTTTATATCTTTCTCTTGCCTGATTGCACGTTCTAGGACCTGCAATATTATATTGAATAACAGTGGTGATAGTGGACAGCCTGGCCTTGTTCCTGATCTTAGAGGGAAGGTTTTTAGTTTTTCACCATTAAGTATAATGTTGGCTGATGGTTTGTCATAGATGGCCTTTATTATGTTTAGGTACTTTCTATACTGATTTTGTTAAGTCTTTTGATCATAAATAGATGCTGTACCTTGTTGAAGGCTTTTCCTGAATCTATCGTTATGATCATATGATTCTTATTTTTTATTTTGTTTATGTGGTGTATCACATGAATCGATTTGCATATGTTGAATCGTCCCTGTGCTTCTGGGATGAAGCCCACTTGATCGTGGTGTATAGTCTTTTTAATATGTTGCTGTATTGGGTTCGCTAGTACCTTATTTAGGATTTTTGCATCTGTGTTCATGAGATATTAGACTATATTTTTCTTTTTTGTGTTATCTTTACCAGGTTTGGTATCAGAGTAATTTTGGCCTCATAAAGTGAGTTGGGAATTATTGCCTCCTCATTGATTTTTGGAAGAGTATGAAGAGAGGAGATATTAAATCTTCTTTGAATGTTAGGTAGAATTCACTGATGAAGCTCTGTGGTCCTGGACTTTTATTTTTTGGTAGGTTTTTGATGATTGTTTCAATTTCCATACTGCTGATCGGTCTATTCAGATTTTCCAGTTCTTCTTGATTCAGTGTAGGAGGATTGTATATTTCTAAGTACTGGTCCATTATTTCTAGGTTATTAAATTTGGCATTATATACTTTTTCATAGTATTCTTGTATGATCCTTTGTATTTCTGTGATGTTGGTTGTAATTTTCCCTCTTTCATCCCTGATTTTATTTGTCTCCTTTCTCTTTTTTATTTAGTGAGTCTGGCCAGGGGGTTGTTAATTTTATTAACCTTATCAAAGATCCAGCTCTTTGTTGCACTTATTTTTTATATCTTTTTTGTTGTTGTTGTTTTCAATTTCATTGATTTCTGCTCTAATTGTGATGATGATTTCTTTCCTTCTGCTGACTTTAGGTTTCATTTCTTCTTTCTATTCTAGTTTTTTAAGTGAAGCGCTAGGTTATTTGGGCTCGTTCTTGTTTTTGGAGATAGGCCTGTAACTATATGAACTTTCCTATTATGACCTCGTTTGCCGTGTCCCAAAAGTTTTGATATGTTGTACTATCGTTATCATTCGTCTCTATGTATCTCTCGATCTCTCTTTTTATTTCTTCTCTGACCCAGTTATTCTTCAGTAGCATGTTGTTTAATCTCTGTGTATTTGTGCTTCTTCTCACTTTCACTTTACAATTGATCTCGTTTCAAGGCATTATGATCAGAGAAAATGGTTGATATGATTTCAACTCTTTTATATTTGTTGAGAGTATCTCTTTGTCCCAGTATGTAGTCAGTTCTTGAGAATGTTCCATGTGCACAAGAGAAGAATGTATAAGCAGCTGTTTTGGGATGGAAAGGTCTGTAAATGGCAATTATGTCCAGTTGGTCTAATGTGTCATTTAAGGATGTTATTTTCTTATTGATTTTCTGTTTGGATGATTTGTCCATATCCGACAGTGGGGTATTTAGGTCCCCTACTACGGTAGCGTTTTGATCTGTTTCTCCCTTTAGTTCTGTTAGTAAGTGCTTTACATATTTTGGAGCTCCCTGATTGGGAGCATAGATATTAATAAGTGTTATGTCTTCTTGGTGCATGATTCTCTTTATCATTATGAAGTGTCCCTCAGTATTTTTCTTTACCTTTTTTATTTTGAAGTCTCTTTCATACAATATTAGTACTGCTTCTCCTGCTTTTCTCAGAATGCCATTTGCTTGAAATAGCATTTTCCACTCTTTCACTTTGAGTCTATATTTGTCTTAGGAGCTGAAATGTGTCTCCTGGCGACAGCATATGGTTGGGTTTTGTTTTTTTCATCCATTCTGCAATTCTATGTCTTTTTATTGGTGAGTTCAGCCCATTTATGTTTAGGGTGATTAATGAAATATGAGGTCTTCTTATGGGCATTTTATGGTTTGCTTTCTGGTAGCTCGGTGTTTCCATTTCTTTTTTGTCTTTGTGTTTCTGGTTTTTTTTTTTTTTAATTTTGGTTGGCTTTTGTGGGTTTTGCCTCTGGTTCTCCTTGTTTTATGTTATATCCTTTAGTTCTGAATTGGTGTGTGGTTACCATTACAAATATGAAAACGATAGTGATATATATACAGTCGTCGATTTTTTTTCTGCATGTGCCTTATCTCCTTTCTCCTTTGCGTATTTGGATTTTTGAATCCTACCGTTTTCAGTCATTGTTATCTTATTTGTCCCTATGTATGCTGAATGTTCATTACTATCTTATTATAACAATTCTCTCTTATTTAAGCTTATAATGCCCCTTTCTTAGTAAGGGTTGCACTCCTCTGCTTCTATTTGCCTGATAGTCACTTTACTACTAATTATGTATTTTTAAAATTATTTTGTT
Organism: Pteropus vampyrus; assembly: GCF_000151845.1. Classification (NCBI taxonomy): domain Eukaryota; kingdom Metazoa; phylum Chordata; class Mammalia; order Chiroptera; family Pteropodidae; genus Pteropus; species Pteropus vampyrus. Next base: position 2,436,861 of record NW_011889025.1, on the reverse strand, counting down.
TTAGGTGAGCTGGTCCCTTTCAGTATTTCTATTAGTTGCAGGCCTCGTAGTGGAGAATTCCCTCAATTTTTGTATGTCTGGAAAGTTACTAATTTCTCCTTCTCATCTAAAGGAGAGTTTAGCTGGATACATTATTCTAGCCTGGTAATTCCTTTCACTTAATAGTTTAACTATTTGATTCCATTTGTTTCTGGCTTGTAAGGTCTGTGCTGAGAAGTCCAAGGATAATCTAATGGGTTTTCTTTTATACATTACTGTTTTCTTCTCCATAGATACCCTGAGAATTCTGTCTTTGTCGTTGATTTTTGATAATTTTAATACAATGTGTCTTAGGGAAGGCCTTTTTTGGTTGAGATAATTAAGCGTTCTGTTGACTTCTTGAATTCCAAGCTCTAGCTCTTTCCTTAGATTTTGGAAATTCTCGTCAACTATTTGTCTGAAATTGCTTTCTAGTCCCTGCTCCTTTTCCTCGCCTTCGGTAATGCCAATTATTCTTATGTTTCCTCTCCTGATGGTATCATCTATTTCCTGAATTTCTCTTTCATTATTTTTCATTCTTTGGTTTCTATCTTCTTCCTTCTGATTTATTTCTAAATTTCCATTTTGGATATCAGTGATCCTTTTCGCCATTCAGTCAACTCTATTTCCCAAGCTTGTTATTTCATTTTTCAAGTCTTGCAGTGTGTTCTTTATCTCCAGAAGTTCTATTCTGTTCTTTTCGAGAGTCTCAATCTCCTTGCTCTGTTCATCTAGCTATTTTTTTCAATTCCTGAAATTGTTGATTTGAGTTGTTTTGGGTCTTACTGAGTTTTTTCAGAAGTACCATCCTGATTTCTCTGTCATTTAAGTTGCATATTTCTATGTCTGTAAGCTTATGTTCTGGAAACTTTTCTCTTTCTGAGACACCGTGTCACCTTGGTTGTTCATGGTGTTTAATGGACTATTTCTGCTCCTGGGCATTAATGGAAATGTATTCTGTTGTTGTTCCAGAAAGAAGATTTATTATATAAAGGCCTCTCTAGCATGTTGGAAAGAAGGTGCTTTTCTTTTGGTTTCCAGTAGGTGGTGTCTAAGCTTCTTGGATTTCTACTTTATATAAAGCCTTAAAAATGCCTTTTAATTTTCTTATAGATATTCAATCACATTCGTTACCCTCAGTTTCAGTTCCTGTCAGTGTTAGCAACAGTCTCGGCAGTATTTGCTCAGATTCCCCTTGGTCTCCACGTTGTTTGGTCTTGGAGGGTATGGGGTGAGGGGCCCTCTGGGTTGCAGTTGGGGGCTGCAGCTCAGCCTCGGTTTTGCAACCGCGGCTGGTAAAAATCAACTGTTGTTTTTCTGCCATCTCACTTCTCTGCCTTCTGCCCTGATGACTGTGCCCTGCTGTTGGCCTCGGAAAGCTCACAGCTTTCCCAGGCAGGGCTGCTCGGGGAAGTCGCTGCTCCTCCTCCACTCCCCCTCTTCCTGCAGGGAGTTCCAGAGGCTGCCAGAGATAGCTTCTCTGTTTCTCCCAGTCTATCACCCGACATCCAGGGTTCTGACCTGTGGTAACTCTTATACGCAGATCCCACGCTCAGACATACTGGTGTCTGGTTTGGGTGTTTTTTGTTGAGTTTTAAATGTTCAGCTTATTGTTGTTTTAAGGGGAGCGATCTGGGGACGTCTCTCACTCTGCCATGTTTCCAAAGATCCCTTATTATTAAAGCGTACAGCTGAAACTTATTGAATTTAACCAATGTCACCACAAAGAAGTAAACTTAAGAAAACACATTCTTTTCTATAGAGACAGTAAGAACAAATGTCTAAGAATATGTAATAGACGTAGACATAGATTTTAGTGGTGGTTGGCTCATATTTTCTAAAGAATACCTTGGAGACTTTCCATAATATTCTCTGTGGGTTGGGTTTTAGGGATGCATCTTAAGGAGAGATTGCTGTTCTTGCAATACAAACACTTTCTTGAATTGAACATGAAATAGTATTTTGTTAAATATAACAAAGACATAGTGGATTATGTCTTGGGAAGACTTTGTGAGTCCATTTTAATGCATGCTTTATCAGTGGTGAGTAAAAAAAGAATGACTGTTTACCTTTTCCTCAAATAATATCGGGGGTGAGGACCACTTTGAATCAAGAGCCATGGAGACTGAGAGATTCCATGTCACGAACAAAGATGAACTAATATCTGCTCCCAGACCACAAATTGCTTACAATCTAGTGGAAGAGACAAATATGTCAATATGCTTTATACAAAGCAGAATGGAGTGCATGCCAGGCAGAGTGATCAGTGTTAAGCAAAGTGACTTGAAAGTATGTAGGAAGGTTAAGTTAGTTCTTTATGAGGAGATTAGGAATGGTTTCACAGAAGAGTTAGCTCTTGACCTGGGCCTTGAAAATCGAGTTGAGGTTTGATAAAGAAGATACAAGAAAGGATATTCCAGGCTTATGGAATCCCTTGATCAAAAGCACAAATATGTGGAAGCAAATGACATTTTTTTCCTTTGACAATAGTGAGTTATATAGTTTTATAGTCTGAGTACATAGTGTATACAGCTACCTGTGGAATCTAGTGAGTCTGAGTATGGAAGTGGGAGCCAAGTACTGAACTACAGTGACACTACTCTATTCTTGGACTTTGCTTATGGAGGCTCATGAAGTTGTTGGCAACCCTTTTGTTATAGATTCAATGTTTATTTTCCCCCCAAATTCATATGTTGAAATCCTAAAACTCCAATGTGATGGTAGAGGGAGGTGGGGCCTTTTGGATGTAATTAGGCCATGAGGGTGGAGCTCTCATGAATGGGATTAGTGTGTGCCCTTATAAGAAGAAACACAAGAGAGTTTCATTCTTATCTCTGCTTTCCATCATGTGCAGATACAATGAGAAGCTGTATTTTGTTATAACAACCTGAGCTGACCGAGACAACTTCTGTTCCCAGGACTGTCTCTTATACTTGGAAAAGTTGAGCATTAGGGAGTCAGCAGTCATCCTATAGAGCATAGTACAGTTTGGCCATAGAATAAGATCTTGATTATGCAGGAAATCATTAGTAAATTGAATGTCTAAATATCTTTAAAATTAAATTTTGTCCAATTATTTCAAACTCTTTTCTTACCTGACTCTTTCTGTAACTTCTTAATAGAAAAATGCATTTGTCTTTTGTTTATGCTGCATCCTCCTATGCCTTTTATATGAAGGCAAAGGATCAAATGGTGTCTCAGAGGGGAAGCAAGAATTCTGGAAACCCATAAATGGGATACGAGAGATTGCTGATGCATTAAAGGGGACGGGTGTAGCATCCAACACACACATATGTCACACCAGAAGCATGGCTCAGTAGTGTATCTCCAATCACCCTTCAAAGAGTTTAGGAAACAGGATGATTCTCCCTGTACAGGGGTTATTTGTAAGACCCTTTAAATATGGATTCTTAGTATAAAAATTGATGTTAGATTTGTTAATAAAACTAAAGTGTTCCTTTAAGAGGATTGACTGCATTCATTAGTGCCATCCATTAATATTTCAGCATGACAAAGTAATTTGCCTGTTAAGTGAGCATTTAAATGAAGGAGTTACTTATTTATAACAGAGTAGTAGTAGTTATGATTAAAATGTACGTCAAATATAAACAGGTTTACATATTGTATTTCAAACATGCTAATATAATTAGACTGATTCTTTATGATCAAAAAGCAATGAACGAGAGCTTAGACAATTTCCCCTGAAAATAGTCAGAGTGGACTATTATCTTACTCAGGGGTTGGGTTCTTAATTCAGCAGATGAGTCAAAAATCACTGTGGCACAGACTACTAATTGTCAACCCAATATTTATTTTCCCTTTCCTCCCTAGTGATAGAGATTTTTTTCTGAATAGTAATGTGCTCATCAAAAACTACATCTCTCAGCTTCCACTTCAGCTAGGTATAGTTAATGCACTTTAAAGTGGACCTTATTAGGAAAGCTATTTAAGATTAGACAAACTGCTGGTGAATGCCCATATTTCCCTCTACTCATTATTGCTCACTGGAGCTCTAGTACCCATTTTTGATCATGAAGTGACCTTAAGTGTGAAAGTCAGCACTAAGGATGGTGGAGCAGAAAGATAGGAGCCTGAGTTCCTGATGACACTTGAAGCCATTATATCATATCTGCATTGCTTATCTCCAGACTACCTTCATGTGAGGGGGTAATTTCTTATTTTTAAAATGCTTTAGTTGAGTCTCTGTTATAAGATACTGAATGTGCCTACTGATACAATTGCACATAATCAAAACCATCTTCAAAAATAACCTGAGAAGGTACCATGTTAGAGACCAAAATATCTTCCAACAGGTCAGTTTGGCCTTCAGCACTGGAACACATTACTATTCCTATGGTTAAGCACTGGGTTTACAAGTAACATTGTGAAATTGTCAGACTATATATAAGTCTCATGATATTTTAAAAGACTTGGAGAAACAAGGGAGTCACATTTTCCATACCCCATTCACTCTGGGTGCAGGCCTGTGGAATGACATGGGATAGATTGCCAGATTTAGCAAATAAAACAGAATAGAAAGCCCAGTTAAAGTGAGTATTAGGTAAACAACTATTTTTTTTAGTGTATGTTCCAAGTAATAATTATACTGCAAATGTATGTTTTTTATCTGAAATTCAAATTTAACTTGGCATTCTGTATTTTATTTGACAACATTACACAGAGGACAGAATTGCTAATACTATTTAAAAGACCATTCTCTTACTATTTCTGCCATTTCTTTTTTTTTTCTTCTTTCTTATTTATACCATAAAGTTGAATTTACGTAAGTTAAGAATGTATCTAAGGCTTAGTTATTTAGTTTCCAATGCTAATGAAGGAGAAAAATGACAAGAATACAAACAGTATGATTCTTTTTTATATAAATTTTAAAACAAGGCAAAATTAAGCAATGCATTTTTAAGAGACTCATACATAGGTGACAAAATTATAAACAAAAGCAAGGAAATAATTAACATAAGATCCAGGGCTGTGGTCACCCCTGGAGGTGGGGAAGTGCTATAGAAGGTATACTAAGAGCTTCTAAAGTATTGGTAATGTGCTATATTTAACCTGAGTGGTAGATACAGGAATGGTTGTTTTATTTTTTTATTATTAATCCTTAAACTCTAGGCATGTTTTATCTCATTTGTATGAAAAACATATTTTACAATAAAAATGAAAAATAATGCTTTCATAACCCCACCTTTATTGCCATTTAATGCTTAAATCAATCTTTTGTCTTCTTGATCAGATGCGTTTGCCAATTTGCAGATGGGCCAGTTTCTATAAATAGATGTTCTTGTTTTATATAAAGCAGTAATATAAATCACCTAACTGTGCCTTATATTTTAATACATAATAGCTGTGTAACATGCACCAACTAAATAGATGCCATTTGTTAAGTGGCTATGATGTATATCAATCTCTGCTGCTAAATCAAAGGTGGCCTATCCAAAATTGAATTTGCACCATTGAACCTTAAAATTGGCCATAAGGCACAGGCTCTTATAGAAGTAACATGTCAAACTTCAGTGATTACATCACATTTTGAGAAAATCTGAACAGAGTCCAACAGACAGTCCTAGAAGATTAAGTCCTTGACTTGTTTTTTCAGTAGGATCAAACACAATGTCCTTTACTTTATGCTGAGGCTTCAGGAAGCATATTCTAGGAGCATAATAATACCTTCTGTATCAGGCAGATCACTCGTCCATTCTAAACTCTGGTTTCCTCTTCTATAAATATAAAGGATTTAACTAAGTGATAACTAAAGTCACTGTGATGTCAGCATGTTTCGATTCCATAATCTGAATAACACTTTCTACTCGTCAAAGTGTCTTTGCATGCATTATTTTATTTGATTTTCCAACAACCTTCCGAGGTAGTTAAGGCAAAATATTGTTATCCTCAGTTTAAAGATGAGGAAACCAAGGCTGAGAGACCATGTTGACTCTAAGGCATGCAATTCAATTCAAACAAATTGGCCAATGGTACAGAAAAAATTCCAAGACATGGCCAACACATATTAAAAGTGTTAAATAACATTTGATCTATAATAGAAGTAGCATTACAAAACATTGGGGCAAGCTTGAACTATTTAATAAATGGTGCTGAAACAAATGATTATCCATATGGAAAAAAATGAAATTGGATCTCTACTTCCCACTGTATACAACAATCAATTCCAGATGGTTTAGGGGCTGAAGTGTAAAAGACAAAACTTCACAATAAAATATAGGAGAATATATTTGTGACCTTGTGGCAGGGAATGATGTCTTCAACAGGACAAAAAAGTGTAAACCATAAAAAGGAAAATGTTAAATTTGACTGCATTAAAATATAATAAAATAAAAACCAAACGGATAGATTAAGAAATCAAGGCTTAAGTGTATTATATGAATTTTAAAGTTCACTTATATAAAAGCTAAAGACTACAACAAAAATTTCAAGAGAGAGAGAGAAGGAGAGTGAGATTAATGTGTTAGGGTTTTGGCTGAATCAAGAGAGAAGATGAGGGAGCCAAATTCATCATTCTTCTTAGTGGGTAGCCTCAATAGATGCAAATTAAAGTTTAAACCAAGAACTAAAGTAATGGAATTAACATAAAAAAACTACTAAACACAGAAAAGTCGAAAGGTCTGAAGGGATTTGTCTGGGAGCAAGGGGCAGGGAAGGAGCATTTTATTTTTCATTTTGTACCATCTGTACTCCTTGAATTTTATTTCATGTTTTATGTATTTCCTATATAATAAAAAAAAAAACTTAATTAAATGAGCAGGACAAACAAATGTGACTAGGTTGGAGGGTTTACCTCATTTTCTAACCAGAACTTTTTATGTTACACAAGAGGATCAAGTTGGCAGGTCAGCTCTTAAGCATTGCATCTGTTACATCTCTGGATAGTTGATTGCATTTTTGAAATAAGGCAGAACCAGGTTGGAAAGTGTTTAAATCCTTTTCTCAAGTCTTCTCTGTTTACATGATTCATAGGGAACAGATGGTTCAGCTGTCTGTATTTAAGAGAAGTGGGTGGTTCCTAGTTTGCTATCAATGAAGCAATAATTACAACAATTTTGAGCAAACTGGTCCCCATAAAATGTTGTTTTAATTTGTGAATGAGATGGCAGCACAAAGAGAAGGTAGGCTGAGTGGAGTCTAATCTGCAACATATTCAGGAAAGGGTTTTAAAACTGAAGCGGCAAAAAACTCACTAACCCTCCCTCACCAATGTACTGGGCAAATGAACTTTGTCCTTGAGTGCTTTCAGACATGCAACCTTACCAACGTAACAGTGTAGCTGTCATTTTGTTCAAAATCCACATATTCCCTTCTCATCAAGGCCCAGGAAACATCATTGCTGCTAGAGTTGGCTAACCTTGAGAATTTGGAAAAGAGAGATCTTTATTTCTATTTCCCAATACTCCTAGCATATTGAAATGATATTATTTGAATGCTGTTAATTTGCTCTCTCCTGAGAATGCCTCTTCGTGCCTGCTCTCAAATGAGTGTTGAATTAATATGGAAAAGGAAGGAGTTGCAAGGATTAAAAGCAATGATGAAAATAAATTATGCTCTCTTTGTGGGGCTTTGGAACATACAAATACATTTACACCTTTCTTAAGGTGCCTTTTATTTATTGAGTGCGTAAAATGTCTTATCAGCATGCTAATAGCAGTTTTAAAGGGCAGGTCCCCAGCTGATAATGTGTGCTTAATGACCCAGTTTATTCAATACGGAGCTGCATATTTCAGCTGTGTCTATATGATTATAGCAGATTTGTTCATTTCAGTTGACCTCAGCATTCTGCAGGATTGGCAATGGTGAGGGATGGAATTATGAAAACCATCTACTTTTATTGGACTTTCTGCTTTTTTTTAGGCTGTCCTTGGAATATTGCAGAAAGGCCTCCTTTAGAGGGATGAAGCAGCTTCTCTGAAGAAGAGAGATTTTAGTCTATGAACTATCAATGAAGAAGAGGGCTGACTGCTGGATAACACCTAAACTTCCTAGCCTACTACTTCCTACTGCCTCTTCCATATACCCAGTTCTCAAGCCACATTAGGCTCAGTGGCTCTCAGTGAACCTGCCACTGCCTTCTTAGGAGGTGTTTGGAAATGTGTGGTAGTGATTTTGGTTGTCATAGAACTTGGAGGACTCTACTGCATTCATGGGTAGGAAGTAGAAGTTAAACATTTTATAATGTTTAAAACATTATAAAACATAGAATTGTCCCACTCAATGGAGTCCTCCATTGAGGCACAACTTGGACCATTTCCCAAGAAGGTAACTCTTTTTAAACTTTATTTCACGTATAATTCACTTGCTACACAATTCTCCCATTTAAAATTTATGCATAATTCGATGGTTTTTAGTAAAGGCCTTGCTTTTTTATACCTCCATATCTCTGCTCAACTTTTGCCTATGATCTTTCTGTGTGTAATCTTCTCTCTTCTCTTGTCCACCGAAAATGTAATTCTAAATGTGTAATTCTAAAAGTTCCAGCTTAAATGATTTCTATTTGATGCTTTCTCAGGCTATCCCAAAAAGGCTTAGTTTCTCTAAGGCAGGAGGTGGGAAACTTTTTCTGTAATATTTTTGGCTTTGCAGACCATGATCTTTATTGCAACAACTCTGCCATTGCAGTACAAAAGTAGCCATAGACAATAAGTAAATAAATTAGTGTGTCTGTATGCCAATAGATCTTTATTCACAAAAAGAGGTGGCAGGCCGTTTGCAGACCACTGCACTAAATCACTTTGTTCATGCTTTGATACATCACTAAACATACTGTAGCACATTTAGTATACATTTAGTATGTATATTTGCCTCATCCATGAGACATGGACATCTTCTTCATCATGGTAGCCATGATGGTTAATACAATGTCTGGAATTTCATAGATGATCAGTCCATACTGGTTGACTGGATGAAGGCTGGTACACAGTGCGCTGGAAGCAGTACTTCTAGATTGCTATCAAATAACCACACCTTTTGGTTGTGTCAAATGCAATTGACCTTGTATAAAAATTTATTCATTGGAGCAAATCCTGGGTTTTAGCATCAAATCTTAAGTCCCTTAATTCTGCCAGTTCTGGAGAATTTTATAATACTAGCTCATTGAAACAAATCACAGTTAGTATACTGCCTGACACATAGAAGCTTAGAAACCATTCGATAAAAGTGTGTGGAATTGTATTCAGTAATAGAAATTATTTTTGTTGAGATCTTTGTTTTAGACAAATAAAATATACAGCAAACTAAGTCTGATTATCTTCCCATCCTCCACCTTCCACTGCTTCTGCCAAAAAAAAAAAAAAAAAGGAAGGGAGGGAGAAAGAGAGAAAAGAATGAAAGACTTTGGGCTGAGAGATGGCAAATGTTTTCTTAGCATAATAAGGCAGGGGTACTAGTTGACAAGAAATAGAGTTCTAGTTATTTTAAGGAAGAAAGTGAATTTCTAATAACCATAGAATGGTCTGTTTAATCACAGACATTAGTGGGAGTGAACAAGCCCACAGTTTTGAGTAGAAAATCATCAGTGTACCCTGTCCCCTTTGTGACCAATATTTTCCTCTGAAACATCCTAACCTGGCCTCTGCAGGCCAGCAGGAACTGAGAAAAAGATAAAATACATTGATATTTAGTGGATACTCTGAGGTTGCAAAATTTGCAAGTGAGAGGGAGAGCTGATGGGTCTTGAGGCTTGATTATTTCTGTTGGGAGAAATTGTGAAGAGAAGGGGTAAGTGGAGTGGAGGAGGCTAGGACAAAGTAGAGGGAAAGGGTTGAGGACTGTGGGAAGAGAGATAGATGCAGGGTGGGTGAGTTGGGGAATAAGGTAAATTCAAATGGAAAACTCTCCTAATTCTCAGGGATCATCCAGTTGGGACCACCTACTCCACTTCCCAGGCCTAGATAATAAGGTTCATCCCTGTGTAGTATAAAACACTGAAGTAGCTAGGCCAGGATCACAGAATCCAGTTTCATACCCCAACACACCAACTTCAGATGGCATTGAACCTAGAACTGCTTAAACCTTTCCTGGAGTCCGGTGAATAGTTGCTCCAGGGAAAGGCAGAAAAGGTAGTATTCCCTTCTTTTTTGGCCAAATATGGGAGTAGGAGCCTCTTTTATGTGGATTATTGGATAGAGAGGAGTATCTATGCTCAGACAACTAGCTGGAGAGCATTGATAGTTGGAAACATGTGCTCTGTGGGACAAGAAAATCAACAACCTACCACAAGAGTTTCACTGGTATTTTGATGGGCTTATAAAAACAGAACAACTAGAATAACTAGAATAAAATCTGTCCTGGCGGAGTTCATAATATGATAGGGGAGATAGACCTGAATGTAGTATGTTCCACTACAGTGTGGTAGGTATGATAATACGGGCATACTACAAAGAGTGGTGGAGTAGATGACATTCAAGCAGCATCTTAAAGGATGGAGAATTAACATTGTAGGAAGAGAAGTAGAAGAAGGGCATTCTAAGCAGAGGGAACAAAAAAGCACAAAGGATTAATCTAGGCCCTTCCAATAACATTATGTGGCTGAAGCATGGAGTAGGAAGGACTGGGAAAGAGGAGGAGAAAAAGAATCGGGAGAGAAACCAGGAGATAAGACTGGAGTCAGGTAATGATAAAAAGTTTTGCTAAGTGGTTTAGCTTTTCTCCTGTAGACCAAGCATGGAGAAAAACAGCCTGATTATTTGTTATACGAGCACAGTGTTTTGTTTTGTTTTGTTTTGTTTTGTTTTGTTTTGTTTTTTAAATTCAAATCTGAATGTCTTTAAACAGGGCTTGCACCTTCCAATTGACCACTGAGCCCATCACATAAAATTGTCTTGCATCTCACAACTTCATACACTTTTTCATGACCTGCCTTGCCTTTAGAGGTAGTTAAGTTTGTGATTTCCTGCTTAGGATGGGGTACCACTGAGGCAATGGTGGGGGGAATAATAAAGGTAAGAACATTAGTCAGAATGCTATTTTAGTGGTTCAAACAAGAGATAATTAGGAGTCCATTAACTGATGAATAGATAAACAAAAGTAGTACATCCATACAATGGAATTCTATTCAGTCATAAAAAGGAAAGAAGCACTAATTAATGCTACGACATGGATGAGCCTTGAAAAAATTATGCTGAGAGAAGTCAGTCATAAAAGACTGCATATTGTATGGCTCCATTTATATAAAATGTCCAGTATAGCATATTCTTAGAGATGGAATGTAGATTAGTGATATCTGAGGCTTTATGGAGGGAGAATGGGGAGTGACTAGTTAGTAGGTATGGAGTTTCTTTTTAGGGTGATGAAAATATTCCAAAATTAAACTGTGGGGACAGTTGTACAACTCTACAAATATACTAGAAACCATTGTATTGTGTATTATTAAAGTGAGTGAATTTTATGGTATCTTAATTATATCTCAATAAAGCTGTTATATTTAAAAAAGAGAGAGTTAATGTGGTCCTGAATGAAGGCATTAGTAATGAGACTGAAGAGGAAAAGATGGTGTATGTGTTCAAAAGACACTGAGAGATATGGAATGAAGCAGGTACAGTACTTTAGTTTAAGCAAAGGCACTTTAAAACAGAATATAGCTAGAAGTAAAGCAGTAAAGTGCTTGGCATGTAGTAAGTTCTCAAGATATATTAACTGTTATTATTTTTCTCTCCTATAATTTTTGTTTTCTCCAGAACGTCGTGGAATGGTGCTGTTTTCCACCTTTATCATATCAAGTGTTAGAAAGAGCATTGAACTTCAAATTAGAAAATTTGAATTTTAGATCTTGATTTACTACATCCTATATAACTTGGGTAAGTTGATTCATATCTCTAGATCTTAATTTCCTCATCAGTAAACTGGGAGGTTGACTAGAACTATGTTTTTCAATAGTGCTGTATAGCTGCTTCAATGTCCAAAGAGATGGAGGAGTCAGTTCTTCTTTCTTGTTCTACCAGTTTCTACTGATATTTGTTTTATATATTGGGATTCTGAATACAAGTTTTCTTGAAGAAAGAGTTTTATGGTTAGAAAAATTTGAAAACCATTGGAACAAATAAGATCTCTAAATAAGATCTTTTCCTTCCAGAAGAAGTATTTTATGACTTCTAACATTGAAGTAGCTATACATACATGTACAAATGTTTATAATATGCATTGACAAAAGATGAATGAAGGGACCCTGGTCCAAACATAAATATAAATGAGTGAAATGACCCTGCAATAACAGAGCCAGGAAATGACTTATAGATTTTAGAAACTATTAAGAAAAATAACTTTCCCACACCAGCAAGGAAGGGGGAATATGTCTATGGACTGAGATTGATAATGTAATAGTGTAATGCTAACAACTATAAAGAGACTATAAAATGGCTCAATTTCCATCTTTTCTGTCCAGGAAAATAATGGTTTGATTTAAAAGAGTAGCCAAACATCGATATGATGGAATTAAAAACCAAAAGAGAGGGGTGGAAACTGCTAGAGCATCTAGATACTCTAAATAAGTTCAAGACATCTGGTTTAAAAGATTACTGGGAAAAATGCATAGCTCATTAGTGTGATGGAGTAGAAAGAGCAAGTTCTTTGGAGCCACTGGCCTGCCTTTGAATTTTAACTTAGCACATTTCTAGATGTGTGACTTTGGCCAATCATTGAACTCTTATGAGCCTCAGTTTTCTCATCTGTAAAATGGGGACAATAAAACATATCTCATAGAGTTGTTGTAAAATAAAATTAGTCCAGATAAGGCTAAAGCAGTGGTCTGTAACCTTGGCTATGATTCAAAAATCACCTGGAAAACTCCTTTTTTCAATGTGTATACATGTGACCCCTTTCCAGGGACTCTTATTCAGTAGCTCTGGGGTGGGACTGGGTCATCTAGATTTAAAAAAAATGTTCATTTAGTAATTTTGATTCACAATCATGATTGAGAATTACTTGGGGAGGTATTCTGGTCAGATTGAAGAGCAGGGTAGGTGTCAATGAAGAGATAAAAACAGCAGCTATAAATAAACAATAGACATCACTGCTTTTGTTAAAGGTAATAACCAGCTAAATCCATCAATATTAAAGACCTTTTCAATATTTTCAGGCAGCCTCTTTGGAAGTTTTACAATCTTTCTGGTCATTAACTTTCCCTTTCTAACGAGTCTTGTTTGGCTGTTCTGTCATTCAGAGTGATGGTGATGCTTAATAGTAGATATAGTTCCACCCCTGCAAACTGCACAGTGTGTCTTTGTGTGGGGAGAGGAGGGTGGTGCTGGTGATGGGATGGAAATTCTAAAGGAAAAAGCTTAGAATAAAGAGTGTTTCTAAAGCTCCAGCAGAGCCATGCTTCTGCAAATCAGTTACAGGTCAGTCAAGTGGAACCTCACTGTAGAAACTGCCACTTGTCGTCTGCAGTGAGTTTGCTTGTGGAACAATGCATGCTCATCTCACAATTATGTGTATTAAGCCAATACTGAATTTCACCAACTGTCAAATTGGGAGGGCAAGAGAAACACCATCTACTCAGTTGGCTCTCTCTCCCTTTCCCCATTAGTTTAGAGCATCTCAAATTTTAAACTTCATCTTGATACTTACCTTCTCATTCATTTCTTACTTACTGCCCTCTCAGCAAGGAAACTCCAAGACAGGGCAGGCAATCATTAGTTTTGGTTAGACAGCTTTGTAGATATAACACAGAGAGAAACGGTTTCCTCTGGGAAGACACCAAATGAGAAGTTTTACAGAGACTCAATAAAAAACTTCCAAAGCTCTGATTCACACTTTCATTTAAAATCTAATGCTTCAAGGATTTATGCCTCTAAATGGGTGGGCTTTTTGATGTTGTGACCATATATCCTGTCGTTGATGACATTACAAGTAGAATGTAGTAATAGCAGTGTGGGCAAAATAGTGTGTGATCTGAGGGGCACTAAGAGGCTCCTCTCCCTCCCCAAACCTTCTCTCCAAAAAAATTCATCAAGTCACTTAGTTTTAAAATTGTCCATAATTATAAATTAATTTGGATGAACCTGATCTTCTTTTAAAATTCAGTCCTGAGATCATTAGGTAGATCACCCCTACCTAAGCTTGATTAGTTGAATCAGATTGATTTCCACCTTGTATTTAGTTGGATCTGCACTATAAAGATCACAAATTTTTAATGATGAGCAGGGAGAATGGAGTCTAATTTTTAAACATAGGGATGAAAGAACTTTTTGGTGGAGAGGAATGAAACAGGGGCCAACTAGTGAACAGAATTAGGAAGAAGAGAACAAGAAGTTTGAGAGCACAATCCTAGGTTTTAAAATAAATAAATGCATTATTTTTCAAGGTTCACATTAAGTTCTCACTGGTACTTATCAGCCTTTGGCTTCATAAATTATTTTAAATTATTGTCAGCAGCAAACAAAAGAAATCTTTCATCAGAATATCTCAAATATTCATTCATAAGAGTATCAGAACCTTCCTCTAAGGTTGGACTACAAGGCTTCTGTCTTCGACCTATTCATTCTACTGCTTCCACATGACTGTGCTCACATCTAATACCCAGATTGCTCTGCTAAGCAACACTTGGCTGGCACAAGGGATCTGTTGCTATTTGGTTTTTTCTCCCTTGCCCTTTTGTTTCTTAGGTTTTCCATGCTGGGGAATAAGGGATTTGAGGAGGGAAAATTTCCTACCTAAGGCTTAATCCCCTAAACTTCATTTCAATGTTCAAGTATCCTAAAGTCCATCTCCCTTGTGTTAAGAAATGGACTAAATAACAGAAAATGCAAGGGTGCGGGGTACACATTATTAGTTTGTCTTAAATGATTTTATTGTAGGCCTTCCCAGAGGCTAAGGAATGAACTAGGAAATGAATGGGTTGTTGGGGGCCCTTGCAAACTCTTTGATCCTCTGGTTCTAAGAAAAATTGCTGTTTCCTTTTCAGGCTGTCATTATAGGGTTTGTTGCCCTCATTCCCAGTCTGTTCCTGAGTGCAGTAGTGTCAGTAATTATTTCCCTGAGTTCAAGCTTTGAGAAGATTGGCAGCAGGCAAAGTGCTTTACCAGCAATCAACCCAATGCAGCCTCCCTAGAACCAGATGACATCGGGAATCAGACTCTCCTCACTAGCTGTTTCTGATAAGCTAAACCTAGGAACAGAAAGAAATATACTCCTAAGAAAGAAAAATGATGCAATATCATTATGCTGGTTTCCCACAAAACCTTTATCCCAAGCAATCTACATGTTTTCTGTTTAACTAACTGTTTAACTAACTATGAAGGGCTTTACTTTGCATAGTGTCAAATGCATTGTCAAAGCAATTATTTATTCATATATCCACCCATAGAAATTGTAGACTCCAGTTTATTATGTGAGAATTTTCATTCGAGGATTTATATAGGGTTGCTCACTTCAGCTCCAAGCAAATGCTGACTTACTCAAATCATGCAAACCAATGATTAATGTCATAAGTATTTGATTGTAAATGCCACTGAGTACAGGGTCCTAAAATACTTAAGAGGCTATAGTGATGGCTGACATTATTGAATGCTTTGTGTCAGACATGTTTCCAAGCACTTGTATGAATTAATTCAATCTTTACACAAACCCTAGGTACTAGTAGGTACTATTATTATCACCATTTTACAAACTAGAAAACTGAGTGTCAGAGAGGCAAGTAATTTATCTAAGGTCGAATGGGGTGGCAGTTTTGGGGGGAAATGGGGAGAGACTGCTAATGGATATGATATTTCTTTTCAGAGTAGTTAAGATATTTTGGAATTAGATAATGGTGATAGTTGCCAGACACTGTGAATATATTTTAGAACATTGAATTTTATACTTTCAAAGGGAGATATAATTTATATCTCAATAATGCTGTTATTAAGAAAGTGACTTGTCCAAAGTCACGAAGCTAATGCATAACAGAGCTGGACTTTTATCCAGCACAACTTTCCTCTAACCCGTATTTTAAATTTTCATTAGTTATTCCAATAACACAACTTTTGTGATGGCCTTCTTCTGATCAAAATACTCTGGGGGCTTTCTTATCAAATAGAAACTCCTCACCATGACATTCAGCCTTGTTTTACCTTGCATTTTTAATATCCACTAATGATTTATTCCTTAAACAATGGAATCCCTACCATTAACACCTCCACTTGCTAAGACTGAGTGTAGAAAGTTTAGGTACCTGTCCTGAAGGACTTAAAGTAGTAGTTGGGGTGATAACCTCTGCTCAAATAATTATAATACAGCGTCCAATTAGTGTTGTGATAATTTGGAAAAAAGGGAGAGGACGTTTGGCTAGTGTTTAAGTGCATTTGTAGGCAAAGAGAGGTGGTAGAAGGGAAGGCTTTGTTGAGGAAATATCATTTGAGTTGGGCCTTGACAAGGAAAAGACTTACTATCCAGCAAAAAAGCATAGACAAAGGCAGTAGAATCCAGGGCAGGTTTGTGAAGCAGCAAGTAGTTTGGTTAGGTGAGAATAGAGTGGATATAAGGAAGAGAGGTGTGAAAGGATGGGAAAGTGAAATAGAGCCAGATCATGGAAGACCTTGATCACCAACCTAATAAGGTATTTGGACTACATTGTGGTGTGGTGTAGAGTGAGAAGACTGTGGACTTTGAACACAAACTTGAGTTCAAATCTTGACTGCATCACTGAGCAGGCAGGTAGCCTTCAGCAAATTATTTTCCCTAATTTTCAAAATGAGAATAAGGATATCTACTTCATCTTGGTTGTGAAAATTAAATGGAGTAAGAATAACTATTATATGTTAGGAGAAACAATGGTAGATTTGGAGGAAAGGATAGAGGAGGTAATTAAAGCAACGCTTTAGGAAGTCTCATTCATAAGTAAAGGGAAGAGGGAGGAACTAGGTAATGAAAGCAGTCAGGATGCTGCTACTATAGTTCAAGTGAGAGATTACACATATTGATTCCAAAGCTGCAGCTGTCAAAGGATCCTTTACACTAATAAAATCCCAAACATGAATGGTGATATCCAAAGACCTTCTAGAAGTGGTATCAACAAGACATTTGATGGATGAGCTGTATGGAACAAGGGGAAAAGATATCAAAAAGAACTCTGGGCTTTTGAATATAACTGAATAGGAATTTTATTGCTATTGACAGAGCCTGGAAAGTCATGAAGCAGAACAGGATTGGCACAGAACAAGCTAGGTTTTTGACTTTTGTGAGAAAATTGTAATTTTATGGAGAGTGAGGGAGAATAGGAGATTTAAAAGCCATGGGGGTACTGGAGATGCTAATTAGTTTAGGGAGCAGTCAAGTTGGGAGCTTAGGGTAGCCTAAAAGGCATTAGAGCCCTGCCTGGGAAAGATATAGAAAGGAAGGTAGGTGTTTTACAGTAATAATTTGGCATATGTGAAAATTTGTCTCAAGCAGACCAGGATTATTCCTGAGAGAGGAGAATGAGTTGTAGATTTCTTTTCCTCATTTTTCTCCTTCTCCTCTTCTGTATTACGTGGCTCCCAGCAACTAATACAGGAAAAGAATATAGAATTACAACTACTATTATAGTATTGTAACTCAGCTACGCTAGAGGATTAATAAGTTTTTTATGGGCTGGATGAGAACCTGAGAATTAATATATAACAGTAATTTTACAGGAAAAAGTGTTTTGAGTTCTAAACCCTTAAACCTTTGGAACATATTTTATTTGTAATATGAGGACTGCCTATACTAAAAGCGTATTTATAATACTCTTTCACTGGATTCAGCCATTCTAGATGACATTTAAGTTATATAGAAAAAAATCTGTTCTTCATATGGAGGCTCCAGTATTAGCTTAATCAGCTGGTTGGCTTCTGGTGTATCTGCTCTTGATTAAGGGCCTGGTCATCATAGCTCTTGAAGGGATTAACTCTAGGTGTGAAAATTTCAAGGACACCTTATAACAGGTCTTAGCTGCTTTTTTCATAGCCCCTAGGCTCCCATCTAGAAGGAGACCTGTAGGTCAGTAATTACCACTCTTATCCTAGGCCTCCAGCTACTGTCTTCTCCTAGAAAAACTCAGTTGGTAGAGGGCTGCTTGGTTTAGTGGCCATTCTGCAGGACTGGGAACATTTTGAACATTTAATATCCCTTTGGGACCCTCCTGTATCCTATGTACGGAATGCCTGTGTAATACCCTCTTACTGGCAATCCAGTTTTCTACAGTCCTTCTTTGTCAATTAGACAACTGGCAAATGCCTTTGGTCACTCCACGCCCTTCTTCCTGAACATTAGTTTTTTTGTGCCACCCGAGGAGCTAATTGACAAGTGGCAATGGGGATTATTATTATCCTGAAGGAGGAAGCAACATGGTCCCTATGCGACTGAACCAAGGCCTCACCTCTTGTAGAATAGCCATTCTCCTTCTAATGGGGTGAGTCAGAAGAGAAATACAGAATGTAGAGTATTTCTCAGAAACATTAAAGTGACTCCTTCTGTCAAGAGATACTTATATCTAGATTCTCATTTTCTTCTGCTAGTTCTACATTCCAAAATAGGGAGGCAAAATAGTGCCAGAGTGGGTTAACTCTAGGTGTGAAAATTTCAAGGACAAAAGAATTCGAGGACAACAGAGGAAATCACACTAAAATTAAAATGATATTGTATTTAAGAAGAAGACATATACAAACTGATCTAGGATCATTAAGACTCTTTGAGATTCCTATGCTTTAGAGACAGTAAACAGGAAACATATGGACCAGACTACTGCCTATCTCCAAGCAGAAATGATTGCTTCTTCCTCCATCAACCCAGATAACTTAGAGCATTGAATTATAGTTATTCTGTAACTACATATTCTGTAACAAATCTCCTCTACAAGATTAGGATTTTGATACTTCACTTAATAATTCGTCCTGAATTACCAGCATCAAGCGCAGGCGTGGGGACAAAAAATTACTTGGTTCTGTTCAACATTGTACCTACCATATGCATTGCAGGAAGGATTGGACATGGTCTCTGCCCTCAGGATGCTTATGGTTTAGTAGAAGAATTTGAAAACAGATTTCAATATAATATGTTAGAAACACACATGAGATGCCACAGCTGTACATTAGAGGTACACTTAGTCCACTCTGGGAATTCAAGGAAAATTGCCCGAAGGAAATGGCACACGAACTGAACCTTGAAGGTGTATTTAGAATTAGAGAGGGGAAAAAAGATGAGGGAAGCTTTCTAGGTGGAGGGCACAATCTAATCAAAGGTATTAAGCACCATGAAGTGTGCAAGTAAACTAGAAGCAATCTGAATTACTGAAGTGTACAGTTCCAGGCATGAATTGCAAAAGATGGGGCTTAGAAGGTCTGCTAAATAATTGGAGCTTTATCCTAGAGTTGTGGGGGAGCTACTTCAGAATTGAAAGCCATAGATTACTTATTTTTTATTCAAGGTCTATACATGAATTTGACAGAAAATTATCCAGAGATCTGGTCTAAAGTCTTAATGACAGATTAGGGGAGTCAGGAAATCAAATATATTTACACACAAGCACATAGTGCTGTTTTTTGAAAGTATCGGGAATGTAAACAAAGATTTATGTACAAGGATATTGCTATAGCATTATTTATAAATGGTGAGAAATTAGAAAGCATTTAAATGCCCAGTGGTAAGGGAATGATTGAATAAACCAAGATACATCCATAAGGTGGAGGATTATATTTCGGAAGAGTGGGTAATGATGTGGAAAATGTCAGTGAAATACAACCTGAACAAAGCAAGATACAAAACAACAAATATAGTATGATCTTAATTTGAAGAAACAAATACATATGGTCAGATTATAGGAGATTTCCCCCTTTTTATTTTTCTATGTTTTAAAAAAGTTTTCTACTGTTGACATGTATTACATGTATTCTATAAAATAGCGCTAAATATTATTTGAAACATCAGTGATACAAATAATAGAAATGGGAGAAATCTCCCTTTAGACTCACCTTTTCTCATCTTTCTGCATTTTTTCTTTTTTGTTGTTGATTATACTCAATCCATGAGAGACAAGGATGATTTGGAGAGAGGCTTTTATGAAGATTAACAGAGTCAATTAAAGGGCTGGTTAGGAATGTTTAAAAGAACAAGAACTGTGGGGAAGAAAGCCCACAGGGATGGAATATGACTAGTTAGCAACTGGAAGATATTCAATGGGAAGGCTGAAGACTGAAGAACAGAAAACTAAAAAACAGGTTAAATTGCAGTTGGGGGATAGAGATAGAGTTTAGGACAGAGATATTGTAAACGCTATTGGTAGTACAAATTGTTAAAACCTAGAGTAGGTCACGAAGAAATGATTAGATACTCAGCTAGCTGTGTGGGGTAATTTTAATTCTAGATTTATTTAAAGGTAGGAGGATAGACAAAATGACCTCATGCAATCTTTTTTGGCCACAAATCCATCATTTCATGTTTGAGCAGGATACAAAGAATGATGGGCAATTAGAAGTGAATAGGAGCTGGGAACCATTTATATTTTTCTCTCTATCTATTGCCATGCCCATTGATAAGAGGTTTGGATATAATCAGGGAACAATCAAGTATTATCTATTATCAGCATGTAATGATAATAAATGGAGGTTTTTTTTTTTTAACATAGTGAAATGAATACACCTACAAAAGATTTTTCAGATTAATCCTTTACTAGCTCTTAAAATATACCATCCCCAAGGACTTCCAAGTGACAGGATCCTGCAAAAGGTGAATCTTGAAACTGGAGCCCTGGGAGGTTGGCTCAGACCTAGGGACCATTTAGCTGATGCTATGTTCTGAAATCATCTTGATTATAGAGCAGAGCTTCTAAGCACCAAATCTCATGCCAACTCAATGACTTGACTCTGCAAAGTTAACAGGAACCCAGGAAGCCTGTTACAGTACTGTGAGTTATCACTGTTGTTCAGCTAGGGAATTGTTACTGTGAGTTACAGGTCTCTGTGCCTCAGACAAAAACACTGAGCCCAAAGGGAGTGCTGATCTTTGAGCAGGGGAAAAGGGCAAGTACCCCAAAAGCACTTGGGGTTAGATACCCTCCTAAGTGTAACCTCAGGAGCAGCGAGAAAGATCCCCTTACTTCTGAAGGATTTCTGGTAAAGATTACTGGATACTCGAAATGTTTTTAAAATGGAAAAAGGCATTATTTAATTCTACAATCATGGCTAAAGATTGCTGTGCAAACACACTAGGGAGAAGGAATAGGGTGATGGCATAACTCAACAATACTGAAGTGAATGTGCAGGTAGGGGGCTTTAATGGGTAGGTATCTGAGATAGAGGCTATACTCTCTCTTTAGTGATAGGGGCTCAATACAGAAGCAGGGAGAGGCAATAGAAGGATATGCTGGACCTATCCTCCTGTCAGCCTTGGCACTAGGATAACATATCAGAATCTGAGTGCATGTGTTTATGTGCACAAGTGCTCTCGTATGAGTGAACATGAGCATAGGCTCATTATATTTAAAGATTATGAAGAAATATTAACACTTGCTGAGTACCCAAGTATGCCAGATATGGTACATATATGTTCTTTTGCCCAGTCCTTACGAAGTAGTTTTTATTCCATAGTCAGAAAACTGTGACTCAGAGAAATTAAATTGCTTGTTCAAGGTTTTAGATTGTAATGGAGTCCGGAAATAAAACAAGGTTGGGGGTATGTGTGTGGCCTAGGCTTCCAATTTAGATTTACAACATTTCCAAGTGAGATAATAGAAATAGCATTCAGTTTGTGTGTGCATTAAAAGTGTTAATTTGTTAAACATTATCATTTTAGAACAGTTCACACTTTTTATGACTTCTGTCATTTTTGTTCTCTTTATTATATCAAGAGCCTTAGTAAAATGGAACTGGATTGAGCCTTCGTGTGGTTCTGAGAGGCTCTGTCTTTGCTGCTTGAGAGTACAGCAGGTCCTCGAATAATATCATTTTGGTCAATGTTGTTTCATTATAATGATGATGAGGAAAAAAATATCGATTTCCAGCTGGGGCCACTGTCTACGTGGAGTTTGCATGTTCTCCCCATGTCTGCATGGATTTTCTCTGACTCCTCTGGTTTCCCACATTCCAAAGTTGTGCATGTTAGGTGAATTGGTGTGTCTAAATTGTCCCAGTTTGAATAAGTATGGGTATGGGTGTGAGTGTGCCCTGCAATGGAAGAATTTCCTGTCCAGGGTGGATTCCCCTCTAGTACCCGGTGACCCTGAACTGAAATAAGTGAGTTGGAAAATAATGATCTTACTTATTTTTGTTAATCTTTCTTAAATGTATGTACAGCTCAAATTTATTTTAATGTTTAATATTAGAAGTTTTTTGGGTCTTTATCTAGAAGTTTAGTGGTGTTTTGTGACCAGAAATATGCCACAGGATGCATATCTGATCTTGCCATTAACTTATTTAAACACTCAATAGCTTTCATTTTCTTCCATTTAAAGGCCAAATTCCTTAGCTTTGACTTTAATAATCTTACCCCACCTAACCTGCCCGATTGCATCTCCTGCACTTCATACACCCTCTAAGAGACCTGCTGAACTGTTGACTGGTTCACCAAATGTGCCATGCTGTATAGTAACTCCACTATCTGACAATTTTGGTCCCTCTGCCTGGAATCTCCCTTTCTACTTTTCCACCTGGATAACTGCCACTCTTCCTCTGGAATATTGTTTAAGGTGCTAGGATAAGGTAGGGATGGGGATGTGGGATTCAGTTTAAAGGCTGATATAAGGTTTAACTACATAGAGTCAAAACTAACCATCCTAAAGTACATGACACATGGCTTTGTTTCTATAACTCTGTATATAAATATATATTTGAAAATATGTATCATTAAACGCTAGAATCATATTAAAAGCAGTGCAGTTTAATGCTAAAGCTCTGAGAAGTGGGGAACTGAGATCTTATGAGGGAGTCACAAATGCACTTCTGCCTTCTCATGATCACTTACTATAGGACTCACTGAGTCTTCTTGGTAGCCTGAATTATTAAAATTGTTAGTTCTCTCTCTCTCTCTCTCTCTCTCTCTCTCTCTCTCTCTCTCTCTCTCTCTCCCACTCCTTGTGTGTGTGTCTCTCTTTTTCAATGTAAATGTACCCCTGTAATGCTGTCTTACTATAGCCAAATATTCTGTGAATCTTTTCCTGACTCACTTAGTATCAGCCTCATAGAATTCTATTCATATTTCTACTATAGTAAAGGTCTTGTCATAATATCTAAGTATCTGTTCTCCCAAATACACTGTGAACTCCTCAACTATGACCCATATCATCTTTGGTATCCTTCCCATAACACTTAGGACAGTTCTTAGCAAAGATAGGACCAGTACTTGTCAAAGCATATTCTATGTATTAGCATCAGAATTCCCTAGGGTGCTTCTTCAAATACAAATTCATAAAAGAGATATAACTATTTTAATTTAATCTTTATTTAAGGTTCTGATTTAGCACTTCTTGGATTGGATCCAAGAATCCCTATTTTCAAGGCAATTCCCAGATGATATGGATATCAATGTCAATGTGGTCTCTCTCTTTTCTGATGCCTTCTCTATTTACTCCCTTGTCCCCCATAGATGTGACCTTTCCTGTTGCTGTAGGTGAGATATGGGAAGGCAAGAAAACTGAGATACAGGAGAGTGTTGCTGGCACTGGGAGAGGACAGGTGGGAAAGAGTTGGAAGGATGGCTTAAATTTTCCACAGAGGTTTGGCATCTGAGTCTGTGCACTTGAATTGAGGTTATTACAAAAGTTGTTAAGTGACAGTAGTGATCACTGTGGTTGACTCCTTAGGACTCATTCCATCCCTTTTCCATTGAATTGCAGCAAGGCAAGTTGGTAAATTGATCTCAGCTCAAGGGGTAAACCTGACTGGTCTGAGGTAGATACATCTACCCTTTTGCCAGTTATGGTTCAGACACTCAAATTACCTGAAATTCAAGTAAAGGTTTATTAGAGGTTTTTTTGGAAGCTTCGTCCTTGCTTCCAAGAGATAGGCTCTTCCCTTGGTTCTGAGCAAGAAAATGTATGGCTTTGATTGCTGTTGACAACATTCTCATGACCATGAGGTGAATATAGCTTTAGATAGCAGATGATCTCGGGATAACAGACTATAGTAATGAAAAAATTCTGGGTCTTTGGTGACATTTTTAAAAATTGTGGTAAAATAAAAAGAACATAAAATTTACTATTTTAACCATTTTTAAGTTTACAGTTCAGTGACATTAATTACATTCATATTGTTGTGCACCCAACACCATCGTCTATCACCAGAACTTTTTCATCTTTCTCAACTGAAACTTTGTACCTATTAAACACTAACTCCTCCTTCTCCCTCCCCTTAGCCCTTAGAAATCACCATTCTACTTTCTGCCCCTAGAAATTGGACAACTCTAGAAACCTTGTATAAGAGTGATCATAAATATTTGTCCTTTTGTTACTGGCTTATTTCACATAGCATAATGTCTTTAAAGTTCATCCATGTTGTATCATGTGTAAAAATTTTCTTCTTTTTTAATGCCGAATAATATTCCATTGTATCTAGGCACCATGTTTTGTTTATTTATTCATCTGTTTATGGATATTGTTTTTTTCCAACTTTTGGTTATTGTGAATAATGTTGCTATGAACATGAATGTACAAATTATCTGTTAGAGTCCTTACTTTCAATTTTTTGGGTATATATCCAGAAGTAGAATTGCTGGATCATATGGTAATTCTGTGTTTAAATTTTTTTAAAAGAATCACCATACTGTTTTCCATAACAGCTGCACTATTTTACATTCCCACAGCAAAGTATGAGGGATCCATTTTCTCCACATCCTTGCCAACACTGGGTATTTTCTCTTTTTTTCTTTTTGTTGTTGTTGTTTTTGTTCATTTGTTTGTTTTTGTTTTGTTTTGTTTTTCCTTTTTAATAATAACCACCCTAATGTAGTATCTCGCTGTGGTTTTGAGTTGAATTTCCCTAATGAATACTGATGTTGAGTATTTTTTCATGTGTTTATTGGTCATTTGTACATCTTTTTTAGATAAATGTCTATTCATGTCCTCAGCCCCTTTTTTAATCAGGTTCTTTGGCTTTTTATTGTTGAGTTGTACTTGATGACACTTTTAAACTGCTTAATCAACCAACACTGAACCTGCTCTAACTTCGTACTCCCAATTATGTAATCTAATAAACTACCTGTGGCTGATAGACTAATGGCCCATCAAAACTGTCCATGTCCTAATGCCTGAAATCTGTGAATATGTTCTCTTATACTGAAGATGTGATTAAATTAAGGATCTTGAGATGGGAAGATTATTATGGATTGTCCAGGTGAGCCCAATGTAATCACAAGGGTCCTTATAGGAAGGCAGAAGGGTCAGAGTCAGAGAAGGAGATATAACAATGGAAGCAAAGGTCAGAGTGATATGAGGCCATGAGCCAAGAAATATTGAAAGCCTCTAGAAGATGAAAAAAGTAAGGAATAAAATATTCCCTTGTTGATAGCTGAAGGAAACTGGACTTTGGGTGGTAATCACACAATAGAATATACAGATGTCAAATTATAATGTACACCTGAAAATTATATAATTGTATTAACCAATGTTACCCCAATAAATTTAATTCTTAAAAAGTTAAAAAAAATCCCCTTGTATTGAGCATAAAGAATTGAGGACAATTTGGACTTTACAAAATGGATCCCATGGGAGCCATGACAATAATGTCATCTGGCACGTAATGGCAATGCCCTTAGGGTGTGACTAGAATATCCCAAGCTACAGAAACTTGGCCACAACCACCCTGTTTAAGCCCCCTTCTGCAGAGGCTGATAAGCATAAGGATCTCACCTTGTAAGGTCCATGTAAGCTGAACACCTAAGACAGACTATGCTCAAGCCTAACCCACGAGCATCATGAACTGATATGCTGAGAGCCAGAGACTCTGACCTTCTGCCCGTGTAGCTGCTGGCTTGGGACAGACATGCAGCTATCCATGCTGCCAGTTGATAGAGCTTGCTTTGGAGATGCTAAGGACTTTCATACCTTCGCTCTGTCATGTAAGACTCTGTACTTCCCCTCTCTGTGTGTTGTGTGTTAACCTGCATGATAACAGATTGGTTTATCTGAGAGAGTTCCACTCAATAAACCTGGAATTGTGGAAAGACACAAACGCGTTCAAGCATGTTACTTCGATAGCCACTTTCCTTGCTTGTGACTCCCCTAGATCTTCCAGAAGGAATGCAACTCTGCCAACACCTTAATTTTAGTTCTGCAAGACCCATTTCAGACTTCTGATCTCCAGAACTAGAAGATAACAAATTTGTGTTGTTTTAAGCCTCTAAGTTTGTGGTAATTTGTTACAGCAGTAATAGGAAACTAATACCCTACCATATTGTTTAAGTCAGAGCAGGCTTCAGAGTTGGTTGATTCAACAGTTAAAAGTGTTATTAAGTACAAGTCAATAAAAAAAAAAACACCTGATTTAAAAGGGGGCAAAGGTTTTCTGTTATTTACAGGCAACACCATCTTAATTGATATACCAGGTAAACAAACAATAAAAGAACCAATCTCAGACTTTCAGTGAATTCTAACTACATAGCAACCATGTTTGGGGAAGTTGATAATTGTCAGTCATTACATGACAGGGGACTGACTAGAAAAAGGAATTCTGGTTTACATTATGGTGAGAGAACAACTAGAGTTGCACTCAAATGTTTGATTAATGAATGAATGAAAAAAATTCTTTAATTTGATTATTGGTGTTTATAATGTCCTCCCTGGTGTAAGGATTCTGTAGCACTGACCTGCAGGGGTTGTGTATTCTTCACAAGACTTCGGCTTGACATGTGTGTTTTACAGTGAATATGCATAGGAGTTGATTATTGCCCCAGAGGCTTGTCTTACAAACTCTGACTCTTTTGCAGACTCTATCTTTCTTTCCTCAGGGACCTTTTCTTTCCCTGTTATTTGTTGTTAAATCACTAGGCTGAGCTAAGTACCCACACAACAGATCTTTCTTATCAGGTCCCAGAGGAAAGAGGCCTAGTCCACTCGCCTTAAACCTCAAGTCCTCAAATCACCAACAAAGCACACAACATATCACTTCCCTAAGCCCAGATACTGATTCCATCTTGGATGGGTAGAAGTTCTTGCCTTAAAACAAAACAAAACAAAACAAAACAAAACAAAACAAAACAAAACAAAACAACAGAAAACGGCAGCCTTGTTTCCCTTACTCTTCTGATGTCTGGAGTTAATGTTAAAACTGGGGTTTCTGTCTCTACTCTCAGATGATAATGTGGGGAATTATAGAGCAGTGCTGAAAGGATTGTTGAAGACCTTGCAGATTATTTTGAAGGGAGAACACTTTCTGGAAAACATATAACCAATCTCTGTGCCTAGAAGTTTATGTCTTTCAGTTTTTAGGAGCAAATTATTAACCTGCTTGCATTCTGACCATAAACACATCTAGATAGCGTTTATAGCCACTAAGACAGGTCTGTCCTAATGAGACTCTTCCAGTTGTGAAATCCTTGAAATACTTTCATACTGTTTGGTAATTAGCTATTGCTCTAAGACTCCCACTAACCCCCCTGGCTGTCCCATCTTCTCCTGCTCTGTACTCTATACCTCATGACCCAGCAACTAAAGAGTTAAGGCAGGGCTCAGCAAGGGGCTTGAAAACCCTGCTCAGGGGCTAAGCCATTATTCATTATAATTAATTACTACAAGCCAATATAGATGGTAATATGTTTTGAATCTCAACCCTGCACTACAGATGAAGGGATGCTTCAGCAGGAAGTTAACTCAAGATTTTTCAGTCCCTTAATAACATATAACTGAGACCCAGTATTAGCAAATATGCCACAAACCTGATCATGGCTGACATTGTGTCTTGGTTTCTCTATCTCTAAAATGTGAGAGATTCCCTTCGTAATTAAGTCAGGAAGCTGGTGAGGAAAGGAACTGGTGATGTCATTAATCAAATATAAAGATATAAAATAAGGAATGATATTCTGACCATAGTCAAAGAGAAACTTAAGAGAGACCGCTCCAAAAAGGGAACCAGAAAAGCCACTGAATGAAGTTTTAAAAGACATGGTCTGGGCTAGGGCTTGGAAACAAGGATAATTCTACTTTTCATGGTGGTTGTGAGGTTTAAATGAGAAAATGTACTTGTGTATCCTGTGGTCCTGGCAAATGGTAGGTGCTCAGAAAATTTCAGTTTCCTTCTTCCTCAGTTCCTGGACACTTCTATGTCACTGGTTATTACCATTAATAAGAATCTAAGCTCAGCACAGACCTTCTACCTGACTTTTCATTCTCAGTCTTTCTAAAAGACAAGATTAAAATTAGCAAAGTGCCTACCCTATAAAGCCCAACCTTGGATCATGCCACCCTGTTCATCATTCCATTTCTGTTCCTTCCCCAGGACTGCAGAGCTCTGCTGGAGATAACTACACCAGCATGCCCATTGGTGCCACATGAATCCTCAACATGGAACTAGCCTTTGGTCTGACCCACCTCCTCAGCAGTCACTTTTATGCTCCACACCCCTTCAAACTTTGTCAGTCTCAATGTTACCACTAACCTCTTTCCATCACAAACCATCACTTTTCTGAGTCACTAAGAAAACAAATACTGCACAAGTTTCTCTGTATCTGCTCTCCTCCTTTATCTCTTTGTGCCTTGATTTGGCAGAAGAGAAGTCCTCCCTCCTGTCCAAACTTAACTATCCCACTTGTACATGGATTCCATCTTTTCCATACTCTGAGAACCATGTCCCATTTTTTATCCTTTCTCTCTTGTATTTTTAGCCACCCTCTCTCTACTAGCTCCTTCTCATCAGTATTTTAAACATATTCAAATATCTATTATCTTATTTAAATTGAGATATAATTGGCATATAATGTTACATTAGTTTAAAGTGTACAGCATGATTTCATACATGTATATGTTGCAAAATGATCACCACAGTTAAGTCCAGTTATCATCACCAAATATAGTTATAATTTTTTTCCTGGTGATGAGAACTTTTAATATCTACTGTCTTAGCAACTTCCTAGTATGTAATACTGTATTAACTACAGTCACCATGCTGTACATTACATCCCATGACTTATTTATTTTATATCTGGAAGTTTGTGCCTTTTTACCCTCTTCACCCATTTGGCTTACCCTCTATCCCTACCTCTCGTAACCACCAATCTGTTCTTTGTATTTATGAGCTTCATTTGTTTGTTTGCTTGCTTGCTTGTTTTAGATCTCACATATAAGTGAGATCATATAGTGTTTGCTTTTCCCTGTCTGATTTATTTCACTTAGCACAATGACCTCAGTGTCCATCCATGTTATTGCAAATGGCACTATCTCCTTCTTTTCTACTGTCTTTAATAAAACCTCACAGTTGATAATTTGTTCTACTCTAGATCCTACCTTTTCTTTCCTTTATAGAAAAGCTCCAATTCACCTGTCAGCCATTTTCTCTTCTACTCCCAATATTCTACTTTCCAAAGTCACCAATGACTTCCTTGTGTGTGATCTGAAGAATGATTTTATCTATCTATCTATCTATCTATCTATCTATCTATCTATCTATCTATCTATCTATCATCTATCATCTATCTATCATTCATTATTTCTCTGCCTTGTGATAAAGAAAATGAATAGAACAGTAGGTACTATTATTATTCTTATTTTATGGATGAAGAAATTAAGGCTTAGCAAGGTTAAAAAGCTTACTCAGGGTCTAGTAGGTATCCACAGCAACACAGCTAGCAAGTGGCAGAGCCAGAATTTGAACCTAGGTGTATTTCCTAGTTTCCTACACCCCATAGATTATTATTTTTCAGTCTTGTTTGCAGGTTCCTCTTCATCATCAGAGTGTCCCAGACTTCAACCCTCAGACATTATATTTATCTACAGTTGACCTTTGAATAACTCAGAAGTTAGGGGAGCTGAACCCCTATGCAGGCAAAAATCTGCATATGAACTTTTCACTTTCCAAAAATTTAATTACTAACAGCTTATGTTGAGCAGAAGCCTTACCAATAACATAAACAGTCTGTTAACACATAATTTATATGTTATATGTATTATATACTATATCTTACAACAAAGCAAGCTAGAGAAAATAAAATGTTATTAAGAAAATCATAAGGAAAATAAAATACATTTACAGTACTATATTGTATTTATCAGTTCTGTAAGTTTATGTCTGTTTACAGGATGAATTGTCTGTCAAGACCTACATTAATATTGTCTTATATGATATAAAACACTGTGGATATTATACATATTACTAACACTAGACATGAAAAAGAAATTTATATATATTTATAGGTATAACAATTCACGCATTGATAATGAATAAGCAGCAATATGATTGCTTTATGGTAGCCTATTGTAATTGAAACGATTGCTTCATGGTAAGAAAATCTTCAAAAATTTTCCAATACATTTAATAGAAAAAATCCACATATAAGAGGAACTGTACAGTTCTGTGTTGTTCAAAGGTCAACTGTGTATTCATTCCCTTACCAATCTCATCCAATCTCATGACTTTAAATATTATGATTCATTATCTGCAAAGATGACCAACAATTCCTCCCATTGCTGTATGTGTACATTGTTCCTCCTATGAGGAGGTGGAGTCTATTTCTTTTCCTTCTTGAATTTGGGTTGGCCTTGTAACTTGATTTGACCCACAGAATATGGTAGAATGTGGTGAAATTGAAATGTTCCAGTTCTGGGACTAGTTCTTAAGAGGCCTAGCACCTTCTGCTTTTGTTTTCTTTGAAGCCAGTTCCCATGTACGAAGTTTGTGTTACATAAGTAAATAAGAGACCATGTAGAGAGGCCACATGGAGAACTAAGATGCCTCAAATGATAGTTAGGAACAAGGCCCGAGACGTGGATGTACCAGCTGCAGCTCAGCTCCCAGATAATTGTAGCCACACAAGTCTTGACAAACCCACAGAATATCATGAGAAATAATAATTCATTGTTGCATTAAGCCACTAAGTTTTGGGGTTTCTTTTAGCAAAACATTTGATAACTACAAACAAATGCCATCAATATGGTGATGACTCCCAAATTTCTGTCTCCAGCTTGAACTTTTCCCCTTAACTTTAGACTCATGTATCTAACTATTTACCAGATGGCTAAGAGGCACTAACAGCTTTAACGGACTTTTTTTTTAAGTAACAGCTTTATGAAAATATAATTCACAATTCATACAATTCACTTATTTAAGGTGTATGATTTCAATGGTTTTTAGTACATTCATGGAAATGTAGCACAGACATTTAATGCCTACCTCACCACACACAAAATACCATCACCTTTTTTATTGAGCTCACTAAGTGTTTTTAAGCCCCAAACCTCGGAATCTTCATAAGCCTCTCTCTTTACTTCCTACTGCTCATCCAATCCATTGGCAAGTTCTGACAGCTTTATCTTTAAAACATATCACAAATCTAACTACTGCCTTTTACATTTACCACTCCCATCCAAATCAAGCCATCTCTTCTTGCCAAGTCTACTGTAATGGCCTCTTAACTGGTCTCCCTAACACTCTCCCAAATGGTCATCCACTCATATGACCCTCAGTCAGTTCTTCACAAAGCAGAGCAATGATTTGAAAACATAGATCATGTCCCCTGTCTGCAACTCTTTAATGAGTTCTCAGCACAGAATAAAATCCAAACTGCTTACCATGGCCTATAAGACACCTTTTATAGCTGACTATATCTCCTATCACTCCCCCCGTGACTCACTCTAATCTAGATATGCTGGTTTTCATTTTGTTCCTTCAAGCCACCAAACTCATTCCTGCCTTAGGGCCTTTTCACTAACTACTTCTACCACCTGGAATGCTCTTTTCTCAAAGTTTCAAATGGTTTGCTTCCTTCCTTTATCAGATGTCTGCTCAAATGTCACCACCTGAGAGAGGCTTTCTGTGACCATGTTATCTAAAATAGGAGGTCTCCTCCCCCTTCCAAACAAAAGTCATTTTTTATGGCCTTATCCTGATTTATATTTTCTTCCTAGCACTTATCATTACCTGACATCCTATCCTACATTTAGTTGTCTATGTGTTTTTTGTTTGTTTCCCCTATAGTGGCAGCTATGAAAATGCTCTTCTCAGATCTTTTTCAAGAGAGAACTTGTTACAGAAAGCATAATTGACAGCCCCAGCTTATACTCCTCTGCATTTGGTACAATACACTGCATTGTACCAAAGCCATACTTCTCCCAGGCTGTTCCTAGCCAATGATTAAACATGACAGGCATACTAGAGCTGGCCTATTCCTGAGGGATGCAGGACTCCTTTAATGAGTGACTTTGACACAGAGATTCCCCATTGACCTGGCCAAACCTTCTTAGAATGGTGCTGCAGTCTGAGAGTTTTACTACTCATCTCCTCTCCCTCTCTCCTTCCACAAAGGTCAGACCTGCATTGAGGTCTGAAGACTCTCTGTGCTTACTCCTGCTTCATCCTTTTATCTCTCATAAGCATTTCCACCAATAAATGCCTTGCACATCTAAACCCATCTTGGCATCTGCTTCTTGAAAAATCTAAACTGACCCACCTATTATGTACCCCAGTGAAGAGTCATGGAGAAACTGATGGGACTACTGGATACTGATGGGAGGCCTGGAAGTCAAACAACGGTAGGGACCTCAATATCTAGAAGCAATGGCATAATTAGCAGGCAGCCACAGTGGATGCTATTTTATGTCAAAAAGGCAAATGAAACCACTTGCACACAATATATGCCAGTCCAGAAACCAGTCCAGATCAGCTGTCTTGCAGCAAACAGCAGAAGAGGCAAGCAGGATGGGATGGCACTGAAAAATTGGCTATCCTTTCTCCAATTTCTAGGAGGATCTGTAAACTTTCTCTTATACCACCTATAACCCACTGGGGTGGGGAGATCCTGAGCAGGATTAGACCAGTAACAGTAAATAAAGAAGCCATATTGTTTGTACCTCTATATGTAGTATATAAATCATTCACTGTACAGAAAAGAAGATATTAACATTTTTAGTTTTAACTGAACCATTCCAAGCCTCTTTATGATCATTGCATCAACTTTCAAGGCAGTGAATTGCAACAGATGAGTTGAAAGATCTGATTTTAGTTCTATCCTTGCTTTTTACTAGCTTTATGGACCTGGAAAAGCTTACTAGCTTCTCAGAGTTTGTTTCTTCATCCATAAAGTAGGATAATCTTTTTTCTGTGCAGACCACATGATTATGGTGAAGACAAACTATTGAAAAACTCTTATGCAAATTAATTTTGTTAATTTTATAAAATATTATACACGTATATGGTTGTTTTTAAAAATCCATTACAGCCTGAAAATGCTGACCTATTCTTTAGACTGCTTTTTAAATTCTGAGTCTACTTATTATATAATGATGCCCTCTGCTGTTCTCTTGTATATCTTTACTTCAGTCCATATAAGAGACATAGCCTATATCATCATTCTATCCAAGACTATTAGAGTGGGAATGATACAGGAAGATCAGTTAGTCTCATTTTAATGATGAGAATCAAGCATAGACATAATCGTGAAGTGCCTAAAATCAGTCAAATCAGGACCAGAACCCAGGCTTCTAGACTTCAAGACCACTGCCCTTTAGTCTGAATGACAGTATAGAAGTGTAAAAAACACTATGGGAATATAGTCAATAATATTGTAATAACCGTGTGCGGTGTCAGATAGGTACTAGATTTATTGGGATGATCACTTTGTAAATTACATAAATATCTAATCACTATCTTGTACACCTAAAACTAATATAATATTGTATGTCAACTGTAATTGAACAATAAAAAAAATTGAAAAATTAAAAAATAAAATTACAGGTCAAAAAGAAAAAACACTATGGAGTTAGAATTAAATGTCTAAATAGACATTATTATCTTGCCCCAAATCTTGTTCTTCTTCCTAAATTCATTATTGACATTAAAAAGTTGATGGCATCTATCCAGTCACACAAGACAAAAAACCTCAAAGTCAGTTTTAATTCGGCCATCTCCTTTACCCAGCACATTAAATATGATATGTAGCCTCTCTCAGCAATCTCATCCAATCTCATAATTTTAAATATTCTACCTCCTAAACCTATTTCACCCTCTTTTCCATTTGGATTGCCACCATTTAAGACTTCATCTTTTTTTTTTTTACAATTTTTTTTAAATTAAATTTATTGGGGTAACATTGGTTAATACAATAATATAATTTTCAGGTGTATGTTGAAATTTGACATCTATATATTCTATTGTGTGTTTACTGCCCATGTCCAGTTTCCTTCAGCTACTATACATGTGATCCCCTTTACTCACTTTATCCTCCCCTTATCCCTCTATATTTGACCCACTTTACCCCATCTACCTCCCCCCCCCACACCCAAACCCTAACCTCTGGTAACCATTAGTCAATTGTCCATATCCATGGATATCTGTTTGTTTGTCCTGTTCATTTGATGCTTTTAGGTTTATATCGCACATATAAGTGATATCATGTGATTTTCAACTTTTTCTATCTGGCTTTATTCGCTTAGCATAATTATCTCGCGGTCCATACATGTTGTTGCAAATGGCAGTATTTGAGCTCTTCTTATGGCTGAGTAATATTCCATTGTATACATGTACCATAGCTTCTTTAGCCAATCATCTATCATAGGAATCTTCAGTTGCTTCCACGTCCTGACCACTGTGAATAATGCTGCTATGAACATCAGAGTGCAAATATCTTTTTGGATATGGATTTTCAAGTCTTTGGGGTAAATACTCAGTAGAGGGATTGCTGGATCATATGGTAGATCAATTCTTAGTTTTTTAAGGAACCTCCATACTGTTTTCCATAGTGGCTGTACCAATTTACAGTCCCACCAGCAGTGTATAAGGGTTCTTTTTTCTGCACATCATCTCCAACATTTGTTATCACTTGCCCTGTTGACTATAGCTATTCTAACAGGTATGAGATGATATCTCATTATGGTTTTGATTTTAATTTCCCCAATAGCTAGCAATATTGAACATCTTTTCATATATTTGTTGGCCATTTCTATGTCCTCTAGGGAATCGTGTCTGTTCAGGTTCTCTGCCCATGTTTTGATTGGATCATTTGTGTTTTTATTGTTATTGAAACGTATGAGTTCTTTGTAAATTTTGGATATTAGGCCCTTATCGGAAGTATTGCTTGCAAATATATTTTTCCATTCAGATGGTTCTTTCTTTATGTTGTTGACGGTTTCTTTTGCTGAGCAGAAGCTTTTTAGTTTGATGAAATCCCATTCATTTATTTTTGCTTTTACTTCCCTTTCTTTTGAAGTCAAATTCATAAAATTCTCTTTAAGCCCAAGGTCCTTGAGTTTAGTTCCTATGTTTTCTTCTATTCGTTTTATGTTTCTGGACTTATATTCAGGTCCTTAATCCATTATGAGTTAATTTTGGTGTGTGGTGATAGACAGTGGGTTAGTTTCATTCTTTTGCAGGTGGCCTTCCAGTTTTCTCAGCATCATTTATTGAAGAGGCTTTCCTTTCTCCACTGTATGCTTTCGGATTTATGTTGAAAATTATTTGCCTGTATAAATATAGGTTTACTTCTGGACTCTGGATTCTGTTCCACTGGTCCGTGTGTCTGTTTTGCTACAAACACCATGCCATTTTGATTACTGTCACTTTGTAGTATAATTTGAAGTCAGGCAGAGTGAAGCCTCCAGCCTCATTCTTTTTTCTCAGGAAGGCTTTGGCAATTCAGGGTCTTTTGTGCTTCCATACAAGTCTGATAATATTTTGTTCTGTTTCTTCAAAAAATGGTGATGGGATTTTGATGGGGATAGCATTAAATATGTATAATGCTTTAAGTAATATAGTCATTTTAACTATGTTGATTCTTCCAATCCAAGAACACAGAATATCTTTCCATTTCTTTGTATCTTCTTCAATTTCTTTTAATAGGGTCTTGTAGTTTTCATTATATAGATCCTTCACATGTTTCGTTAAATTTATTCCTAGGTATTTTATTCTTTCTGTTGCAATTGCAAAAGGAATTATTTTTTCTACTTAATTTCTGATGCTTCATTATTAGAGTATAGGAAAGCTATGGATTTTTGAATGTTGATTTGTATCCAGAAACTTTACTGTATTTGCTGCTTGTTTCTAGTAGTGTTCTTATGGAGTCTTTAGTTTTTTATATAGAGACATGTCATCCACGAATAGTGACAGTTTGACTTCTTCATTTCCTATTTGAATGCCTTATATATATATTTCTCTTGTGATTGCACACGCTAGGACCTCCAATGTTTTATTGAATAACAGTGGAGATAGTGTACAGCCAGGCCTTGTTCCTGATCTTAGAGGGAAGATTTTTAGTTTTTCACCATTCAGGATAATGTTGGCTGAGGGTTTGTCGTATATATGGCCTTTATTATATTAAGGTACTTTTCTTCTATACTGATTTTGTTAAGTGTTTTGATCATAAGTGGATGCTGTATCTTGTCGAAGGCTTTTTCTGCATCTATTGATATGATCATATGATTCTTATTTTTTAATTTGTTTATGTGGTATATCACATGAATCGATTTGTGTATGTTTAACCATCCCTGTGCCCCTGGGATGAAGCCCACTTGATTGTCGTGTAATCTTTTTAATATGTTGCTGTATTTGGTTTGCTAGTATCTTATTTAAGATTTTTGCATCTGTGTCCATGAGAGATATTGGTCTATAGTTTTCTTTTTTTGTGTGTTATCCTTACTAGGTTTTGGTATCAAAGTAATAAAATGAGTTGGGAAGTAATTCCTCCTCTTCGATTGTTTAGAAGAGTTTGAGGAGAATAGGTATTAAATCTTCTTTGAATGTTTGATAGAATTCACTGGTGAAGTCATTTGGTCCTGGACTTTTACTTTTTGGTAGGTTTTTGATGATTGTTTCAGTTTCCATACTGTTGATTTAGATTTTCCAGTTTGTCTTCATTCAGTCTAGGAAAGTTGTATTTTTCTAAGTACTGGTCCATTTCTTCTAGGTTACTAAATTTGGCATTATATTCTTTTCCATAGTATTCTTGCATGATCCTTTGTATTTCTGCGATGTCAGTTTTAATGTCCCCTCTTTCATCCCTGATTTTTTTTATTTGTGTCCTTTCTCTGTTTTCTTTAGTGAGTCTAGCCAGGGCTTTGTCAATTTTATTAACCTTCTCGAAGAACCTTCTCTTTGTTGTATTTATTTTTTTCTATTTTTTTCAATTTCATTTATTTCTGCTCTAATTTTGACTATTTCTTTCCTTCTGCTGACTTTAAGCCTCATTTGTTCTTGTTTTCTAGTTTTTTTAAGATGGTGCATTAGGTTGTTTTATTGGGCTAGTTCTTCTTTTTGGTGATAGGCCTGTAATGATATGAACTTTCCTCTTATGACCACTTTTCCATGTCCCAAAGTTTTGATATGTTGTACTATCATTATCAATTGTTTCTATGTATCTCTTGATCTCTCTTTTTATTTCTCCCTGACCCAGTTATTCTTCAGGAGCATGTTGTTTAAGCTCCATGTATTTGTGGTTCTTCCTAATTTCTTTCTGTAGTTGATCTCTAGTTTCAAAGCATTATGATCAGAGAATATGGTTGATATGATTTCAACCCTCTTATATTTGTTGAGATTATCTCTGTGTCCCAGTGTGCAGTCGATTCTTGAGAATGTTCTATGTGGACTAGAGAAGAATGTATAAGCAACTGTTCTGGGATGGAAGGCTCTGTAAATATCAATTATATCCAAATGGTCTGATGTGTCATTTAAGGATGTTATATCCTTATAGATTTTCTGTTTGATCATCTGTCAATTTCCGACAGTTTGTTATTTAAGTCCCCTAATGATAGCGTTTTGGTCTGTTTCTCCCTTTAGTTCTGTTAGTAATTGCTTTACATATTTCGGGGTTCCCTGATTGGGAGCATAGATATTAATAAGTGTTACGTCTTCTTGGTGCATGCTTCCCTTTATCATTATGAAGTGTCCCTCAGTATCTTTCTTTACCTTTTTTATTTTGAAGTCTATTTCGTCTGATATTAGTACCACTACTCTTGCATTTCTCAGAATGCTATTTGCTTGAAATATCATTTTCCACCCTTTCACTCTGAGTCTATATTTGTCTTTGGAGCTGAGATGTGTCTCCTGGAGGTAGCATATGGTTGAATTTTGGTTTTTGATTCATTCTGCAACTCTGTGCCTTTTTATTGTTGAGTTTAGTCCATTTACATTTATGGTGATTATTGAAATATGATTTTTTCCTATAACTATTTTACCTTTTACTTTTTGGTAGCTCGGTGTTTCCACTGCTTCCTTGTCCTTGCGTTTCTTTTTCCTTTATTTTGGTTGGCTTTTGTGGGTTTTGCCTCTAGTTCTTCTTGTTTTATGTTATATACTTCAGTTTTGAATCTTCTGCGTATGGCTACCTTTACAAATATGAAAAAGATAGTTATATATATACAGTCATCCGGTTTCTTCTGCGTGTGCCTTATCTCCATTCCCCTTTGTAAATTTGGATCTTTGAATCTTCCCCTTTTTAGTTATTGTTATCTCAAATTGTCCCTATGTATGCTGAATGTTGATTACTGTCTTGCTATAGCAATTCTCTTCTTCTTATTTAAGCTTTTAATGCCCTGTTCTTAGTAAGGATTGCACTCCTCTGCTTCTGTTTGCCTGATAGTCACTTTACTACTAATTATGTACTTTTTTGGTCATTTGGTTTTAGGTGAGCTGACCCCTTTCAGTATTTCATGTAGTGCAGGCCTCATAGTGGAGAATTCCTTCAAGTTTTGTATGTCTGAAAATGTCTTAATTTCTCCTTCATATCTAAAGGAGAGCTTAGCTGGATACATTATTCTAGGCTGGTAGTTCCTTTCACTTAATAGTTTAAATACTTGATTCCATTACTTTCTGGCTTGTAGGGTTTGAACAGAGAAGTCCGCAGATAATGTAATGGGTTTACCTTTATAAGTTACTATTTCCTTCCTTCCCCCCTCCCCCCACCACCGGCTGCCTTGAGAATTCTGTCTTTGTCGTTGATTTTTGATAATTTTAATACAATGTGTCTTGGTTGAAGGCCTTTTTGGGTTGAGATAATTGGGTGTTCTGTTGACTTCTTGAA